>NC_091161.1:15874164-15921664 GCF_040958095.1 Procambarus clarkii | reverse complement strand
CCACCACCACACACCCACCAACCAGCCACCACCACCACCACCAACACCACCACCACACACCCACCAACCAGCCACCACCACCACCACCACACACCCACCAACCAGCCACCACCACCACCACCACCAACACCACCACCACACACCCACCAACCAGCCACCACCACCACCACCACCACACACCCACCAACCAGCCACCACCACCACCACCAACACCACCACCACACACCCACCAACCAGCCACCACCACCACCACCACCAACACCACCACCACCACCACACACCCACCAACCAGCCACCACCACCACACACCCACCAACCAGCCACCACCACCACCACCACACACCCACCAACCAGCCACCACCACCACCACCACACACCCACCAACCAGCCACCACCACCACCACCACACACCCACCAACCAGCCACCACCAGCCACCACCACCACCACCAACACCACCACCACACACCCACCAACCAGCCACCACCAACACCACCACCACACACCCACCAACCAGCCACCACCAACACCACCACCACACACCCACCAACCAGCCACCACCACCACCACCACACACCCACCAACCAACCACCACCACCACCACCCACCACCCACCAGCCACCAGGGCAGGCCTGGGAGACACGCATCAGCGCCACCCGTCACCCAGTTGGACGGAATGAAAACATAGTGTGACGTCAAGTGTGACGTCACCCGTCACACCCGTGACGTCGCCCGTCACCGCCCCGGCTCCTGTACACACTCCCCCCCCCCCTCACCCCCCACCCCACCCCCCCCACCCCCCCTCACGTCACAGTCGTGGCTGGACAAAAAAAGCTTTACCCAGTGACCGATGAGTTTACCAATATGGTAAACTTCTAGGGGGTACCTTGTGTAAACTGGTGGTGATGACTGGTATACTCTTGGTGTAAACTGGTGATGAGTGGTATACTCTTGGGGTAAACTGGTGGTGATGACTGGTATACTCTTGTGGTAAACTGGTGGTGATGAGTGGTATACTCTTGGGGTAAACTGGTCGTGATGACTGGTATACTCTTGGGGTAAACTGGTGGTGATGACTGGTATACTCTTGTGGTAAACTGGTGGTGATGACTGGTATACTCTTGGGGTAAACTGGCCGTGATGACTGGTATACTCTTGTGGTAAACTGGTGGTGATGATTGGTATACTCTTGTGGTAAACTGGTGGTGGTGACTGGTATACTCTTGGGGTAAACTGGTGATGACTGGTATACTCTTGGGGTAAACTGGTGGTGATGACTGGTATACTCTTGGGGTAAACTAGCCGTGATAACTGGTATACTTTTGTGGTAAACTTGTGGTGGTGACTGGTATACTCTTGGGGTAAACTGGCCGTGATGACTGGTATACTCTAGGGGTAAACTGGCCGTGATGACTGGTATACTCTTGGGGTAAACTAGCCGTGATTGGTATACTCTTGTGGTAAACTGGTGGTGGTGACTGGTATACTCTTGGGGTAAACTGGTGGTGATGACTGGTATACTCTAGGGGTAAACTGGCCGTGATGACTGGTATACTCTTGGGGTAAACTAGCCGTGATGACTGGTATACTCTTGGGGTAAACTAGCCGTGATGACTGGTATACTCTTGTGGTAAACTGGTGGTGGTGACTGGTATACTCTTGGGGTAAACTGGTGGTGATGACTGGTATACTCTAGGGGTAAACTGGCCGTGATGACTGGTATACTCTTGGGGTAAACTGGCCGTGATGACTGGTATACTCTTGGGGTAAACTAGCCGTGATGACTGGTATACTCTTGGGGTAAACTGGTGGTGATGACTGGTATACTCTTGTGGTAAACTGGTGGTGATGACTGGTATACTCTTGGGTTAAACTGGCCGTGATGATTGGTATATTCTTGTGGTAAACTGGTGGTGATGACTGGTATACTCTTGTGGTAAACTGGTGGTGATGACTGGTATACTCTTGGGGTAAACTGGCCGTGATGACTGGTATACTCTTGGGGTAAACTGGCCGTAATGACTGGTATACTCTTGGGGTTAACTGGCCGTGATGACTGGTATACTCTTGGGGTAAACTGGTGGTAATGACTGGTATACCCTCATGTGGAGCAGCCGAGGTAGACTGAACGTGCAGTAAGGTATTCCCTTAAGGTAGACTGTGTAAACTGTATTCTATATTAGGTAAACTCCCCCCCCCCCCCTGTTACCTCAGTCTCGGTCACGCTTACACCCATTGTTCACAGTGCACAGTACACAGTGGTTACATTCATGGTACACAGTGGCCAGCATCATTGGACACGGGGGAGATACCAGATGCACTAAAAGTAGCAGACATTGCCCCTCTACACAAGGGAGGGAGCAAAGCATTGGCAAAGAATTATAGACCAGTTGAACTAACATCGCACATAATACAAGTATTTGAGAGAGTGATCAGGAGTCAGGTCACTAGTTTCATGGAGACCAATGACCTCCACAACCCTGGGGCCAGATTCACGAAAGCACTTACGAACCTGTACATCTTTTCTCAATCTTTGGCGGCTTTGTTTACAATTATTAAACAGTTAATGAGCTCCGAAGCACCAGGAGGCTGTTTATAACAATAACAACAGTTGATTGGCAAGTTTTCATCCTTGTAAACTGTTTAATAAATGTAACCAAAGCCGTCAAAGATTGAGGAAAGATGTACACGTTCGTAAGTGCTTGCGTAACTGCTTCGTGAATCTGGCCCCCAGGTTCGTAAGTGCTTGCGTAACTGCTTCGTGAATCTGGCCCCCAGGTTCGTAAGTGCTTGCGCAAGTGCTTTCGTGAATCTGGCTCCAGGCCAACATGGATTTAGAACATTAAGATCATGCCTCTCACAGCTACTTGACCACTATGACAAAGTCACTGAGGCATTAGAGGAAAAACAGAATGCAGATGTTGTATACACAGATTTTGCAAAGGCAATCGACAAATGTGACCATGGAGTGATTTCATGGTCACATTTGGTGACCCACAGGGAATTTCGTAACACGAGGGGGGGGGGGTATTCTGTCTGTCCTTAGTCTCCTCGTTACTCTCTCTCTCTACCCCTCTCTTTACCCGTATTCTACTTTAGATCTCCATACCAAGGGACTCCAAACTTTCACTTGAGCCGACCCCACGCCACGTGGTCTTAAGACGATTGACCGACTTAAGATTCTACAACCCGTATGACGTGACGTAGACTGATAGCAAAACCCTAGGGTCGCCTTTCCGCTGCCACCACCACACCTGCAACACTGAGCAATGATCGAGGTCTGGATAGATCATGCTAGATCGATCCAGACCTCGATCCTTGGATCTTACGTTAAGCTTTGGAGATATTAAAATCAAAGGGAATAACCGATCTCTTAATGTTTGTATTAGGCTTTGCGGCCCAACGAAAACTCGGCCTCGTGGGGACCACGTGACAAGGACATGAGAATGGAAAACATGAAATGAAAATGCCAATTACTAATTAATTTATTCAACAAACTTAAACAAAATATAAGAAATTGAATCACTCCCTACTTCACCTTATCGGCAATAAGTTGACCTATTCCCTATCCAAAACTCTGAGCAAACTTTACCTTCGGCGACCAACTAGATGTTTGTGCTGTCTTGGGGCCAAGGATGGAGGCCACCTGCCCGAGTCGATCCTGATCCCACACTGTGGGATCAATGAAGTGATTTCATGGTAACAGCTCCTGGACCAGCAGCGGTGTGGACCAGCAGGTGTGTGGACCAGCAGGTGTGTGGACCACCAGGTATTTTGGTGTAGGTGGTCGGGTGCAGGGAACCATCGTGTCAAGGATACATTAGTGTGTGTGTGTGTATTAGAGCCTGCGTCACCCCAGGACTGTGTATTAGAGCCTGCATCACCCTGGGACTGTGTGTATTAGAGCCTGCGTCACCCCAGGACTGTGTGTGTGTATTAGAGCCTGCGTCACCCCGGGACTGTGTGTGTGTATTAGTGCCTGCGTCACCCCGGGACTGTGTATTAGAGCCTGCGTCACCCCGGGACTGTGTGTGTGTATTAGAGCCTGCGTCACCCCGGGACTGTGTATTAGAGCCTGCGTCACCCCAGGACTGTGTGTGTGTATTAGAGCCTGCGTCACCCCGGGACTGTGTGTGTGTATTAGAGCCTGCGTCACCCCGGGACTGTGTGTGTGTATTAGAGCTTGCGTCACCCCGGGACTGTGTATTAGAGCCTGCGTCACCCCGGGACTGTGTGTGTGTATTAGAGCCTACGTCACCCCGGAACTGTGTATTAGAGCCTGCGTCACCCCGGGACTGTGTGTATTAGAGCCTGCGTCACCCTGGGACTGTGTGTATTAGAGCCTGTGTCACCCTGGGACTGTGTGTATTAGAGCCTGCGTCACCCTGGGACTGTGTGTATTAGAGCCTGCGTCACCCTGGGACTGTGTATTAGAGCCTGCGTCACCCTGGGACTGTGTATTAGAGCCTGCGTCACCCGGGGACTGTGTGTATTAGAGCCTGCGTCACCCTGGGACTGTGTATTAGAGCCTGCGTCACCCCAGGACTGTGTATTAGAGCCTGCGTCACCCTGGGACTGTGTATTAGAGCCTGCGTCACCCCGGGACTGTGTGTGTGTATTAGAGCCTGCGTCACCCCGGGACTCTGTATTAGAGCCTGCGTCACCCCGGGACTGTGTGTGTGTATTAGAGCCTGCGTCACCCCGGGACTGTGTATTAGAGCCTGCGTCACCCCAGGACTGTGTGTGTGTATTAGAGCCTGCGTCACCCCAGGACTGTGTATTAGAGCCTGCGTCACCCCGGGACTGTGTGTATTAGAGCCTGCGTCACCCTGGGACTGTGTATTAGAGCCTGCATCACCCCTGGGACTGTGTATTAGAGCCTGCGTCACCCCGGGACTGTGTATTAGAGCCTGCGTCACCCTTGGACTGTGTATTAGAGCCTGCGTCACCCCAGGACTGTGTATTAGAGCCTGCGTCACCCCGGGACTGTGTGTGTGTATTAGAGCCTGCGTCACCCCAGGACTGTGTATTAGAGCCTGCGTCACCCCGGGACTGTGTGTATTAGAGCCTGCGTCACCCCGGGACTGTGTGTATTAGAGCCTGCGTCACCCTGGGACTGTGTATTAGAGCCTGCATCACCCCGGAACTGTGTGTGTGTATTAGAGCCTGCGTCACCCTGGGACTGTGTATTAGAGCCTGCATCACCCCGGAACTGTGTGTGTGTATTAGAGCCTGCGTCACCCTGGGACTGTGTATTAGAGCCTGCGTCACCCTGGGACTGTGTGTGTATTAGAGCCTGCATCACCCCGGGACTGTGTGTGTGTATTAGAGCCTGCGTCACCCTGGGACTGTGTATTAGAGCCTGCGTCACCCCGGGACTGTGTATTAGAGCCTGCATCACCCCGGGACTGTGTGTGTGTATTAGAGCCTGCGTCACCCTGGGACTGTGTATTAGAGCCTGCGTCACCCTGGGACTGTGTGTATTAGAGCCTGCGTCACCCCGGGACTGTGTGTATTAGAGCCTGCGTCACCCCGGGACTGTGTGTATTAGAGCCTGCGTCACCCTGGGACTGTGTGTATTAGAGCCTGCGTCACCCTGGGACTGTGTGTATTAGAGCCTGTGTCACCCTGGGACTGTGTGTATTAGAGCCTGCGTCACCCTGGGACTGTGTGTATTAGAGCCTGCGTCACCCTGGGACTGTGTGTATTAGAGCCTGCGTCACCCCGGGACTGTGTTTATTAGAGCCTGCGTCACCCCGGGACTGTGTGTATTAGAGCCTGCGTCACCCCAGGACTGTGTGTATTAGAGCCTGCGTCACCCTGGGACTGTGTGTATTAGAGCCTGCGTCACCCTGGGACTGTGTGTATTAGAGCCTGCGTCACCCCGGGACTGTGTGTGTGTATTAGAGCCTGCGTCACCCTGGGACTGTGTGTATTAGAGCCTGCGTCACCCCGGGACTGTGTGTATTAGAGCCTGCGTCACCCTGGGACTGTGTGTATTAGAGCCTGCGTCACCCTGGGACTGTGTATTAGAGCCTGCGTCACCCTGGGACTGTGTGTATTAGAGCCTGCGTCACCCCGGGACTGTGTATGTGTATTAAAGCCTGCGTCACCATGGGACTGTGTATGTGTATTAGAGCCTGCGTCACCCCGGGACTGTGTATTAGAGCCTGCGTCACCCCGGGACTGTGTGTATTAGAGCCTGCGTCACCCTGGGACTGTGTGTATTAGAGCCTGCGTCACCCCGGGACTGTGTGTGTGTATTAGAGCCTGCGTCACCCCGGGACTGTGTGTATTAGAGCCTGCGTCACCCTGGGACTGTGTATATTAGAGCCTGCGTCACCCCGGGACTGTGTATTAGAGCCTGCGTCACCCCGGGACTGTGTGTATTAGAGCCTGCGTCACCCTGGGACTGTGTGTATTAGAGCCTGCGTCACCCCGGGACTGTGTGTGTGTATTAGAGCCTGCGTCACCCCGGGACTGTGTGTATTAGAGCCTGCGTCACCCTGGGACTGTGTGTATTAGAGCCTGCGTCACCCCGGGACTGTGTGTGTGTATTAGAGCCTGCGTCACCCTGGGACTGTGTCTATTAGAGCCTGCGTCACCCCGGGGCTGTGTGTATTAGAGCCTGCGTCACCCCGGGGCTGTGTGTATTAGAGCCTGCGTCACCCTGGGACTGTGTGTATTAGAGCCTGCGTCACCCCGGGACTGTGTGTGTGTATTAGAGCCTGCGTCACCCCGGGACTGTGTGTATTAGAGCCTGCGTCACCCTGGGACTGTGTGTATTAGAGCCTGCGTCACCCCGGGACTGTGTGTGTGTATTAGAGCCTGCGTCACCCTGGGACTGTGTGTATTAGAGCCTGCGTCACCCCGGGGCTGTGTGTATTAGAGCCTGCGTCACCCCGGGGCTGTGTGTATTAGAGCCTGCGTCACCCTGGGACTGTGTGTATTAGAGCCTGCGTCACCCCGGGGCTGTGTGTATTAGAGCCTGCATCACCCCGGGACTGTGTGTATTAGAGCCTGCGTCACCCTGGGACTGTGTATATTAGAGCCTGCGTCACCCCGGGACTGTGTGTATTAGAGCCTGCGTCACCCCGGGACTGTGTATTAGAGCCTGCGTCACCCTGGGACTGTGTGTATTAGAGCCTGCGTCACCCCGGGACTGTGTGTGTGTATTAGAGCCTGCGTCACCCCGGGACTGTGTGTATTAGAGCCTGCGTCACCCCGGGACTGTGTGTATTAGAGCCTGCGTCACCCCGGGACTGTGTGTGTGTATTAGAGCCTGCGTCACCCCGGGACTGTGTATTAGAGCCTGCGTCACCCCGGGACTGTGTGTATTAGAGCCTGCGTCACCCCGGGACTGTGTGTATTAGAGCCTGCGTCACCCCGGGACTGTGTGTATTAGAGCCTGCGTCACCCCGGGACTGTGTGTGTGTATTAGAGCCTGCGTCACCCCGGGACTGTGTGTGTGTATTAGAGCCTGCGTCACCCCGGGACTGTGTGTATTAGAGCTTGCGTCACCCTGGGACTGTGTGTGTGTATTAGAGCCTGCGTCACCCTGGGACTGTGTGTATTAGAGCCTGCGTCACCCCGGGACTGTGTGTATTAGAGCCTGCGTCACCCCGGGACTGTGTGTGTGTATTAGAGCCTGCGTCACCCCGGGACTGCGTGTGTGTATTAGAGCCTGCGTCACCCCGGGACTGTGTGTATTAGAGCCTGCGTCACCCCGGGACTGTGTGTATTAGAGCCTGCGTCACCCTGGGACTGTGTGTATTAGAGCCTGCGTCACCCTGGGACTGTGTGTATTAGAGCCTGCGTCACCCCGGGACTGTGTGTGTGTATTAGAGCCTGCGTCACCCCGGGACTGTGTGTATTAGAGCCTGCGTCACCACGGGACTGTGTGTGTGTATTAGAGCCTGCGTCACCCCGGGACTGTGTATTAGAGCCTGCGTCACCCCGGGACTGTGTGTATTAGAGCCTGCGTCACCCCGGGACTGTGTGTGTGTATTAGAGCCTGCGTCACCCTGGGACTGTGTGTGTGTATTAGAGCCTGCGTCACCCCGGGACTGTGTATTAGAGCCTGCGTCACCCTGGGACTGTGTATTAGAGCCTGCGTCACCCCGGGACTGTGTATTAGAGCCTGCGTCACCCCGGGACTGTGTGTATTAGAGCCTGCGTCACCCCGGGACTGTGTATTAGAGCCTGCGTCACCCTGGGACTGTGTGTATTAGAGCCTGCGTCACCCCAGGACTGTGTATTAGAGCCTGCGTCACCCCGGGACTGTGTATTAGAGCCTGCGTCACCCCGGGACTGTGTGTATTAGAGCCTGCGTCACCTTGGGACTGTGTGTATTAGAGCCTGCGTCACCCCGGGACTGTGTGTATTAGAGCCTGCGTCACCCCGGGACTGTGTATTAGAGCCTGCGTCACCCCGGGACTGTGTGTATTAGAGCCTGCGTCACCCCAGGACTGTGTGTATTAGAGCCTGCGTCACCCTGGGACTGTGTGTATTAGAGCCTGCGTCACCCTGGGACTGTGTGTATTAGAGCCTGCGTCACCCCAGGACTGTGTGTATTAGAGCCTGCGTCACCCTGGGACTGTGTGTATTAGAGCCTGCGTCACCCTGGGACTGTGTGTATTAGACCCTGCGTCACCCCGGGACTGTGTATTAGAGCCTGCATCACCCCGGGACTGTGTGTATTAGAGCCTGCGTCACCCCAGGACTGTGTGTATTAGAGCCTGCGTCACCCTGGGACTGTGTGTATTAGAGCCTGCGTCACCCTGGGACTGTGTGTATTAGAGCCTGCGTCACCCCGGGACTGTGTGTATTAGAGCCTGCGTCACCCCGGGACTGTGTGTATTAGAGCCTGCGTCACCCCGGGACTGTGTGTATTAGAGCCTGCGTCACCCCAGGACTGTGTGTATTAGAGCCTGCGTCACCCCAGGACTGTGTGTATTAGAGCCTGCGTCACCCCAGGACTGTGTGTATTAGAGCCTGCGTCACCCCGGGACTGTGTATTAGAGCCTGCGTCACCCCAGGACTGTGTGTATTAGAGCCTGCGTCACCCCAGGACTGTGTGTATTAGAGCCTGCGTCACCCCGGGACTGTGTGTATTAGAGCCTGCGTCACCCCAGGACTGTGTGTATTAGAGCCTGCGTCACCCCAGGACTGTGTGTATTAGAGCCTGCGTCACCCCAGGACTGTGTGTATTAGAGCCTGCGTCACCCCAGGACTGTGTGTATTAGAGCCTGCGTCACCCCGGGACTGTGTATTAGAGCCTGCGTCACCCCAGGACTGTGTGTATTAGAGCCTGCGTCACCCTGGGACTGTGTGTATTAGAGCCTGCGTCACCCCGGGACTGTGTGTATTAGAGCCTGCGTCACCCTGGAACTGTGTGTATTAGAGCCTGCGTCACCCTGGGACTGTGTGTATTAGAGCTGCGTCACCCTGGGACTGTGTGTATTAGAGCCTGCGTCACCCCGGGACTGTGTGTATTAGAGCCTGCGTCACCCTGGGACTGTGTGTATTAGAGCCTGCGTCACCCCGGGACTGTGTGTATTAGAGCCTGCGTCACCCTGGGACTGTGTGTATTAGAGCCTGCGTCACCCTGGGACTGTGTATTAGAGCCTGCGTCACCCCGGGACTGTGTATTAGAGCCTGCGTCACCCTGGGACTGTGTATTAGAGCCTGCGTCACCCCGGGACTGTGTATTAGAGCCTGCGTCACCCTGGGACTGTGTATTAGAGCCAGCGTCACCCCGGGACTGTGTATTAGAGCCTGCGTCACCCCGGGACTGTGTATTAGAGCCTGCGTCACCCCGGGACTGTGTGTATTAGAGCCTGCGTCACCCCAGGACTGTGTGTATTAGAGCCTGCGTCACCCCGGGACTGTGTGTATTAGAGCCTGCGTCACCCCGGGACTGTGTATTAGAGCCTGCGTCACCCCGGTACTGTGTGTGTGTATTAGAGCCTGCGTCACCCCGGGACTGTGTATTAGAGCCTGCGTCACCCTGGGACTGTGTGTGTGTATTAGAGCCTGCGTCACCCTGGGACTGTGTGTATTAGAGCCTGCGTCACCCTGGGACTGTGTATTAGAGCCTGCGTCACCCTGGGACTGTGTGTATTAGAGCCTGCGTCACCCCGGTACTGTGTGTGTGTATTAGAGCCTGCGTCACCCTGGGACTGTGTATTAGAGCCTGCGTCACCCCAGGACTGTGTGTATTAGAGCCTGCGTCACCCCGGTACTGTGTGTGTGTATTAGAGCCTGCGTCACCCTGGGACTGTGTGTATTAGAGCCTGCGTCACCCTGGGACTGTGTATTAGAGCCTGTGTCACCCCGGGACTGTGTGTATTAGAGCCTGCGTCACCCCGGGACTGTGTATTAGAGCCTGCGTCACCCCGGGACTGTGTGTGTGTATTAGAGCCTGCGTCACCCTGGGACTGTGTGTATTAGAGCCTGCGTCACCCTGGGACTGTGTGTATTAGAGCCTGCGTCACCCCGGGACTGTGTGTGTGTATTAGAGCCTGCGTCACCCCGGTACTGTGTGTGTGTATTAGAGCCTGCGTCACCCTGGGACTGTGTGTATTAGAGCCTGCGTCACCCTGGGACTGTGTATTAGAGCCTGCGTCACCCTGGGACTGTGTGTATTAGAGCCTGCGTCACCCCAGGACTGTGTATTAGAGCCTGCGTCACCCTGGGACTGTGTGTATTAGAGCCTGCGTCACCCCAGGACTGTGTATTAGAGCCTGCGTCACCGTGGGACTGTGTGTATTAGAGCCTGCGTCACCCTGGGACTGTGTATTAGAGCCTGCGTCACCCCGGGACTGTGTATTAGAGCCTGCGTCACCCTGGGACTGTGTGTATTAGAGCCTGCGTCACCCCGGGACTGTGTATTAGAGCCTGCGTCACCCCGGGACTGTGTATTAGAGCCTGCGTCACCCCGGGACTGTGTGTGTGTATTAGAGCCTGCGTCACCCCGGGACTGTGTGTGTGTATTAGAGCCTGCGTCACCCTGGGACTGTGTGTGTGTATTAGAGCCTGCGTCACCCTGGGACTGTGTGTGTGTATTAGAGCCTGCGTCACCCCAGGACTGTGTGTGTGTATTAGAGCCTGCGTCACCCTGGGACTGTGTGTGTGTATTAGAGCCTGCGTCACCCTGGGACTGTGTGTGTGTATTAGAGCCTGCGTCACCCTGGGACTGTGTGTGTGTATTAGAGCCTGCGTTACCCTGGGACTGTGTGTGTGTATTAGAGCCTGCGTCACCCCAGGACTGTGTGTGTGTATTAGAGCCTGCGTCACCCTGGGACTGTGTGTGTGTATTAGAGCCTGCGTCACCCCGGGACTGTGTGTGTGTATTAGAGCCTGTGTCACCCCGGGACTGTGTATTAGAGCCTGCGTCACCCCGGGCCTGTGTATTAGAGCCTGCGTCACCCCGGGACTGTGTATTAGAGCCTGCGTCACCCCGGGACTGTGTGTATTAGAGCCTGCGTCACCCTGGGACTGTGTGTGTGTATTAGAGCCTGCGTCACCCCGGGACTGTGTGTGTGTATTAGAGCCTGCGTCACCCTGGGACTGTGTGTATTAGAGCCTGCGTCACCCTGGGACTGTGTGTATTAGAGCCTGCATCACCCTGGGACTGTGTATTAGAGCCTGTGTCACCCCGGGACTGTGTGTGTGTGTTAGAGCCTGCGTCACCCCAGGACTGTGTGTATTAGAGCCTGCATCACCCTGGGACTGTGTGTGTGTATTAGAGCCTGCGTCACCCTGGGACTGTGTGTGTGTATTAGAGCCTGCGTCACCCTGGGACTGTGTGTGTGTATTAGAGCCTGCGTCACCCCGGGACTGTGTGTATTAGAGCCTGCGTCACCCTGGGACTGTGTGTATTAGAGCCTGCGTCACCCCGGGACTGTGTGTGTGTATTAGAGCCTGCGTCACCCTGGGACTGTGTGTATTAGAGCCTGCGTCACCCCGGGACTGTGTGTATTAGAGCCTACGTCACCCCGGGACTGTGTGTATTAGAGCCTGCGTGACCCCGGGACTGTGTATTAGAGCCTGCGTCACCCCGGGACTGTGTGTATTAGAGCCTGCGTCACCCTGGGACTGTGTGTATTAGAGCCTGCGTCACCCTGGGACTGTGTGTGTGTATTAGAGCCTGCGTCACCCCGGGACTGTGTATTAGAGCCTGCGTCACCCCGGGACTGTGTGTATTAGAGCCTGCGTCACCCTGGGACTGTGTGTGTGTATTAGAGCCTGCGTCACCCTGGGACTGTGTGTGTGTATTAGAGCCTGCGTCACCCCGGGACTGTGTATTAGAGCCTGCGTCACCCTGGGACTGTGTGTGTGTATTAGAGCCTGCGTCACCCTGGGACTGTGTGTATTAGAGCCTGCGTCACCCCGGGACTGTGTGTGTGTATTAGAGCCTGCGTCACCCCGGGACTGTGTGTGTGTATTAGAGCCTGCGTCACCCTGGGACTGTGTGTATTAGAGCCTGCGTCACCCCGGGACTGTGTATTAGAGCCTGCGTCACCCTGGGACTGTGTGTATTAGAGCCTGCGTCACCCCGGGACTGTGTGTATTAGAGCCTGCGTCACCCTGGGACTGTGTGTATTAGAGCCTGCGTCACCCCGGGACTGTGTGTGTGTATTAGAGCCTGCGTCACCCCGGGACTGTGTATTAGAGCCTGCGTCACCCCGGGACTGTGTGTATTAGAGCCTGCGTCACCCCGGGACTGTGTATTAGAGCCTGCGTCACCCCGGGACTGTGTGTATTAGAGCCTGCGTCACCCTGGGACTGTGTGTGTGTATTAGAGCCTGCGTCACCCCGGGACTGTGTGTGAGTATTAGAGCCTGCGTCACCCCGGGACTGTGTATTAGAGCCTGCGTCACCCTGGGACTGTGTATTAGAGCCTGCGTCACCCCGGGACTGTGTATTAGAGCCTGCGTCACCCTGGGACTGTGTGTGTATATTAGAGCCTGCATCACCCCGGGACTGTGTATTAGAGCCTGCGTCACCCCGGGACTGTGTATTAGAGCCTGCGTCATCCCGGGACTGTGTATTAGAACCTGCGTCACCCCAGGACTGTGTATTAGAGCCTGCGTCACCCCGGGACTGTGTATTAGAGCCTGCGTCACCCTGGGACTGTGTATTAGAGCCTGCGTCACCCCGGGGCTGTGTGTATTAGAGCCTGCGTCACCCTGGGACTGTGTGTGTGTATTAGAGCCTGCGTCACCCTGGGACTGTGTATTAGAGCCTGCGTCACCCCGGGGCTGTGTGTATTAGAGCCTGCGTCACCCCGGGACTGTGTGTATTAGAGCCTGCGTCACCCCGGGGCTGTGTGTATTAGAGCCTGCGTCACCCCGGGGCTGTGTGTATTAGAGCCTGCGTCACCCTGGGACTGTGTGTATTAGAGCCTGCGTCACCCCGGGACTGTGTGTATTAGAGCCTGCGTCACCCCGCGGCTGTGTGTATTAGAGCCTGCGTCACCCCGGGGCTGTGTGTATTAGAGCCTGCGTCACCCTGGGACTGTGTGTATTAGAGCCTGCTTCACCCCGGGGCTGTGTGTATTAGAGCCTGCGTCACCCTGGGACTGTGTGTATTAGAGCCTGCGTCACCCCGGGGCTGTGTGTATTAGAGCCTGCGTCACCCCGGGACTGTGTGTATTAGAGCCTGCGTCACCCCGGGGCTGTGTGTATTAGAGCCTGCGTCACCCCGGGGCTGTGTGTATTAGAGCCTGCGTCACCCCGGGGCTGTGTGTATTAGAGCCTGCGTCACCCCGGGGCTGTGTGTATTAGAGCCTGCGTCACCCCGGGACTGTATCCTAATAGAACGTCGCATTATGGACGTATACTCTAAGGCCAAACATTGTCGTGCCAGAAATATGGCAGCGGCTCGCGAAATTGACACACTGAAATAACACACATCAGCTCAATGGTTACTATCCCGTTTTCTGTTTTAGGTCCTCTTGGTGGGTTAGGATAAGGGCACTCTAGTACGTCAGTTTCTTGACGTTTGGGGAGTCTTAGGAGGACATTTGTTCTCATACCATCATACCTCTCGCCTGCCCTTACCGTCGCCTTGTGTATAAAGGAATATAATTACCCAGTTAATAAATACAGTAATTAGGGTTGAGGCAGTTGGATACTTCCTGTAGTTGGACTAAGGGGGTCGGTCGGCTGAGCGGACAGCACGCTGGACTTGTGATCCTGTGGTCCTGGGTTCGATCCCGGGCGCCGGCGAGAAACAATGGGCAGAGTTTCTTTCACCCTATGCCCCTGTTACCTAGCAGTAAAATAGGTACCTGGGTGTTAGTCAGCTGTCACGGGCTGCTTCCTGGGGGGGTTGAGGCCTGGTCGAGGACCGGGCCGCGGGGACACTAAAAAGCCCCGAAATCATCTCAAGATAACCTCAAGATAGAAGGGGCAAGTGATAATCAAATGTGGTGAGTGATTACCGTAGAGTTTCGTGCGCGTGTTTGAGAGGGTCAGTGATGGCTGGGTCATCCATGGGACGCTTTGTAACCACTTGTATTAAAATGTTACATGTGTACAAGCTCTGTGTCCCGGTAAGTAACTGGCAGAACTCTACACAAACTCAACTAGCTTCACTATAACTAGATACTACACTATAACTTCACTATAACTAGATACTACACTATAACTAGATACTACACTATAACTAGATACTACACTATAACTTCACTATAACTAGATACTACACTATAACTAGATACTACACTATAACTTCACTATAACTAGATACTACACTATAACTTCACTATAACTAGATACTCGTATGCTTGATCAAACACAGGAGGAGGAGTAATTTTCTGTGCATCAAAGTTTTCTTCAAGTCCATGACTACGTCTCCTGTAAGATGTCGAGGAAGACCTCATAAAACATTGGTCTCACCTTACCTTACCTCTCAGGGTGTTATCTCTGACATATTAAAAGCAGCAGAGATAACACCATACCATAAAAGACGAAATAAGGCAGAGTCAAAAAAAAAATTACACACCGATAACACGAACATCACACATCATAAAAATCTTTGAAAGCGTGCTAAGAAGTAAGATCACAAGATACATAGAATCACAAGATAACTATAACTCCTTGTAGCAAGGCCCTGAGTGAAGCAATAAAGGGTAGTCTTGCATGAAAACAGTAGCACTAAGTTAGTGAATTGCGGCAATTGGTGGTTATCGCACCTTCATCAATTGTGGGTTATCTTGAGATCTTGAGGTTATCTTGAGATGATTTCGGGGCTTTAGTGTCCCCGCGGCCCGGTCCTCGACCAGGCCTCCACCCCCAGGAAGCAGCCCGTGACAGCTGACTAACTCCCAGGTACCTTATTTACTGTTAGGTAACAGGGGCATTCAGGGTGAAAGAAACTTTGCCCATTTGTTTCTGCCTCGTGCGGGAATCGAACCCGCGCCACAGAATTACGAGTCCTGCGCGCTATCCACCAGGCTACGAAGCCCCTATCAGTGAATGTTGATCACTTCTTCAATACGACTCACAGAGGAGGACTTTTCACAGGAAAGAAATGGTTGAGTTGAGGAGGCCAGGCGTCGCAGGGTGAGAGGGGAGAGTGTGGGAGCGTGAGTGAGTGTTGATATCGTGACTGTGGGCCATATTGGTGGTGGTGGGCGCCCCGGACTAGCGGCCGCCATGGTGGGCCGCTAATGGTGATGATGTGCTTGATGGACGGAGCGCTGATGATCGCCTACACTCTCATCATGTACCTTCAAGTGTTTGAGATGGTGCCGGCTTGACCGGCGGCTGTGACCAACTGCTGCTATGGTGGCAGGCAAGGCGTGGAGGCCATCCAACTGGTGTATGGTGGCAGGCAAGGCGTGGAGGCCATCCAACTGGTGTATGGTGGCAGGCAAGGCGTGGGGCCCCATCCACCTGGAAGTATGGTGGCGTGGCAGGCAAGGCGTGGAGCCCCATCCACCTGGAGGTATGGTGGCAGGCAAGGCGTGGAGCCCCATCCACCTGGAGGTATAGTGGCAGGCAAGGCGTGGAGCCCCATCCACCTGGAGGTATGGTGGCAGGCAAGGCGTGGAGCCCCATCCACCTGGAGGTATGGTGGCAGGCTAGGCGTGGGGGCCCCATCCACCTGCTGATGCGACCATGTCTGAAGAGCTCACCTACAGGCTGTCACCCCTTCTCTCTCTCAGAGAAGGTGACAGTTGAGTAACCTTATGGCTCCAGTACTCGCGTCTTGGACGGAGTTCGTAGCTCATAAAGGGACTTCGAAGCCTCCGGTCCACCGTCCACCACCACATGATATCTTGCAGGAATCGTCCATTGTCTTAAGGCAGAAAAAAAGGTAAAAAGAAATTCCTCGTTTCACATTAAAGGCTTTGTACCCAAAAACATAATTTTAGTTTGAGCGCGAAGCAGAACCGCGCGCGGGTTGCAAGTGATTAGTGCTTCTCACGCGAGCGTAAAGAGCTTTCCTGTCGCAACTCTTGGCCACCTGGCGGTACGAGGCACCTCGTTACTTAAGAGCTCCGTCAGCCGTAAGCTCCTGGCTCTTAGATTACCCGCGGCAGGCTCCCCGCTTGCTGGGGCGGGCTTTTACCTGCGGCAGGCTGCGGCAGGTGGGAGGCAGCGGCGCCTGGGTGGTGGAGGGTACCCGCGGCAGGCTCCCCGCTTGCTGGGGCGGGCTTTTACCTGCGGCAGGCTGCGGCAGGTGGGAGGCAGCGGCGCCTGGGTGGTGGAGGGTACCCGCGGCAGGCTCCCCGCTTGCTGGGGCGGGCTTTTACCTGCGGCAGGCTGCGGCAGGTGGGAGGCAGCGGCGCCTGGGTGGTGGAGGGTACCCGCGGCAGGCTCCCCGCTTGCTGGGGCGGGCTTTTACCTGCGGCAGGCTGCGGCAGGTGGGAGGCAGCGGCGCCTGGGTGGTGGAGGGTACCCGCGGCAGGCTCCCCGCTTGCTGGGGCGGGCTTATACCTGCGGCAGGCTGCGGCAGGTGGGAGGCAGCGGCGCCTGGGTGGTGGAGGGCCGCGGCACCACCTCCTACCGTCTGTGTGCACTTGCAAATGTTTACACATTGGCTTGCGAAGTGTGTTGCAGACGGTGTTGCTTGGGAGTGTGTTAGTGTAGCCTGCTGGTGATGGTGGGGCTGATTTGTGTTCCAGGTGAGGGTATCGAGCGGGGCGTGCGGCCTCTCCTGCCGCACCCCACGCCTGCGTCTCCTGCCGCACCTTACGCCTGCGTCTCCTGCCGCACCTTACGCCTGCGTCTCCTGCCGCACCCCACGCCTGCGTCTCCTGCCGCACCCCACGCCTGCGTCTCCTGCCGCACCCCACGCCTGCGTCTCCTGCCGCACCCCACGCCTGCGTCTCCTGCCGCACCCCACGCCTGCGTCTCCTGCCGCACCCCACGCCTGCGTCTCCTGCCGCACCCCACGCCTGCGTCTCCTGCCGCACCCCACGCCTGCGTCTCCTGCCGCACCCCACGCCTGCGTCTCCTGCCGCACCCCACGCCTGCGTCTCCTGCCGCACCCCACGCCTGCGTCTCCTGCCGCACCCCACGCCTGCGTCTCCTGCCGCACCCCACGCCTGCGTCTCCTGCCGCACCCCACGCCTGCGTCTCCTGCCGCACCCCACGCCTGCGTCTCCTGCCGCACCCCACGCCTGCGTCTCCTGCCGCACCCCACGCCTGCGTCTCCTGCCGCACCCCACGCCTGCGTCTCCTGCCGCACCCCACGCCTGCGTCTCCTGCCGCACCCCACGCCTGCGTCTCCTGCCGCACCCCACGCCTGCGTCTCCTGCCGCACCCCACGCCTGCGTCTCCTGCCGCACCCCACGCCTGCGTCTCCTGCCGCACCCCACGCCTGCGTCTCCTGCCGCACCCCACGCCTGCGTCTCCTGCCGCACCCCACGCCTGCGTCTCCTGCCGCACCCCACGCCTGCGTCTCCTGCCGCACCCCACGCCTGCGTCTCCTGCCGCACCCCACGCCTGCGTCTCCTGCCGCACCCCACGCCTGCGTCTCCTGCCGCACCCCACGCCTGCGTCTCCTGCCGCACCCCACGCCTGCGTCTCCTGCCGCACCCCACGCCTGCGTCTCCTGCCGCACCCCACGCCTGCGTCTCCTGCCGCACCCCACGCCTGCGTCTCCTGCCGCACCCCACGCCTGCGTCTCCTGCCGCACCCCACGCCTGCGTCTCCTGCCGCACCCCACGCCTGCGTCTCCTGCCGCACCCCACGCCTGCGTCTCCTGCCGCACCCCACGCCTGCGTCTCCTGCCGCACCCCACGCCTGCGTCTCCTGCCGCACCCCACGCCTGCGTCTCCTGCCGCACCCCACGCCTGCGTCTCCTGCCGCACCCCACGCCTGCGTCTCCTGCCGCACCCCACGCCTGCGTCTCCTGCCGCACCCCACGCCTGTTCTGCCGCACCCCACGCCTGTTCTGCCGCACCCCACGCCTGTTCCGCCGCACCCCACGCCTGTCCTGCCGCACCCCCACACCTGCCCCGCCCCCCCTACCCACGCCTGCCCCGCCCCCCCTCCCCACGCCTGCCCCGCCCCCCCCCACACCTGCCCCGCCCCCCCTCCCCACGCCTGCCCCGCCCCCCCTCCCCACGCCTGCCCCGCCCCCCCCGCCCCACGCCTGACCCGCCCCCTTCCCCACGCCTGCACACGCCTGCCCCGCCCCCCCCCCTCCCCACGCCTGCACACGCCTGCCCCGCCCCCCTTCCCCACGCCTGCCCCGCCCCCTTCCCACGCCTGCCCCGCCCCCCCTCCCCACGCCTGCCCCGCCCCCCCTCCCCACGCCTGCCCCGCCCCCCCCCCTCCCCACGCCTGCCCCGCCCCCCCTCCCCACGCCTGCCCCCACCCCCTCCCCACGCCTGCCCCGCCCCCCCCCACACCTGCCCCGCCCCCCCTCCCCACGACTGCCCCGCCCCCCTCCCCACACCTGCCCCGCCCCCCCTCCCCACGCCTGCCCCGCCCCCCCTCCCCACGCCTGCCCCGCCCCCCCCCCACGCCTGCCCCGCCCCCCCCTCTTGACGCCTGCCCCGCCCCCCCCACACCTGCCCCGCCCCCCCTCCCCACGCCTGAACACGCCTGCCCCGCCCCCTCCACACCTGCCCCGCCCCCTCCCCACGCCTGCCCCGCCCCCCCCCCACACCTGCCCCGCCCCCTCCCCACGCCTGCCCCGCCCCTTCCCCACGCCTGCCCCGCCCCCCCCACACCTGCCCCGCCCCCTCCCCACGCCTGCCCCGCCCCTTCCCCACGCCTGCCCCGCCCCCCCACACCTGCCCCGCCCCCCCTCCCCACGCCTGCCCCTCCCCCCCTCCCCACACCTGCCCCGCCCCTCCCCACGCCTGCCCCGCCCCCCCCACACCTGCCCCGCCCCCCCCCACACCTGCCCCGCCCCCTCCCCACGCCTGCCCCGCCCCCCCTCCCCACGCCTGAACACGCCTGCCCCGCCCCCTCCACACCTGCCCCGCCCGCTCCACACCTGCCCCGCCCCCTCCCCACGCCTGCCCCGCCCCCTCCCCACGCCTGCCCCGCCCCTTCCCCACGCCCGCCCCCCCCACACCTGCCCCGCCCCCCCCCACACCTGCCCCGCCCCCTCCCCACGCCTGCCCCGCCCCTTCCCCACACCTGCCCCGCCCCCCCTCCCCACACCTGCCCCGCCCCCCCTCCCCACACCTGCCCCGCCCCCCCTCCCCACACCTGCCCCGCCCCCCCCTCCCCACGCCTGCCCCGCCCCCCCCCCACACCTGCCCCGCCCCCTCCCCACGCCTGCCCCGCCCCCCCAACACCTGCCCCGCCCCCCCTCCCCACACCTGCCCCGCCCCCCCCACACCTGCCCCGCCCCCCCCCCCCACACCTGCCCCGCCCCCCCTCCCCACGCCTGCCCCGCCCCCCCACACCTGCCCCGCCCCCCCTCCCCACGCCTGCCCCGCCCCCCCTCCCCACACCTGCCCCGCCCCCCCTCCCCACGCCTTCCCCGCCCCCCCCCCACACCTGCCCCGCCCCCCCACACCTGCCCCGCCCCCCCTCCCCACGCCTGCCCCGCCCCCCCTCCCCACGCCTGCCCCGCCCCCCCACACCTGCCCCGCCCCCCCACACCTGCCCCGCCCCCCCCCCACACCTGCCCCGCCCCCCCCCACACCTGCCCCGCCCCCTCCCCACGCCTGCCCCGCCCCCCCACGGCTGGATCTAATATAAATTATAGCAAGAAACATTAATGAGTGTTAAATAAGAACTTATAACTATGAGTTACAGTGTTCCGCTAACACATTATGAGGCGTTTACTGTGTTGGAGTCTGGTGTGTACACACCTGCCTACCTGTGTGTGTACACACCTGCCTACCTGTGTGTGTACACCTGCCTACCTGTGTGTGTACACACCTGCCTACCTGTGTGTGTACACACCTGCCTACCTGTGTGTGTACACCTGCCTACCTGTGTGTGTACACACCTGCCTACCTGTGTGTGTACACACCTGCCTACCTGTGTGTGTTTTTTTACTATTTGTATCTGCAGAATCGAGCTATTAGGGAGGTGGGGGGGGGGGGTAGGGGAGTGTAAGGGAGGTGGGGGGGGGGTAGGGGGAGGCAGGGGAGTAAAGGAGGGGGGGGGGCAGGGTAGGGTGTTGCATTATTCACAGGTGTTGGGACCCCTGGCACATTATACACAGGTGTTGGGACCCCTGGCACATTATACACAGGTGTTGGGACCCCTGACACATTATACACAGGTGTTGGGACCCCTGGCACATTATACACAGGTGTTGGGACCCCTGGCACATTATACACAGGTGTTGGGACCCCTGACACATTATACACAGGTGTTGGGACCCCTGGCACATTATACACAGGTGTTGGGACCCCTGGCACATTATACACAGGTGTTGGGACCCCTGGCACATTATACACAGGTGTTGGGACCCCTGGCACATTATACACAGGTGTTGGGACCCCTGGCACATTATACACAGGTGTTGGGACCCCTGGCACATTATACACAGGTGTTGGGACCCCTGGCACATTATACACAGGTGTTGGGACCCCTGACACATTATACACAGGTGTTGGGACTCCTGGCACATTATACACAGGTGTTGGGACCCCTGGCACATTATACACAGGTGTTGTCACCGTCGAGTCAGGTGTTGTGTGGGTGAGGGCGCGGGTTGGTGGTCCAGCCACGACCACTAATGGGTCCCCCTGGCCATTATTGGTGCCCCTTTGATGGATGGAGCCACCGCCAGGGGCCTCGCTCCTCTACGCTAATATCGACCATATTTGCATATTAAAAAAGGTGTATTAGGCTGGCCATGGGTCAGGAACTGTCGTATGGGAGCCGGTCGGCCGAGCGGACAGCACGCTGGACTTGTGATCCTGTGGTCCCGGGTTCGATCCCAGGCGCCGGGGAGAAACAATGGGCAGAGTTGCTTTCACCCTATGCCCCCTGTTACCTAGCAGTAAAATAGGTACCTGGGTGTTAGTCAGCTGTCACGGGCTGCTTCCTGGGGGTGGAGGCCTGGTCGAGGACCGGGCCGCGGGGACACTAAAGCCCCGAAATCATCTCAAGATAACCTCAAGATGGGGTTCGAGGCGCGTTCATTAGGGGAGGGGAAGGGTTGGTTGGGTTGGGGTAGGGTTACCTACCTTGAGATTACCTTGAGTTGATTTCGGGGCTCAGCGTCCCCGCGGCTCGGTCGTCGACCAGGCCTCCTGGTTGCTGGACTAGTCAACCAGGCTGTTGGACGCGGCTGCTCGCAGCCTGATGTCTAGTTCTTGGTGTGGCTGCGATAGTTAGGGGGGGGGGGTGCTTGACGACGGAGAGGTGTCAAAGATGATAGTTAAGTGACTATAATTGGCCCCTGACAGCGGGTATATGTCTCAAGCTATGCAGTGAAATTACATATACATTATAATTCAAAACACATGTACATAATCAGTCAATTTTATTGCTGCTATGAAAAGGAATCCAGACCAGTTTAGATTTTCCAGATTCTTATCCATGTCGTAGCTCAGTCGATTAAGGCAGCGTCTGAGATGCTCTCGGATGTAGGTTCGAATCCTCGTCACGGCCCTTGTGGATTTGTTCACTTTCCACAGATGATATAGATCATACAGGATCATACCACCTCGTGAAACGTATTCAGAGCAAGGAAGTCACCATACAAGATGTATGGGAGGCTGACTCCATACACAGTTTCAAATGTTGAGTTGATAGAGCCCAATAGGCTCCAGAATCTGTACACCTGTTGATTGACAGTTGAGAGGCGGGGTCATAGAGCCAGAGCTCAACCCCCCACGCAAGCACATCTAGTCGAGTACGAGGGAATGTTGCGTGTATGCGTGCGTGTGAGTTGATTAAAAAAAAGGAGATTGATCACGTCCATCCAACTAATGTCTGTTGGATCAAAGTTGCTTGAATCAATAACAACCAAAGCTATTTATTTACACGTTTATTTACACTATTTGTTTACAAAGCTGTTTGTTTACACATTGAACACCACAGCTTAGTAAAGAGTTCACAACTTACTTCGGCCACGAGTCGCTCTTGTGGGACAAGGTTTCAATCATTGTTTTCAAGTATATATGAAGCGATTGATGGTTTAGAGGGTTCCTATATGTTCTAAACATTGTATCTAACAACGCCTTTGGCTTCCACCTCCTCACGAATGATACGTTACATTGGTAGAAGTAAATCATATTAAGTGAGGGTTTATCCTAAATTTGGATTCGTGCCTCGAATGCAACAGAAGGGTGTTAGCATCAATAGAGGTGAGACTGGAGTACAGGAGTGAAATATTGGAGTATGCCAATAGAGCCCACGAGAGCCCAGTCGTGAGACCTCTATTATTGGCCAGTTAGAGACATGGCCAGCTTTAAGCCCTGGGCGTAGTGAGGCCAAATTCATCTATCATTGGGCTTTAGTTACACCTGGAGCCCCGTGAGGGCTGAGCCCCGAGCCCAGGAGAGTGGGGCTGCGCGTAGGAGAGCTAGGGGGCAGCTCGTAGGGGGCTACGAGGACTTTCAAATCCAGGGATCCCATCACAATGGTTGTACTCTTCAAGTCACTTGTGCTGTCCCGTCTTGAGTACTGCTCAGTACTCACTTCCCCCTTCAGAGCAGGAGAGATTGCTGAAATAGAGGGAATACAGAGAACATATACGGCACACATAGACGAGATAAAACACCTAAATTATTGGGATCGTCTCAAAGCTCTCCAAATGTACTCACAAGAAAGGAGACGAGAGAGATACCAAATAATATACACGTGGAAAATACTGGAGGGCCAGGTCCCAAATCTACACAGTAAAATAACAACATACTGGAGTGAACGATATGGAAGAAAATGCAGAATAGAACCAGTGAAGAGCAGAGGTGCCATAGGCACAATCAGAGAACACTGTATAAACATCAGAGGTCCAGTGAAGAGCAGAGGTGCCATAGGCACAATCAGAGAACACTGTATAAACATCAGAGGTCCAGTGAAGAGCAGAGGTGCCATAGGCACAATCAGAGAACACTGTATAAACATCAGAGGTCCGCGGTTGTTCAACGTCCTCCCAGCGAGCATAAGAAATATTGCCGGAACAACCGTGGACATCTTCAAGAGGAAACTAGATAGTTTTCTTCAAGGAGTGCCGGACCAACCAGGCTGTGGTGGGTATGTGGGCCTGCGGGCCGCTCCAAGCAACAGCCTGCTGGACCAAACTCTCACAAGTCAAGCCTGGCCTCGGGCCGGGCTGTGGTGGGTATGTGGGCCTGCGGGCCGCTCCAAGCAACAGCCTGGTGGACCAAACTCTCACAAGTCAAGCCTGGCCTCGGGCCGGGCTGTGGTGGGTATGTGGGCCTGCGGGCCGCTCCAAGCAACAGCCTGGTGGACCAAACTCTCACAAGTCAAGCCTGGCCTCGGGCCGGGCTGTGGTGGGTATGTGGGCCTGCGGGCCGCTCCAAGCAACAGCCTGGTGGACCAAACTCTCACAAGTCAAGCCTGGCCTCGGGCCGGGCTGTGGTGGGTATGTGGGCCTGCGGGCCGCTCCAAGCAACAGCCTGGTGGACCAAACTCTCACAAGTCAAGCCTGGCCTCGGGCCGGGCTGTGGTGGGTATGTGGGCCTGCGGGCCGCTCCAAGCAACAGCCTGGTGGACCAAACTCTCACAAGTCAAGCCTTTGGCTGTGGTGGGTATGTGGGCCTGCGGGCCGCTCCAAGCAACAGCCTGGTGGACCAAACTCTCGGGAGTCGAACAACTCCCAGAACCCCATCAACCAGACATGCTCCAGGATGCAGCTGATGCCAGCAGCTAGTCTCAACGCTGGAGACACAGAAGGCAATATTGTGGTCGGGGGCCGAGCGCGATATGCGGTGGCTGAAGGGACGGAATCTTGTCACATCCCTCAGGCATGACAGGACGGGGATCGATTCCCTCCACCGAACTGCATGTGGAGACCAATTTTTCCCCCTCCCAGGTGGAAGACAAGACACGCAGGCTCCCCCCGTACATCAAAGGGGAAGAAAGGGGGAGAAGGGGAAGAAAGGGGGGAGAGGGGGGGGGTTTATTCCCAAAATAAAATCCGTTCTGATAGCGGCGTTGGATCTCATCGGGGACATGCAAGCGGTGAAATTGGTCGGTTGAGGTGAGCTTTATAGGGAATCGTCACGTGAAGCCGTCCTTAATGGCTCGCGTTTGACGCAGGCTGATTGACAGGCTCATTGTGCTATTGCATGTGTTGCGGTCATTAGTTAAGGGGGTGGCAGCGGTGGTGTTGTAGCCGCTGGTTGCTATGCTCACTGTCTGCCCCCCTTGGTGGTGGTTGGTGGTGGTGGTGGTGGTTGGTGGTGGTGGTGGTGGTGGTTGGTGGTGGTGGTGGTTGGTGGTGGTGGTGGTTGGTGTTGGTGGTGTTGGTGGTGGTGGTTGGTGTTGGTGGTGGTGGTTGTGGTGGTTGGTGGTGGTGGTGGTGGTGGTGGTGGTTGGTGGTGGTGGTTGGTGGTTGGTGGTTGGTGGTGGTGGTGGTGGTGATTGTGGTGGTTGTTGTTGGTGGTGGTGGTGGTGGTGGTGGTGGTGGTGGTGGTGGTTGGTGGTGGTGGTGGTGGTTGGTGGTGGTGGTGGTGGTGGTGGTGGTGGTTGGTGTTGGTGGTGGTTGGTGTTGGTGGTGGTTGGTGTTGGTGGTGGTTGGTGTTGGTGGTGGTTGTGGTGGTTGTGGTGGTTGGTGTTGGTGGTTGGTGTTGGTGGTTGTGGTGGTGGTGGTGGTGGTGATTGGTGTTGGTGGTTGTGGTGGTTGGTGGTTGGTGGTGGTGGTTGGTGGTTGGTGGTTGTGGTGGTGGTGGTGGTGGTGATTGGTGTTGGTGGTTGTGGTGGTTGGTGGTTGGTGGTGGTGGTTGGTGGTTGGTGGTGGTGGTTGGTGGTTGGTGGTGGTGGTTGGTGGTTGGTGGTGGTGGTGGTGGTTGGTGGTGGTGGTGGTGGTGGTGGTGGTTGGTGGTGGTGGTGGTGGTTGGTAGTTGGTGGTGGTGGTGGTTGTTGGTGGTGGTGGTGATTGTGGTGGTTGTTGGTGGTGGTGGTGGTGGTTGGTGGTGGTGGTGGTTGGTGGTGGTGGTGGTGGTGGTGGTGGTGGTTGGTGGTGGTGGTGGTTGGTGGTGGTTGGTGGTGGTGGTGGTGGTGGTTGGTGGTGGTTGGTGGTGGTGGTGGTGCTGGTGGTTGGTGCTGGTGGTGGTGCTGGTGGTGGTGCTGGTGGTGGTGGTGGTGGTGGTGGTGGTGCTGCCGTCACCAGTGTCACCAGAACCCCATCAAGCAGGCATCAGGCCGGGCTTGGGGGAGTAGAAGAACTCCCGGAACCCCATCAAGCAAGCATCAGGCCGGGCTTGGGGGAGTAGAAGAACTCCCAGAACCCCATCAAGCAGGCATCAGGCCGGGCTTGGGGGAGTAGAAGAACTCCCAGAACCCCATCAAGCAGGCATCAGGCCGGGCTTGGGGGAGTAGAAGAACTCCCAGAACCCCATCAAGCAGGCATCAGGCCGGGCTTGGGGGAGTAGAACAACTCCCAGAACCCCATCAAGCAGGCATCAGGCCGGGCTTGGAGGAGTAGAAGAACTCCCAGAACTCCATCAAGCAGGCATCAGGCCGGGCTTGGGGGAGTAGAAGAACTCCCAGAACCCCATCAAGCAGGCATCAGGCCGGGCTTGGGGGAGTAGAAGAACTCCCAGAACCCCATCAAGCAGGCATCAGGCCGGGCTTGGGGGAGTAGAAGAACTCCCAGAACCCCATCAAGCAGGCATCAGGCCGGGCTTGGAGGAGTAGAAGAACTCCCAGAACTCCATCAAGCAGGCATCAGGCCGGGCTTGGGGAGTAGAAGAACTCTCAGAACCCCATCAAGCAGGCATCAGGCCGGGCTTGGGGGAGTAGAAGAACTCCCAGAACCCCATCAAGCAGGCATCAGGCCGGGCTTGGGGGAGTAGAAGAACTCCCAGAACCCCATCAAGCAGGCATCAGGCCGGGCTTGGGGGAGTAGAAGAACTCCCAGAACCCCATGAAGCAGGCATCAGGCCGGGCTTGGGGGAGTAGAAGAACTCCCAGAACCCCCTCAAGCAGGCATCAGGCCGGGCTTGGAGGAGTAGAAGAACTCCCAGAACTCCATCAAGCAGGCATCAGGCCGGGCTTGGGGAGTAGAAGAACTCCCAGAACCCCATCAAGCAGGCATCAGGCCGGGCTTGGGGGAGTAGAAGAACTCCCAGAACCCCATCAAGCAGGCATCAGGCCGGGCTTGGGGGAGTAGAAGAACTCCCAGAACCCCATCAAGCAGGCATCAGGCCGGGCTTGGGGAGTAGAAGAACTCCCAGAACCCCATCAAGCAGGCATCAGGCCGGGCTTGGGGAGTAGAAGAACTCTCAGAACCCCATACAGGTACATTCCAGGTAAGTTCATTTGCTGTTTGTAAAGCGTTCTGGGACCGCAGGATGGCCGTTTACCTCATTCAAAATAAAACCCGAAACGATGGCTATAAAGTTCGATAAGTTTAGTTTCCAGGAAAGACCTGGGTAAATACTGGTTTGGAAACAGGGTTGAGTATTTACGGGGCAATTGACCGAGCAACATAATGTGGGGTCGCTGGATTGTTTCAAGCGTAGGTTAGACATGTATATGAGTGTGCATATCTTGAGATGATTGATTTGATTTCTTAGGAATATTTCTTATAAATTTGATTTGAATTTGAATAGGAACTGACTCGTTTGGGCGAATATACATTCTACAGGCTTAGCAATGATGCTTAGGTATGTATACCCTTAAGAATACATGCTTAAGGGTATGTATCCTTCGTAAGAAGGACCTGATCAACCAGGCTGTGACTTATACGTTAGGCGTCCAACAGCCTGGGGCCAGATTCACGAAGCAGTTACGCAAGCACTTACGAACCTGGGGGCCTGATTCACGAAGCAGTTACGCAAGCACTTACGAACCTGGGGCCAGATTCACGAAGCAGTTACGCAAGCACTTACGAACCTGGGGCCAGATTCACGAAGCAGTTACGCAAGCACTTACGAACCTGGGGCCAGATTCACGAAGCAGTTACGCAAGCACTTACGAACCTGGGGACCAGATTCTCGAAGCAGTCACGCAAGCACTTACGAACATGTCCATCTTTTCTCAATCTTTGGCGGCTTTGTTTACAATTATTAAACAGTTAATGAGCTCCGAAGCACCAGGTGGCTGTTTATAACAATAACAACAGTTGATTGGCAAGTTTCCATGCTTGTAAACTGTTTAATAAATGTAACCAAAGCCGTCAAAGATTGAGGAAAGATGGACACGTTCGTAAGTGCTTGCGTAACTGCTTCGTGAATCTGGCCCCAGGCTCGTAAGTGCTTGCGTAACTGCTTCGTGAATCTGGCCCCAGGGTCGTAAGTGCTTGCGTAACTGCTTCGTGAATCTGGCCCCTGGTTGACCAGCCCAGCAACCAAGAGACCTGGTCGAGGACCGGGCCGCAGGGTCGCTAAACCCCGAAACCATCTCAAGGAAACCTCAAGGTTCAGTGCCTCGTCTATGTTCCTAGCTGCTGAACCCATTGGGCACTGTTGTAGGCTTTTAACACACAACTACAAAGTGGAATGACTTGACATGGCTTAAAAAAAATACATGAGTTTTTCCTTATTCGTCCATACTAAAAACAGTGACAGTGTGATATATCGAGAAGCCATGCAATTGTATCTGAGCTATCACCCCTGGACGATAGTTCGATCCCGTGGTATGACTTCAGTATTTCTCACCCTGTGGGTTTCAGTATAGACGATGATGTTTATACTGAAATGACATACATTAGGCTTTAGAAGCACTGAGCCTTCTAAAGCTTTCTAAAGGCTTCTAAAGGCTTCTAAAGGCTTTCTAAAGGCTTCTAAAGGCTTTCTAAAGGCTTCTAAAGCCTTCTAAAGCCTTCTAAAGGCTTTCTAAAGCCTTCTAAAGGCTTTCTAAAGGCTTCTAAAGCTTTCTAAAAGCTTCTAAAGGCTTTCTAAAGGCTTTCTAAAGGCTTCTAAAGCCTTCTAAAGGCTTTCTAAAGCCTTCTAAAGGCTTTCTAAAGGCTTCTAAAATTTTCTAAAGGCTTCTAAAATTTTCTAAAGGCTTCTAAAGGCTTTCTAAAGGCTTCTAAAGGCTTTCTAAAGGCTTCTAAAGGCTTCTAAAGGCTTTCTAAAGCCTTCTAAAGGCTTTAGAAAGCCTTCTAAAGGCTTTCTAAAGGCTTCTAAAATTTTCTAAAGGCTTCTAAAGGCTTTCTAAAGCTTTCTAAAGGCTTCTAAAGGCTTTCTAAAGCCTTCTAAAGGCTTTCTAAAGGCTTCTAAAATTTTCTAACGGCTTCTAAAATTTTCTAAAGGCTTTCTAAAGGCTTTCTAAAGGCTTCTAAAGGCTTTCTAAAGGCTTCTAAAGCCTTCTAAAGGCTTCTAAAGCTTTCTAAAGGCTTCTAAAGCCTTCTAAAGGCTTCTAAAGCCTTCTAAAGGCTTTCTAAAGGCTTCTAAAATTTTCTAAAGGCTTCTAAAATTTTCTAAAGGCTTCTAAAGGCTTTCTAAAGGCTTTCTAAAGGCTTCTAAAGGCTTCTAAAGGCTTTCTAAAGCCTTCTAAAGGCTTTCTAAAGCCTTCTAAAGGCTTTCTAAAGGCTTCTAAAATTTTCTAAAGGCTTCTAAAGGCTTTCTAAAGCTTTCTAAAGGCTTCTAAAGGCTTTCTAAAGCCTTCTAAAGGCTTTCTAAAGGCTTCTAAAATTTTCTAACGGCTTCTAAAATTTTCTAAAGGCTTTCTAAAGGCTTTCTAAAGGCTTCTAAAGGCTTTCTAAAGGCTTCTAAAGCCTTCTAAAGGCTTCTAAAGCTTTCTAAAGGCTTCTAAAGCCTTCTAAAGGCTTCTAAAGCCTTCTGAAGGCTTTCTAAAGGCTTCTGAAGGCTTTCTAAATGCTTCTAAAGCCTTCTAAAAGCTTCTAAAGGCTTCTAAAGCCTTCTAAAGGCTTTCTAAAGGCTTCTAAAGCCTTCTAAAGCCTTCTAAAGGCTTTCTAAATGCTTCTAAAGCCTTCTAAAAGCTTCTAAAGGCTTCTAAAGCCTTCTAAAGGCTTTCTAAAGGCTTCTAAAGCCTTCTAAAGGCTTTTAAAGCCTTCTAAAGGCTTTCTAAATGCTTCTAAAGCCTTTCTAAAGGCTTCTAAAGGCTTTCTAAATGCTTCTAAAGGCTTCTAAAGCTATGAGGCTAATGCATAGTCAACCCGGCCTCCTTCAACGAACGTCGCTTTTCGCACGTAGGCGTAAGCCTAAGGCCAAAAATTGTCGTACTAGAAAATGGAAGCGACTCTCTAATGTGACCTACGGCCCCGTTTTCTGTTTTGGGGCCTCTGGCAGGTTAGGGCAAGGGCACGTGAGTACTTAAAATTGCAATAGTCCAACTTGTTGATTTTTGTTTTTTTGAGAGGGGGGGGTAGGTAATGGGGGGGGGGGGGGTGGTGGAGGTGGTGGGGGGCGCAGGAGGGGGGGTGGGGGGTTAACACGTCCCCCCCCCACCCCCCTAGTATGTTAGTGTGGACAATATCGCTCTCGTGTTATTGTTCACAATGCTTTTGAACTGATGGCGACACTGGCACCAGAGAGATTGATTGCTAGGGCAGGTCTAGGGGGGGGGAGGGGGAGGGGGGTAGCCACATGTGGTTCAGAATATTTTAATATTTTTTTTCCATTATCAAAATATCGTAATCAAGTGAGAGAGAGAGAGATACACACAGAGAGAGAGAGAGAGAGAGAGAGAGAGAGACAGAGAGACAGAGAGACAGAGAGACAGAGAGAGAGAGAGACAGAGAGAGAGAGAGAGAGAGACAGAGAGAGAGACAGAGAGAGAGACAGAGAGAGAGACAGAGAGAGAGACAGAGAGAGAGACAGAGAGAGAGACAGAGAGAGAGACAGAGAGAGAGACAGAGAGACAGAGAGACAGAGAGACAGACAGAGAGACAGAGAGAGAGACAGAGAGAGAGACAGAGAGAGAGACAGAGAGAGAGACAGAGAGAGAGACAGAGAGAGAGACAGAGAGAGAGACAGGGAGAGAGACAGAGAGAGAGAGAGACAGAGAGAGAGAGAGAGAGAGAGAGAGAGAGAGAGAGAGAGAGAGAGAGAGAGAGAGAGAGAGACAGAGAGAGAGAGAGACAGAGAGAGAGAGAGACAGAGAGAGAGAGAGACAGAGAGAGAGAGAGAGACAGAGAGAGAGAGAGAGACAGAGAGAGAGAGAGACAGAGAGACAGAGAGAGAGAGAGAGAGAGAGAGAGAGAGAGAGAGAGAGAGAGAGAGAGAGACTGAGAGACAGAGAGACTGAGAGAGAGAGAGACTGAGAGAGAGAGAGAGAGAGAGAGAGAGAGAGAGAGAGAGAGAGAGAGAGAGAGAGAGAGAGAGAGAGAGAGATACAGATACAGCGATACAGATACAGAGAGACAGAGAGAGAGAGAGAGAGAGAGCGACAGAGACACAACACAACACAACCCCCAGTGAGGTATCAGGCGCTGTCCACAAGCTTACCGAAGACGCGGCCGGCGAACCTCGCCCCTCCTCCACCACCCCCACAGTGCTCGCCTGTTGCCCATTAATACCGCGTAATGATCCCGCAATTGCAAAGTGGGTGCGGCACAGGGGCCCCCTGACTCCCGCCCGAGTAATTTGGATCACCGGCGGCCCTGGTGAGTCTAAGTGGCCGGCCTCAAATTGGGAATCTGGGAACAATTTCGTGTCGGGAGACTTGCCATCGCGTGACACGTTTTCATTAGCAGTCAAGATCGCGGTGAACTCTTGTATATTTTCCTTGAGAAGTGCGAGTTTCTTGGGGGGACTTTGTTATTTGGGGTGGGGGGGTTTGTTGGGGGTTGGTTGTGGGGTTGGTTGGGGGGGTTGTTGGGGGGTTGGTTGGGGGGTTGGTTGGGGATTGGTTGGGGGGTTGGTTGGGGGTTGGTTGGGGGGTTGGTTGGGGGGGGGGGGTTGGGGGTTTCTTGGGGGGTTTGTTTGGGGGTTGTTGGGGGGGAGGTTTGTTGGGGGGTTGTTGGGGGGGTTGGTTGGGGGTTGGTGGGGGGGTTGTTGGGGGGTTGGTGGGGGGGTTGTTGGGGGGTTGGTGGGGGGGTTGTTGGGGGGTTGGTTGGGGGGGTTTGTTGGGGGGTTGGTGGGGTTTGTTGGGGGGTTGGTGGGGGTTTGTGGGGGGGTTGTTGGGGGGGGGTTGTTGGGGGGTTGTTGGCGGTTTGTTTGGGGGGTTGGTGGGGTTTGTTGGGGGGTTGGTGGGGGTTGGTTGGGGGGTTGGTTGGAGGGTTGGTTGGGGGGTTGGTGGGGGGTTTGTTGGGGGGGGGTTTGTTGGGGGGGGGGTTTGTTGGGGGGTTGGTGGGGTTTGTTGGGGGGTTGGTGGGGGTTGGTTGGGGGGTTGGTTGGAGGGTTGGTTGGGGGGTTGGGGGGGGGTTTGTTGGGGGGGGGGGGTTTGTTGGGGGGGGGGTTTGTTGGGGGGGGGTTGGGGGGGGGGGGGTAGGGGGGTTGTTGGGGATTTGTTGGTGGTTAGTGGTGGCTGACCATAGCAGGGAACCACCCGGGAAATAACCAACCACAGGTCAGAGAACTACTGAGGTACAATAGAACCCGTAACCTTAGGATTACGAATCCCGGGCGCTGTCCACTCAGCCGTCAGCCAGGTGACCACAACCAGGAGAGCTACCTGAAGGAGAACTAATATCCCCTACAGGGTGCAAGGCGCCCCCGTGGGGGGGGGGGGGTGCAGGACTTGGGCGGCAGCAAGGACCCGTATGTCACCTCTAGTCTGTAATCTGGCCTGACACGTCTGGTAATTTGTGTGTGGTGGTGGTGGTGGTCCCTAGTGGTGGTGGTCCCTGGTGGTGGTGATCCCTGGTGGTGGTGATCCCTGGTGGTGGTGGTCCCCTGGTGGTGGTGGTCCCCTGGTGGTGGTGGTCCCCTGGTGGTGGTCCCCTGGTGGTGTTCCCCTGGTGGTGGTCCCCTGGTGGTGGTGGTCCCCTGGTGGTGGTGGTCCCTGGTGGTGGTGGTCCCCTGGTGGTGGTGGTCCCCTGGTGGTGGTCCCTGGTGGTGGTCCCCTGGTGGTGGTGGTCCCTGGTGGTGGTGGCCCTGGTGGTGGTGGCCCTGGTGGTGGTGGCCCCTGGTGGTGGTGGTCCCTGGTGGTGGTGGCCCTGGTGGTGGTGGTCCCTGGTGGTGGTGGTCCCCTGGTGGTAGTGGTCCCCTGGTGGTGGTGGTCCCTGGTGGTGGTCCCCTGGTGGTGGTGGTCCCCTGGTGGTGGTGGTCCCTGGTGGTGGTGGTCCCCTGGTGGTGGTGGTCCCCTGGTGGTGGTGGTCCCTGGTGGTGGTGGTCCCTGGTGGTGGTGGTCCCTGGTGGTGGTGGTGGTGGTGGTGGTCCCCTGGTGGTGGTGGTGGTGGTGGTGGTGGTAGTGGTCCCCTGGTGGTGGTCCCCTGGTGGTGGTGGTGGTGGTCCCCTGGTGGTGGTGGTGGTGGTCCCTAGTGGTGGTGGTAGTCCCCTGGTGGTGGTGGTCCCTGGTGGTGGTGGTCCCTGGTGGTGGTGGTGGTGGTCCCTGGTGGTGGTGGTGGTGGTCCCTGGTGGTGGTCTCCTGGTGGTGGTGGTGGTCCCTGGTGGTGGTAGTCCCTGGTGGTGGTGGTGGTGGTCCCTGGCGGTGGTCCCCTGGTGGTGGTGGTGGTGGTCCTTAGTGGTGGTGGTGGTCCCCTAGTGGTGGTGGTGGTCCCTGGTGGTGGTGGTCCCCTGGTGGTGGTCCCTGGTGGTGGTGGTCCCTGGTGGTGGTGGTCCCTGGTGGTGGTGGTCCCCTGGTGGTGGTGGTCCCCTGGTGGTGGTGGTCCCCTGGTGGTGGTGGTCCCTGGTGGTGGTGGTCCCCTGGTGGTGGTGGTCCCCTGGTGGTGGTGGTCCCCTGGTGGTGGTCCCTGGTGGTGGTCCCTGGTGGTGGTGGTCCCTGGTGGTGGTGGTCCCCTGGTGGTGGTCCCTGGTGGTGGTGGTCCCTGGTGGTGGTGGTCCCTGGTGGTGGTGGTCCCTGGTAGTGGTGGTCCCTGGTGGTGGTCCCCTGGTGGTGGTGGTCCCTGGTGGTGGTGGTGGTGGTCCGCTGGTGGTGGTCCCTGGTGGTGGTGGTCCCCTGGTGGTGGTCCCCTGGTGGTGGTCCCCTGGTGGTGGTGGTGGTGGTCCCTGGTGGTGGTGGTCCCTGGTGGTGGTGGTCCCCTGGTGGTGGTGGTCCCCTGGTGGTGGTGGTCCCTGGTGGTGGTCCCCTGGTGGTGGTCCCCTGGTGGTGGTGGTCCCCTGGTGGTGGTGGTCCCTGGTGGTGGTGGTCCCCTGGTGGTGGTGGTCCCCTGGTGGTGGTGGTCCCTAGTGGTGGTGGTCCCTGGTGGTGGTGGTGGTGGTGGTGGTCCCCTGGTGGTGGTGGTGGTGGTCCCCTGGTGGTGGTGGTGGTGGTCCCCTGGTGGTGGTGGTGGTGGTCCCCTGGTGGTGGTGGTGGTGGTCCCTAGTGGTGGTGGTGGTCCCCTGGTGGTGGTGGTCCCTGGTGGTGGTGGTGGTCCCTGGTGGTGGTGGTCCCTGGTGGTGGTGGTGGTCCCTGGTGGTGGTGGTCCCTGGTGGTGGTGGTGGTCCCTGGTGGTGGTGGTGGTGGTGGTCCCTGGTGGTGGTGGTGGTGGTGGTCCCTGGTGGTGGTCCCCTGGTGGTGGTGGTGGTCCCTGGTGGTGGTGGTGGTGGTCCCTGGTGGTGGTCCCCTGGTGGTGGTGGTCCTTAGTGGTGATGGTGGTCCCCTGGTGGTGGTGGTGGTCCCTGGTGGTGGTGGTCCCCTGGTGGTGGTCCCTGTTGGTGGTGGTCCCTGGTGGTGGTGGTCCCTGGTGGTGGTGGTCCCCTGGTGGTGGTGGTCCCTGGTGGTGGTGGTCCCCTGGTGGTGGTGGTCCCCTGGTGGTGGTGGTCCCTGGTGGTGGTGGTGGTCCCTGGTGGTGGTGGTGGTCCCTGGTGGTGGTGGTCCCCTGGTGGTGGTCCCTGGTGGTGGTCCCTGGTGGTGGTGGTCCCTGGTGGTGGTGGTCCCTGGTAGTGGTGGTCCCTGGTGGTGGTCCCCTGGTGGTGGTGGTCCCTGGTGGTGGTCCCTGGTGGTGGTTGTCCCCTGGTGGTGGTCCCTGGTGGTGGTGGTCCCCTGGTGGTAATCCCCTGGTGGTGGTGGTCACCTGGTGGTGGTCCCCTGGTGGTGGTGGTCCCCTGGTGGTGGTCCCCTGGTGGTGGTGGTCCCTAGTGGTGGTGGTCCCCTGGTGGTGGTGGTGGTCCCTAGTGGTGGTGGTCCCTGGTGGTGGTGGTCCCCTGGTGGTGGTCCCTGGTGGTGGTGGTCCCCTGGTGGTGGTGGTGGTCCCTGGTGGTGGTCCCCCTGGTGGTGGTGGTCCCCTGGTGGTGGTCCCCTGGTGGTGGTGGTGGTCCCTAGTGGTGGTGGTCCCTGGTGGTGGTGGTCCCCTGGTGCTGGTCCCTGGTGGTGGTCCCTGGTAGTGGTGGTCCCTGGTAGTGGTGGTCCCTGGTGGTGGTCCCTGGTGGTGGTGGTCCCTGGTAGTGGTGGTCCCTGGTGGTGGTCCCCTGGTGGTGGTCCCCTGGTGGTGGTGGTCCCTGGTGGTGGTCCCCTGGTGGTGGTCCCCTGGTGGTGGTCCCTGGTGGTGGTGGTCCCCTGGTGGTGGTCCCTAGTGGTGGTGGTCCCTGGTGGTGGTCCCTGGTGGTGGTCCCTGGTGGTGGTGGTCCCTGGTGGTGGTCCCTGGTGGTGGTGGTCCCTGGTGGTGGTCCCTGGTGGTGGTGGTCCCTGGTAGTGGTGGTCCCTGGTGGTGGTCCCCTGGTGGTGGTCCCTGGTGGTGGTCCCCTGGCGGTGGTCTCCTGGTGGTGGTCCCCTGGTGGTGGTGGTCCCCTGGTGGTGGTCCCTGGTGGTGGTGGTCCCTGGTGGTGGTGGTCCCCTGGTGGTGGTCCCTGGTGGTGGTCCCTGGTGGTGGTCCCCTGGTGGTGGTCCCTGGTGGTGGTGGTCCCTGGTGGTGGTGGTCCCCTGGTGGTGGTCCCTGGTGGTGGTCCCCTGGTGGTGGTCCCTGGTGGTGGTCCCTGGTGGTGGTCCCTGGTGGTGGTGGTCCCTGGTGGTGGTCCCTGGTGGTGGTCCCCTGGTGGTGGTGGTGGTCCCTGGTGGTGGTCCCCTGGTGGTGGTCCCTGGTGGTGGTGGTCCCCTGGTGGTGGTCCCTGGTGGTGGTCCCTGGTGGTGGTGGTCCCTGGTGGTGGTCCCTGGTGGTGGTGGTCCCCTGGTGGTGGTCCCTGGTGGTGGTGGTCCCCTGGTGGTGGTCCCTGGTGGTGGTGGTCCCTGGTGGTGGTCCCCTGGTGGTGGTGGTCCCTGGTGGTGGTCCCCTGGTGGTGGTCCCTGGTGGTGGTGGCCCTGGTGGTGGTCCCTGGTGGTGGTCCCCTGGTGGTGGTCCCCTGGTGGTGGTCCCTGGTGGTGGTGGTCCCTGGTGGTGGTCCCTGGTGGTGGTGGTCCCCTGGTGGTTGTCCCTGGTGGTGGTGGTCCCTGGTGGTGGTCCCTGGTGGTGGTGGTGGTGGTGGTCCCTGGTGGTGGTCCCCTGGTGGTGGTCCCCTGGTGGTGGTGGTCCCCTGGTGGTGGTCCCTGTTGGTGGTCCCTGGTGGTGGTCCCCTGGTGGTGGTGGTGGTGGTGGTCCCTGGTGGTGGTGGTCCCTGGTGGTGGTCCCCTGGTGGTGGTCCCTGGTGGTGGTCCCCTGGCGGTGGTCTCCTGGTGGTGGTGGTCCCCTGGTGGTGGTCCCTGGTGGTGGTGGTCCCCTGGTGGTGGTGGTCCCTGGTGGTGGTGGTCCCTGGTGGCGGTGGTCCCCTGGTGGTGGTGGTCCCCTGGTGGTGGTGGTGGTCCCTGGTGGTGGTGGTCCCTGGTGGTGGTCCCTGGTGGTTGTCCCCTGGTGGTGGTCCCTGGTGGTGGTCCCTGGTGGTGGTCCCTGGTGGTGGTCCCCTGGTGGTGGTCCCTGGTGGTGGTGGTCCCCTGGTGGTGGTCCCTGGTGGTGGTGGTCCCTGGTGGTGGTGGTCCCTGGTAGTGGTGGTCCCTGGTAGTGGTGGTCCCTGGTAGTGGTGGTCCCTGGTAGTGGTGGTCCCTGGTGGTGGTGGTCCCCTGGTGGTGGTGGTCCCCTGGTGGTGGTGGTCCCTGGTGGTGGTGGTCCCTGGTGGTGGTGGTCCCCTGGTGGTGGTCCCCTGGTGGTGGTGGTCCCTGGTGGTGGTCCCTGGTGGTGGTGGTCCCTGGTGGTGGTGGTCCCCTGGTGGTGGTCCCCTGGTGGTGGTCCCCTGGTGGTGGTGGTGGTCCCTGGTGGTGGTCCCTGGTGGTGGTGGTCCCTGGTGGTGGTGGTCCCCTGGTGGTGGTCCCCTGGTGGTGGTCCCCTGGTGGTGGTCCCCTGGTGGTGATCCCTGGTGGAGGTCCCTGGTGGTGGTCCCTGGTGGTGGTCTCCTGGTGGTGGTCCCTGGTCCCCACTCCCACAGCTGGTGGCCCAAGATGAGACGCCCACTCCCACAGCTGGTGGCCCAAGATGAGACGCCCCACTCCCACAGCTGGTGGCCCAAGATGAGACGCCCCACTCCCACAGCTGGTGGCCCAAGATGAGACGCCCCACTCCCACAGCTGGTGGCCCAAGATGAGACGCCCCGCTCCCACAGCTGGTGGCCCAAGATGAGACGCCCCGCTCCCACAGCTGGTGGTCCAAGATGAGACGCCCCACTCCCACAGCTGGTGGCCCAAGATGAGACACCCCACTCCCACAGCTGGTGGCCCAAGATGAGACGCCCCACTCCCACAGCTGGTGGCCCAAGATGAGACGCCCCGCTCCCACAGCTGGTTGTCCAAGATGAGACGCCCCGCTCCCACAGCTGGTGGCCCAAGATGAGACGCCCCGCTCCCACAGCTGGTGGCCCAAGATGAGACGCCCCGCTCCCACAGCTGGTGGCCCAAGATGAGACGCCCCACTCCCACAGCTGGTGGCCCAAGATGAGACGCCCCACTCCCAAAGCTGGTGGCCCAAGATGAGACGCCCCACTCCCACACCTGGTGGTCCAAGACGAGACGCCCCACTCCCACAGCTGGTGGCCCAAGATGAGACGCCCCACTCCCACAGCTGGTGGCCCAAGATGAGACGCCCCACTCCCACAGCTGGTGGCCCAAGATGAGACGCCCCGCTCCCACAGCTGGTGGCCCAAGATGAGACGCCCCACTCCCACAGCTGGTGGCCCAAGATGAGACGCCCCACTCCCACAGCTGGTGGCCCAAGATGAGACGCCCCACTCCCACAGCTGGTGGCCCAAGATGAGACGCCCCACTCCCACAGCTGGTGGCCCAAGATGAGACGCCCCACTCCCACAGCTGGTGGCCCAAGATGAGACGCCCCACTCCCACAGCTGGTGGCCCAAGATGAGACGCCCCACTCCCACAGCTGGTGGCCCAAGATGAGATGCCCCACTCCCACAGCTAGTGGCCCAAGATGAGACGCCCCACTCCCACAGCTGGTGGCCCAAGATGAGACGCCCCACTCCCACAGCTGGTGGCCCAAGATGAGACGCCCCACTCCCACAGCTGGTGGCCCAAGATGAGACGCCCCACTCCCACAGCTGGTGGCCCAAGATGAGACGCCCCACTCCCACAGCTGGTGGCCCAAGATGAGACGCCCCGCTCCCACAGCTGGTGGCCCAAGATGAGACGCCCCGCTCCCACAGCTGGTGGCCCAAGATGAGACGCCCCACTCCCACAGCTGGTGGCCCAAGATGAGACGCCCCACTCCCACAGCTGGTGGCCCAAGATGAGACGCCCCACTCCCACACCTGGTGGTCCAAGATGAGACGCCCCACTCCCACAGCTGGTGGCCCAAGATGAGACGCCCCACTCCCACAGCTGGTGGTCCAAGATGAGACGCCCCACTCCCACAGCTGGTGGCCCAAGATGAGACGCCCCACTCCCACAGCTGGTGGCCCAAGATGAGACGCCCCACTCCCACAGCTGGTGGCCCAAGATGAGACGCCCCACTCCCACAGCTGGTGGCCCAAGATGAGACGCCCCACTCCCACAGCTGGTGGCCCAAGATGAGACGCCCCACTCCCACAGCTGGTGGCCCAAGATGAGACGCCCCACTCCCACAGCTGGTGGCCCAAGATGAGACGCCCCACTCCCACACCTGGTGGTCCAAGATGAGACGCCCCACTCCCACAGCTGGTGGTCCAAGATGAGACGCCCCACTCCCACAGCTGGTGGCCCAAGATGAGACGCCCCACTCCCACAGCTGGTGGCCCAAGATGAGACGCCCCACTCCCACAGCTGGTGGCCCAAGATGAGACGCCCCACTCCCACAGCTGGTGGCCCAAGATGAGACGCCCCACTCCCACAGCTGGTGGCCCAAGATGAGACGCCCCACTCCCACAGCTGGTGGCCCAAGATGAGACGCCCCACTCCCACAGCTGGTGGCCCAAGATGAGACGCCCCACTCCCACAGCCGGTGGCCCAAGATGAGACGCCCCACTCCCACACCTGGTGGTCCAAGATGAGACGCCCCACTCCCACAGCTGGTGGCTCAAGATGAGACGCCCCACTCCCACAGCTGGTGGCCCAAGATGAGACGCCCCGCTCCCACAGCTGGTGGCCCAAGATGAGACTCCCCGCTCCCACAGCTGGTGGCCCAAGATGAGACGCCCCACTCCCACAGCTGGTGGCCCAAGATGAGACGCCCCACTCCCACAGCTGGTGGCCCAAGATGAGACACCCCGCTCCCACAGCTGGTGGCCCAAGATGAGACACCCCGCTCCCACAGCTGGTGGCCCAAGATGAGACGCCCCACTCCCACAGCTGGTGGCCCAAGATGAGACGCCCCACTCCCACAGCTGGTGGCCCAAGATGAGACGCCCCGCTCCCACAGCTGGTGGCCCAAGATAAGACGCCCCACTCCCACAGCTGGTGGCCCAAGATGAGACGCCCCACTCCCACAGCTGGTGGCCCAAGATGAGACGCCCCACTCCCACAGCTGGTGGCCCAAGATGAGACACCCCGCTCCCACAGCTGGTGGCCCAAGATGAGACGCCCCACTCCCACAGCTGGTGGCCCAAGATGAGACGCCCCACTCCCACAGCTGGTGGCCCAAGATGAGACGCCCCGCTCCCACAGCTGGTGGCCCAAGATGAGACGCCCCGCTCCCACAGCTGGTGGCCCAAGATGAGACACCCCGCTCCCACAGCTGGTGGCCCAAGATGAGACGCCCCACTCCCACAGCTGGTGGCCCAAGATGAGACGCCCCACTCCCACAGCTGGTGGCCCAAGATGAGACGCCCCACTCCCACAGCTGGTGGCCCAAGATGAGACGCCCCGCTCCCACAGCTGGTGGCCCAAGATAAGACTGGAGGTCCACCAAGCCCCCTCAATACATAATAGTGTCAGCAAGGCGGACAGTCCGCCTCATATTATAACTTATTCTATATTTCACATTCCTACAACTTGAAATTTTCCTGAACGTCTATGTTTGCGTGCGTGCGTGCGCATGTGCATGCATGCGTGCATGATGTGCGTGTGTGTGTGTGTGCGTGCGGGCGTGTCATCACTGATGTTTTACGGTATTGGAAAGATCATAAGTTGTGTCCGCCTCGCCCCGGGCTCTGGGTAGCCGCAGGCAGATTATACGGTACACCAGGTGCTTGCTGGGGGCACGGCAGGTGCTGGGGGCACGGCAGGTGCTTGGTGGGGGCACGGCAGGTGCTTGGTGGGGGCACGGCAGGTGCTTGGTGGGGGCACGGCAGGTGCTGGGGGCACGGCAGGTGCTGGGGGCACGGCAGGTGCTTGCTGGGGGCACAGCAGGTGGTGGGGGCACGGCAGGTGCTTGGTGGGGGCACGGCAGGTGCTGGGGGCACGGCAGGTGCTGGGGGCACGGCAGGTGCTTGCTGGGGGCACAGCAGGTGCTTGGTGGGGGCACGGCAGGTGCTGGGGGCACGGCAGGTGCTGGGGGCACGACAGGTGCTTGCTGGGGGCACGGCAGGTGCTGGGGGCACGACAGGTGCTTGGTGGGGGCACGGCAGGTGCTGGGGGCACGGCAGGTGCTGGGGGCACGACAGGTGCTTGCTGGGGGCACGACAGGTGCTTGCTGGGGGCACGGCAGGTGCTTGCTGGGGGCACGGCAGGTGCTTGGTGGGGGCACGGCAGGTGCTTGGTGGGGGCACGGCAGGTGCTGGGGGCACGACAGGTGCTTGCTGGGGGCACGACAGGTGCTTGCTGGGGGCACGGCAGGTGCTGGGGGCACGGCAGGTGCTGGGGGCACGACAGGTGCTTGCTGGGGGCACGGCAGGTGCTGGGGCACGGCAGGTGCTGGGGGCACGGCAGGTGCTTGGTGGGGGCACGGCAGGTGCTGGGGGCACGGCAGGTGCTTGGTGGGGGCACGGCAGGTGCTGGGGGCACGGCAGGTGCTGGGGGCACGGCAGGTGCTGGGGGCACGGCAGTTGCTTGCTGGGGGCACAGCAGGTGGTGGGGGCACGGCAGGTGCTTGGTGGGGGCACGGCAGGTGCTGGGGGCACGGCAGGTGCTGGGGGCACGGCAGGTGCTTGCTGGGGGCACAGCAGGTGCTGGGGGCACGGCAGGTGCTTGGTGGGGGCACGGCAGGTGCTGGGGGCACGGCAGGTGCTGGGGGCACGACAGGTGCTTAGTGGGGGCACGGCAGGTGCTGGGGGCACGGCAGGTGCTGGGGGCACGACAGGTGCTTGCTGGGGGCACGACAGGTGCTTGCTGGGGGCACGGCAGGTGCTTGCTGGGGGCACGGCAGGTGCTTGGTGGGGGCACGGCAGGTGCTTGCTGGGGGCACGGCAGGTGCTTGCTGGGGGCACGGCAGGTGCTTGCTGGGGGCACGGCAGGTGCTTGCTGGGGGCACGGCAGGTGCTTGCTGGGGGCACGGCAGGTGCTTGGTGGGGGCACGGCAGGTGCTTGCTGGGGGCACGGCAGGTGCTGGGGGCACGGCAGGTGCTTGGTGGGGGCACGGCAGGTGCTGGGGGCACGACAGGTGCTGGGGGCACGGCAGGTGCTGGGGGCACGGCAGGTGCTGGGGGCACGGCAGGTGCTTGCTGGGGGGTACACGGTAGGTGCTTGCTGGGGGGTACACGGTAGGTGCTTGCTGGGGGGTACACGGTAGGTGCTTGCTGGGGGGTACACGGCAGGTGCTTGCTGGGGGGTACACGGCAGGTGCTTGCTGGGGGGTACACGGCAGGTGCTTGCTGGGGGGTACACGGCAGGTGCTTGCTGGGGGGTACACGGTAGGTGCTTGCTGGGGGGTACACGGTAGGTGCTTGCTGGGGGGTACACGGCAGGTGCTTGCTGGGGGGTACACGGCAGGTGCTTGCTGGGGGGTACACGGCAGGTGCTTGCTGGGGGGTACACGGCAGGTGCTTGCTGGGGGGTACACGGTAGGTGCTTGCTGGGGGGTACACGGCAGGTGCTTGCTGGGGGGTACACGGTAAGTGCTTGCTGGGGGGTACACGGCAGGTGCTTGCTGGGGGGTACACGGTAGGTGCTTGCTGGGGGGTACACGGCAGGTGCTTGCTGGGGGGTACACGGCAGGTGCTTGCTGGGGGGTACACGGTAGGTGCTTGCTGGGGGGTACACGGTAGGTGCTTGCTGGAGGGTACACGGTAGGTGCTTGCTGGGGGGTACACGGTAGGTGCTTGCTGGGGGGTACACGGTAGGTGCTTGCTGGGGGGTACACGGTAGGTGCTTGCTGGGGGGTACACGGTAGGTGCTTGCTGGGGGGTACACGGTAGGTGCTTGCTGGGGGGTACACGGTAGGTGCTTGCTGGGGGGTACACCAGGTGCTTGCTGGGGTGTACACCAGGTGCTTGCTGCTTGCTGGGGGGTACACGGCAGGTGCTTGCTGGGGGGTACACGGCAGGTGCTTGCTGGGGGGTACACGGTGGGTGCTTGCTGGGGGGTACACGGCAGGTGCTTGCTGGGGGGTACACGGCAGGTGCTTGCTGGGGGGTACACGGCAGGTGCTTGCTGGGGGGTACACGGTAGGTGCTTGCTGGGTGTACACGGCAGGTGCTTGCTGGGGGTACACGGCAGGTGCTTGCTGGGGGGTACACGGTAGGTGCTTGCTGGGGGGTACACGGCAGGTGCTTGCTGGGGGGTACACGGCAGGTGCTTGCTGGGGGGTACACGGTAGGTGCTTGCTGGGGGGTACACCAGGTGCTTGCTGGGGGGTACACGGTAGGTGCTTGCTGGGGGGGGTACACGGCAGGTGCTTGCTGGGGGGTACACCAGGTGCTTGTTGGGGGGTACACCAGGTGCTTGCTGGGGGGTACACGGCAGGTGCTTGCTGGGGGGTACACGGTAGATGCTTGCTGGGGGGTACACGGCAGGTGCTTGCTGGGGGGTACACGGTAGGGGCTTGCTGGGGGGTACACGGTAGGGGCTTGCTGGGGGGTACACCAGGTGCTTGCTGGGGGGTACACCAGGTGCTTGCTGGGGGTACACGGTAGGGGCTTGCTGGGGGGTACACCAGGTGCTTGCTGGGGGTACACGGTAGGGGCTTGCTGGGGGGTACACGGCAGGGGCTGGGGCTGAGTGCATGGACATATTTTCAATTTCTCTTTCAAAATCTGTCACACTCTTGTTGATATCAGTTATATTTACAGGTGTTTGGATATTACTCATAAAGAAGATATCACTCATAGAGAAGATATCACTCATAAAGGAGTTATCTGTATCTTCCACTTTCATGCTGTTTATCGGAGTGCTAAACATGCCCTCATACTGCTTTTGTTCAATAAATTGTTCAATAAATCCCTGAACTATATGTTTAACAGATCTCTCACCCTGTCCATGGAGGACAGAAGAAAATGTATATATGCTGGTTAGCATTGTAAATGTCCGGCCACGTCTGTGGTAGAAAAATAATAATAATAAAAAAAACAGTTTTTTTTAGGATTTCACTAATTTCTTTGTCATCCTCGGTGTATGAACCTTCACTAAAACGAATAAGTCCAATACTGACAGTGGTGTTTGCTTTTGCATATGTGAAGAAATATTTCGGGTTTTTCATTATTTCTTGTATTGCTTTCTGTTCTAGTTGTCTTTCTTCAGTCTGATAGGAATGTTTCAGTCTCTTGTTCGATTTCTTCAATCTCATTTTTTATGTTATTCCTTCTTTGTATGGAGAGTCGTGTCTGATTCAGCATTTCCGTTGATTTCTTCCTCCTTTTGTAGAGTCTGCGGGGTTCTCTTTGTACATTGGACCTCTTTCTGGCTTTCCTCAAAGCAACATGTTTCAGACTTGTGTGAAATATGTCACCTGTGCTAATTCATCACCCCCCTGTGCTAATTCTTCATCCCCCTGTGCTAACTTATCACCCCCCTGTGCTAACTCATCACCCCCCTGTGCTAACTCATCACCCCCTGTGCTAACTCATCACCCCCCTGTGCTAACTCATCACCCCCCCCTGTGCTAACTCATCACCCCCTGTACTAACTCATCACCCCCCCTGTGCTAACTCATCACCCCCCCTGTACTAACTCATCACCCCCCTTGTGCTAACTCATCACCCCCCTGTACTAACTCATCACCCCCTGTACTAACTCATCACCCCCTGTACTAACTCATCACCCCCTGTACTAACTCATCACCCCCTGTACTAACTCATCACCCCCCTGTACTAACTCATCACCCCCCCTGTGCTAACTCATCACCCCCCCTGTGCTAACTCATCACCCCCCCTGTGCTAACTCATCACCCCCCCCTGTGCTAACTCATCACCCCCCTGTGCTAACTCATCACCCCCCCTGTGCTAACTCATCACCCCCTGTGCTAACTCATCACCCCCCCTGTACTAACTCATCATCCCCCCTGTACTAACTCATCACCCCCCTGTACTAACTCATCACCCCCCCTGTGCTAACTCATCACCCCCCTGTGCTAACTCATCACCCCCCCCCTGTGCTAACTCATCACCCCCCTGTGCTAACTCATCACCCCCCTGTGCTAACTCATCACCCCCCTGTGCTAACTCATCACCCCCCTGTGCTAACTCATCACCCCCCCTGTGCTAACTCATCACCCCCCCTGTGCTAACTCATCACCCCCCCCTGTGCTAACTCATCACCCCCCTGTGCTAACTCATCACCCCCCTGTGCTAACTCATCACCCCCCTGTGCTAACTCATCACCCCCTGTGCTAACTCATCACCCCCCTGTGCTAACTCATCACCCCCCTGTGCTAACTCATCACCCCCCTGTGCTAACTCATCACCCCCCTGTGCTAACTCATCACCCCCTGTGCTAACTCATCACCCCCACTGTGCTAACTCATCACCCCCCTGTGCTAACTCATCACCCCCCCTGTGCTAACTCATCACCCCCTGTGCTAACCCATCACCCCCCCTGTGCTAACTCATCACCCCCCTGTGCTAACTCATCACCCCCCTGTGCTAACTCATCACCCCCCTGTGCTAACTCATCACCCCCCTGTGCTAACCCATCACCCCCCTGTGCTAACCCATCACCCCCCCTGTGCTAACCCATCACCCCCCTGTGCTAACCCATCACCCCCTGTGCTAACCCATCACCCCCCCTGTGCTAACTCATCACCCCCCTGTGCTAACTCATCACCCCCTGTGCTAACCCATCACCCCCCTGTGCTAACTCATCACCCCCTGTGCTAACCCATCACCCCCTGTGCTAATTCATCACCCCCCTGTGCTAACTCATCACCCCCCTGTGCTAACTCATCACCCCCTGTGCTAACTCATCACCCCCCTGTGCTAACTCATCACCCCCCTTGTGCTAACTCATCACCCCCCTTGTGCTAACTCATCACCCCCTGTGCTAACTCATCACCCCCTGTGCTAACTCATCACCCCCTGTGCTAACTCATCACCCCCCTGTGCTAACTCATCACCCCCCTGTGCTAACTCATCACCCCCCTTGTGCTAACTCATCACCCCCTGTGCTAACTCATCACCCCCTGTGCTAACTCATCACCCCCTGTGCTAACTCATCACCCCCTGTGCTAACTCATCACCCCCCCCTTGTGCTAACTCATCACCCCCCTGTGCTAACTCATCACCCCCTGTGCTAACTCATCACCCCCCTGTGCTAACTCATCACCCCCCTTGTGCTAACTCATCACCCCCCTGTGCTAACTCATCACCCCCCTGTGCTAACTCATCACCCCCCTGTGCTAACTCGTCACCCCCCTGTGCTAACTCGTCACCCCCTGTGCTAACTCATCACCCCCCTGTGCTAACTCATCACCCCCCTGTACTAACTCATCACCCCCCTGTGCTAACTTATCACCCCCCTGTGCTAACTCATCACCCCCCTGTGCTAACTCATCACCCCCCTGTGCTAACTCATCACCCCCTGTACTAACTCATCACCCCCCTTGTGCTAACTCATCACCCCCCTGTGCTAACTCATCACCCCCCTTGTGCTAACTCATCACCCCCCTGTGCTAACTCATCACCCCCCTTGTGCTAACTCATCACCCCCCTGTGCTAACTCATCACCCCCCTGTGCTAACTCATCACCCCCCTGTGCTAACTCATCACCCCCCTTGTGCTAACTCATCACCCCCCTTGTGCTAACTCATCACCCCCCTGTGCTAACTCATCACCCCCCTGTGCTAACTCATCACCCCCCTGTGCTAACTCATCACCCCCCTGTGCTAACTCATCACCCCCTGTACTAACTCATCACCCCCCTTGTGCTAACTCATCACCCCCCTTGTGCTAACTCATCACCCCCCTTGTGCTAACTCATCACCCCCCTGTGCTAACTCATCACCCCCCTGTGCTAACTCATCACCCCCCGTACTAACTCATCACCCCCCTGTGCTAACTCATCACCCCCCTGTGCTAACTCATCACCCCCCTGTGCTAACTCATCACCCCCCTGTGCTAACTCATCACCCCCCTGTGCTAACTCATCACCCCCCTGTGCTAACTCATCACCCCCCTGTGCTAACTCATCACCCCCCTGTGCTAACTCATCACCCCCCTGTGCTAACTCATCACCCCCCTGTGCTAACTCATCACCCCCCTGTGCTAACTCATCACCCCCCTGTGCTAACTCATCACCCCCCTGTGCTAACTCATCACCCCCCTGTGCTTACTCATCACCCCCCGTGCTAACTCATCACCCCCCTGTGCTAACCCATCACCCCCCTGTGCTAACCCATCACCCCCCCTGTGCTAACCCATCACCCCCCTGTGCTAACCCATCACCCCCCTGTGCTAACCCATCACCCCCCTGTGCTAACCCATCACCCCCCTGTGCTAACTCATCACCCCCTGTGCTAACTCATCACCCCCCTGTGCTAACTCATCACCCCCTGTGCTAACCCATCACCCCCCTGTGCTAACTCATCACCCCCCTGTGCTAACTCATCACCCCCTGTGCTAACCCATCACCCCCCTGTGCTAACCCATCACCCCCCTGTGCTAACCCATCACCCCCCTGTGCTAACCCATCACCCCCTGTGCTAACTCATCACCCCCCTGTGCTAACTCATCACCCCCTGTGCTAACCCATCACCCCCCTGTGCTAACTCATCACCCCCTGTGCTAACTCATCACCCCCTGTACTAACTCATCACCCTCCTATTCATCACATATAATAGTCGGCTCATGTGTAAATGATATTTTAATAGTATTTTTATTTCAGGTGAGTGAAGCCGTCGCCTACTGGGGTGTGGAGCAGGGGTGAGTGTTGTCCTGGGGTGTGGAGCAGGGGTGAGTGTTGTCCTGGGGTGTGGAGCAGGGGTGAGTGTTGTCCTGGGGTGTGGAGCAGGGGTGAGTGTTGTCCTGGGGTGTGGAGCAGGGGTGAGTGTGGTCCTGGGGTGTGGAGCAGGGGTGAGTGTTGTCCTGGGGTGTGGAGCAGGGGTGAGTGTTGTTCTGGGGTGTGGAGCAGGGGTGAGTGTTGTCCTGGGGTGTGGAGCAGGGGTGTGAGTGTGGTCCAGGGGTGTGGAACAGGGGTGAGTGTTGTCCTGGGGTGTGGAGCAGGGGTGAGT
>NC_091161.1:15856664-15869164 GCF_040958095.1 Procambarus clarkii | reverse complement strand
ACAGGTGGAATGCATTAGGCAGTGATGTGGTGGAGGCTGACTCCATACACAGTTTCAAGTGTAGATATGATAGAGCCCAATAGGCTCAGGAACCTGTACACCTGTTGATTGACGGTTGAGAGGCGGGACCAGAGAGCCAGAGCTCAACCCCCGCAAGCACAACTAGGTGAGTACAGTTGGGTTAGTACACCTGGTCAGTGCAGAGGATAAAGTTTTGTTGAAGTGTCAACCTCTAGGTTAATGATTGCCCCCCTCCCCTGCCCCCCCCCCCTCCCCTCTCCCTTACCACGCTCCCCCCTCCCTTGCCACGCTCCCCCCTCCCTTGCCCCCCCTCCCCCCTCCCTTGCCCCCCCTCCCCCCTCCCTTGCCCCCCCTCCCTTGGCCCCCCCTTGCCCCCTCCCTTACCCCCCTCCCCTGCCCCCCCTCCCCCAGTACCTCCACAAAGTATCTCTCAGATCAATGTAACACAGTGTACTATCAGGGGGGGGGGCGCTCGCCACCTAGATTACCGCGCGGGTGTTTACCAGCGGCTTAGAGTCGGTTATGTCGATGGTTCTGTGGTCATTGTCACGTCTCAAGACGCTTGAAGGGGGGGACCTGCCCCCCGTTACTGACAACATGGGGGGGGGGAGAATCTGCTTCTCAGGAAGCAGATTTAGCCTAAAGTCGTTATCATATTTGTGTCTCGTTGGATAACAGATGTTGGCTCACACGAGCAATGTTTAACGTCGACGTTTACAAACATCGTTGTTAGCTAGCAGTAAATAGGTACCTGGGAGTTAGTCAGGTGTCACGGGCTGCTTCCTGGGGGTGGAGGCCTGGTCGAGGACCGGGCCGCGGGGACGCTAAGCCCTGAAATCATCTCAAGATAACCTCAAGATAACGTCATCAACGTTGAACCAATCTTGAGGTTATCTTGAGATGATTTCGGGGCTTTAGTGTCCCCGCGGCCCGGTCCTCGACCAGGCCTCCACCCCCAGGAAGCAGCCCGTGACAGCTGACTAACACCCAGGTACCTATTTTACTGCTAGGTAACAGGGGCATAGGGTGAAAGAAACTCTGCCCATTGTTTCTCGCCGGCGCCTGGGATCGAACCCACAGGATCACAAGCCCAGCATGCTGTCCGCTCGGCCGACCAGCTCCCCCGCTCGGCCGACCAACGCCACTTAGATGTTTTGGGTCGCTAAGATGTTGGTACAGACGTCTTCGGAACCGGTTTTCTTTCAAGGTGTTCCTCGAAATATTTCCTTATATTTCATGGACTGTTTTGTGTTTCCAGCTTCCACTATTTCCTCAGGTCATACGTTCTCACAGTTTTAAGAGGCTGGCCTCGTCCACTTAAGTCTCTACCCACCCTGAGTATCATGTATGTTGTGATCATGTTCCCTCATTATTTTATCCCCTCTAGGGGTTGAGGATCAGGGGGCCAGATTCACGAAGTAGTTGCGCAAGTACTTATTATTATTAACATCTTTATTGACGAAATTAATTACAATTTTGCCTAATTTGAGGATTTTAATTAAGTCTTATTAAAGTGAAGATAATGATGGTATTCACTGTCACGCAGGACAGAGGGTCATACACAAGACAATAGGTCTAATATATATATATATATATATATATATATATATATATATATATATATATATATATAATATACACTGTAGGCTGAAGCACATATATATCATGGTTACAATCAATGTTTTAATGTATATGTGAAAACAACTTTCTACTGTGCACTGCCACACAAGGGCAGGGATGGTTCATAAGTGATGCAACTTAGAAGTAATATAAGTAAAAATTGTTCTTCATTCTTTAAAATGGACAAGCAAATGTTGGGTAAATTGTTTGGAAGTCGTCCAGAACACCTGAGTCAATGACATAGTTACACAGTTGGTGGTACAAGAGGCCAGGAGGTCTAAAGTCCTTTACGGTTTCACATTCAACAATATAGTGTTGTAGTGAATGCATTAAAGGTTCATCACAGAGTTTACAATCTGAGTATTCTGGTAGTGGCTCAGCCTCTCTAACCCGCCAGATGTGTCTATAGCCAAGGCCAATTACAACCTGGTTGATGGGGTTCTGGGAGTTGTTCTACTCCCCAAGCCCGGCCCGAGGCCAGGCTTGACTTGTGAGAGTTTGGTCCACCAGGCTGTTGCTTGGAGCGGCCTGCAGGCCCACATACCCACCACAGCCCGGCCCGAGGCCAGGCTTGACTTGTGAGAGTTTGGTCCACCAGGCTGTTGCTTGGAGCGGCCCGCAGGCCCACATACCCACCACAGCCCGGCCCGAGGCCAGGCTTGACTTGTGAGAGTTTGGTCCACCAGGCTGTTGCTTGGAGCGGCCCGCAGGCCCACATACCCACCACAGCCCGGCCCGAGGCCAGGCTTGACTTGTGAGAGTTTGGTCCACCAGGCTGTTGCTTGGAGCGGCCCGCAGGCCCACATACCCACCACAGCCCGACCCGAGGCCAGGCTTGACTTGTGAGAGTTTGGTCCACCAGGCTGTTGCTTGGAGCGGCCCGCAGGCCCACATACCCACCACAGCCCAGCCCGAGGCCAGGCTTGACTTGTGAGAGTTTGGTCCACCAGGCTGTTGCTTGGAGCGGCCCGCAGGCCCACATACCCACCACAGCCCGGCCCGAGGCCAGGCTTGACTTGTGAGAGTTTGGTCCACCAGGCTGTTGCTTGGAGCGGCCCGCAGGCCCACATACCCACCACAGCCCGGCCCGAGGCCAGGCTTGACTTGTGAGAGTTTGGTCCACCAGGCTGTTGCTTGGAGCGGCCCGCAGGCCCACATACCCACCACAGCCCAGCCCGAGGCCAGGCTTGACTTGTGAGAGTTTGGTCCACCAGGCTGTTGCTTGGAGCGGCCCGCAGGCCCACATACCCACCACAGCCCGGCCCGAGGCCAGGCTTGACTTGTGAGAGTTTGGTCCACCAGGCTGTTGCTTGGAGCGGCCCGCAGGCCCACATACCCACCACAGCCCGGCCCGAGGCCAGGCTTGACTTGTGAGAGTTTGGTCCACCAGGCTGTTGCTTGCAGCGGCCCGCAGGACAACAATGACTACATCACATTGCCCAGTACTTACTAAGACCCAATTCTGGGTGTCTGCCTCGGGTGTAGCACCTTGTGGGGGCAGGAAGTAGATCTTACGAAACCCATTTTCAGGTAAACTCCTTTGGCATTTTTCCTTGGGTCTACAGGCCTTGGGACCGAAGAGTAATGGGTCCCTGGAGATATGGTCCGAGACGGGACTCACTCTCCCAGGTCATCCCACACAATGAAGGCAGTTGACAATGTGATGGGACAAAAACACTGAAATTAATTGTCTTTCGAGCCATTTACCTTTAAAGGGAGATAAGGCAGCGGGCGCCATCGCTATCCCTTAATGGTGTCTGTCTGTCAGGTCATGTCCCAGCCTCCTGTGTCCTCTGTGGGACACTATGGGACACCCGTGACCTACCAGCTGTGGGACGCTGGGACACCCCGTGACCTACCAGCTGTGGGACGCTGGGACACCTGTGACCTACCACCTGTGTGGGACACTGGGACACCCGTGACCTACCAGCTGTGGGACACTGGGACACCCGTGACCTACCACCTGTGGGACACTGGGACACCCCGTGACCTACCACCTGTGGGACACTGGGACACCCGTGACCTACCACCTGTCTGTGGGACACTGGGACACCCCGTGACCTACCAGCTGTGGGACACTGGGACATCCTCTGACCTACCACCTGTGGGACACTGGGACACCCCGTGACCTACCACCTGTGTGGGACACTGGGACACCCGTGACCTACCACCTGTGTGGGAAACCCCGTGACCTACCAGCTGTGGGACACTGGGACACCCCGTGACCTACCACCTGTGGGACACTGGGACACCCCGTGACCTACCACCTGTGGGACACTGGGACACCCCGTGACCTACCACCTGTGGGACACTGGGACACCCGTGACCTACCAGCTGTGGGACACTGGGACACCCCGTGACCTACCACCTGTGTGGGACATTGGGACACCCCGTGACCTACCACCTGTGTGGGACACTGGGACACCCGTGACCTACCACCTGTGTGGGACACTGGGACACCCCGTGACCTACCACCTGTGGAACACTGGGACACCCCGTGACCTACCACCTGTGTGGGACACCGGGACACCCGTGACCTACCAGCTGTGGGACACTGGGACACCCCGTGACCTACCACCTGTGTGGGACACCGGGACACCCGTGACCTACCAGCTGTGGGACACTGGGACACCCCGTGACCTACCACCTGTGGGACACTGGGACACCCCGTGACCTACCACCTGTGGGACACTGGGACACCCCGTGACCTACCACCTGTGGAACACTGGGACACCCCGTGACCTACCACCTGTGGAACACTGGGACACCCCGTGACCTACCACCTGTGGAACACTGGGACACCCCGTGACCTACCACCTGTGGAACACTGGGACACCCCGTGACCTACCACCTGTGGAACACTGGGACACCCCGTGACCTACCACCTGTGGAACACTGGGACACCCCGTGACCTACCAGCTGTGGAACACTGGGACACCCAGTGACCTACCACCTGTGTGGGACACTGGGACACCCGTGACCTACCACCTGTGTGGGACACCGGGACACCCGTGACCTACCACTTGTGGGACACTGGGACACCCGTGACCTACCACCTGTGGAACACTGGGACACCCCGTGACCTACCACCTGTGTGGGACACCGGGACACCCCGTGACCTACCACCTGTGTGGGACACTGGGACACCCGTGACCTACCACCTGTGTGGGAAACCCCGTGACCTACCAGCTGTGGGACACTGGGACACCCCGTGACCTACCACCTGTGGGACACTGGGACACCCCGTGACCTACCACCTGTGGGACACTGGGACACCCCGTGACCTACCACCTGTGTGGGACACTGGGACACCCGTGACCTACCAGCTGTGGGACACTGGGACACCCGTGACCTACCACCTGTGTGGGACACTGGGACACCCCGTGACCTACCACCTGTGTGGGACACCGGGACACCCGTGACCTACCACCTGTGGAACACTGGGACACCCCGTGACCTACCACCTGTGTGGGACACTGGGACACCCGTGACCTACCAGCTGTGGGACACTGGGACACCCCGTGACCTACCACCTGTGTGGGACACTGGGACACCCCGTGACCTACCACCTGTGGAACACTGGGACACCCCGTGACCTACCACCTGTGTGGGACACCGGGACACCCGTGACCTACCACCTGTGGGACACTGGGACACCCGTGACCTACCACCTGTGTGGGACACCGGGACACCCCGTGACCTACCACCTGTGTGGGACACTGGGACACCCGTGACCTACCAGCTGTGGAACACTGGGACACCCCGTGACCTACCACCTGTGGAACACTGGGACACCCGTGACCTACCAGCTGTGGGACACTGGGACACCCGTGACCTACCACCTGTGTGGGACACCGGGACACCCGTGACCTACCACCTGTGTGGGACACTGGGACACCCCGTGACCTACCACCTGTGGAACACTGGGACACCCGTGACCTACCACCTGTGTGGGACACTGGGACATCCGTGACCTACCACCTGTGTGGGACACTGGGACACCCCGTGACCTACCACCTGTGTGGGACACTGGGACACCCGTGACCTACCACCTGTGGAACACTGGGACACCCCGTGACCTACCACCTGTGTGGGACACCGGGACACCCGTGACCTACCACCTGTGGGACACTGGGACACCCGTGACCTACCACCTGTGTGGGACACCGGGACACCCCGTGACCTACCACCTGTGTGGGACACTGGGACACCCCGTGACCTACCACCTGTGTGGGACACTGGGACACCCCGTGACCTACCACCTGTGTGGGACACTGGGACACCCCGTGACCTACCACCTGTGTGGGACACTGGGACACCCCGTGACCTACCACCTGTGTGGGACACTGGGACACCCCGTGACCTACCACCTGTGGAACACTGGGACACCCGTGACCTACCACCTGTGTGGGACACTGGGACACCCCGTGACCTACCACCTGTGGAACACTGAGACACCCCGTGACCTACCACCTGTGGAACACTGGGACACCCCGTGACCTACCACCTGTGTGGGACACCGGGACACCCGTGACCTACCACCTGTGTGGGACACCGGGACACCCGTGACCTACCACCTGTGTGGGACACCGGGACACCCGTGACCTACCAGCTGTGGGACACTGGGACACCCGTGACCTACCACCTGTGGAACACTGGGACAACCGTTGTAGAGGAACCATGTTGTAGAGGATGGGCATGGGTGGAGGGGGCCGGGCGTGGGCGTGTGGGTGGAGGGGGCCGGGCGTGGGCGTGCGGGCGTGTGGGTGAAGAGGGGGGGGCAAGTTAGGAGAGCAGGAGTAGGTAAACCAGGACTAACACATACTTGTGGAGGCCCGATGACCGTAAAGGTGCTGTTACGGCGCCTGGCTAGTGATTGTCCGACTTTATGGCTGGTGGTGACCCGCGCCCCCTCCTGCTGCTGCTGCCGCTGCTGCTGGCGGTGGTGGTGACCCGCGCCCCCTCCTGCTGCTGCTGCTGGCGGTGGTGGTGACCCGCGCCCCCTCCTGCTGCTGCTGCTGCTGCTGGCGGTGGTGGTGGTCTCCCGCGCCCCCTCCTGCTGCTGCTGCTGGCGGTGGTGGTGACCCGCGCCCCCTCCTGCTGCTGCTGCTGGCGGTGGTGGTGACCCGCGCCCCCTCCTGCTGCTGCTGCTGCTGCTGGCGGTGGTGGTGACCCGCGCCCCCTCCTGCTGCTGCTGCTGTTGCTGGTGGTGGTGGTGGTGACCCGCGCCCCCTCCTGCTGCTGCTGGTGGTGGTGGTGGTGGTGACCCGCGCCCCCTCCCTCCTGCTGCTGCTGCTGCTGCTGGCGGTGGTGGTGACCCGCGCCCCCTCCCTCCTGCTGCTGCTGCTGCTGCTGGTGGTGGTGGTGGTGACGACCCGCGCCCCCTCCTCCTGCTGCTGCTGCTGGCGGTGGTGGTGACCCGCGCTCCCTCCCTCCTGCTGCTGCTGCTGGCGGTGGTGGTGACCCGCGCCCCCTCCCTCCTGCTGCTGCTGCTGCTGCTGCTGGTGGTGGTGGTGGTGGTGGTGACGACCCGCGCCCCCTCCTCCTGCTGCTGCTGCTGGCGGTGGTGGTGACCCGCGCCCCCTCCCTCCTGCTGCTGCTGCTGGCGGTGGTGGTGACCCGCGCCCCCTCCCTCCTGCTGCTGCTGCTGGCGGTGGTGGTGACCCGCGCCCCCTCCCTCCTGCTGCTGCTGCTGCTGCTGCTGGCGGTGACCCGCGCCCCCTCCCTCCTGCTGCTGCTGCTGCTGCTGCTGCTGCTGCTGGCGGTGGTGGTGACCCGCGCCCCCTCCTCCTGCTGCTGCTGCTGCTGCTGCTGGTGGTGGTGGTGACCCGCGCCCCCTCCTGCTGCTGCTGGCGGTGGTGGTAACCCGCGCCCCCTCCCTCCTGCTGCTGCTGCTGCTGCTGCTGCTGGCGGTGGTGGTGACCCGCGCCCCCTCCTCCTGCTGCTGCTGCTGCTGGTGGTGGTGACCCGCGCCCCCTCCTCCTGCTGCTGCTGCTGCTGCTGCTGCTGCTGCTGCTGCTGGCGGTGGTGGTGACCCGCGCCCCCTCCTGCTACTGGTAGCCAGCACCAGCAGGGGTCAGTGTAGCCCCCTGGCCAGCAGGGGTCAGTGTAGCCCCCTGGCCAGCAGGGGTCAGTGTAGCCCCCTGGCCAGCAGGGGTCAGTGTAGCCCCCTGGCCAGCAGGGGTCAGTGTAGCCCCCTGGCCAGCAGGGGTCAGGGTAGCCTCCTGGCCAGCAGGGGTCAGTGTAGCCCCCTGGCCAGCAGGGGTCAGTGTAGCCCCCTGGCCAGCAGGGGTCAGTGTAGCCTCCTGGCCAGCAGGGGTCAGTGTAGCCCCCTGGCCAGCAAGGGTCAGTGTAGCCCCTGGCCAGCAAGGGTCAGTGTAGCCCCCTGGCCAGCAAAGGTCAGTGTAGCCCCTGGCCAGCAGGGGTCAGTGTAGCCCCCTGGCCAGCAGGGGTTAGTGTAGCCCCCTGGCCAGCAGGGGTCAGTGTAGCCCCCTGGCCAGCAAGGGTTAGTGTAGCCCCCTGGCCAGCAGGGGTCAGTGTAGCCCCCTGGCCAGCAAGGGTCAGTGTAGCCCCCTGGCCAGCAAGGGTCAGTGTAGCCCCTGGCCAGCAGGGGTCAGTGTAGCCCCCTGGCCAGCAGGGGTCAGTGTAGCCCCCTGGCCAGCAGGGGTCAGTGTAGCCCCCTGGCCAGCAAGGGTCAGTGTAGCCCCTGGCCAGCAAGGGTCAGTAGCCCCCTGGCCAGCAAGGGTCAGTGTAGCCCCTGGCCAGCAGGGGTCAGTGTAGCCCCTCTGGCCAGCAGGGGTCAGTGTAGCCCCCTCTGGCCAGCAAGGGTCAGCGTAGCCCCTGGCCAGCAGGGGTCAGTGTAGCCCCTGGCCAGCAGGGGTCAGTGTAGCCCCCTCTGGCCAGCAAGGGTCAGCGTAGCCCCTGGCCAGCAGGGGTCAGTGTAGCCCCTGGCCAGCAGGGGTCAGTGTAGCCCCCTCTGGCCAGCAAGGGTCAGTGTAGCCCCTGGCCAGCAGGGGTCAGTGTAGTCCCCTCTGGCCAGCAATGGTCATTGTAGCCCCTGGCCAGCAGGGGTCAGTGTAGCCCCCTCTGGCCAGCAAGGGTCAGCGTAGCCCCTGGCCAGCAGGGGTCAGTGTAGCCCCTGGCCAGCAGGGGTCAGTGTAGCCCCCTCTGGCCAGCAAGGGTCAGTGTAGCCCCTGGCCAGCAGGGGTCAGTGTAGTCCCCTCTGGCCAGCAAGGGTCAGTGTAGCCCCTGGCCAGCAGGGGTCAGTGTAGCCCCCTCTGGCCAGCAAGGGTCAGCGTAGCCCCTGGCCAGCAGGGGTCAGTGTAGCCCCCTGGCCAGCAGGGGTCAGTGTAGCCCCCTGGCCAGCAGGGGTCAGTGTAGCCCCCTGGCCAGCAGGGGTTAGTGCAGCCCCCTGGCCAGCAGGGGTCAGTGTAGCCCCCCGGCCAGCAAGGGTCAGTGTAGCCCCTGGCCAGCAAGGGTCAGTGTAGCCCCCTGGCCAGCAAGGGTCAGTGTAGCCCCTGGCCAGCAGGGGTCAGTGTAGCCCCCTGGCCAGCAGGGGTCAGTGTAGCCCCCTGGCCAGCAGGGGTCAGTGTAGCCCCCTGGCCAGCAAGGGTCAGTGTAGCCCCTGGCCAGCAAGGGTCAGTAGCCCCCTGGCCAGCAAGGGTCAGTGTAGCCCCTGGCCAGCAGGGGTCAGTGTAGCCCCTGGCCAGCAGGGGTCAGTGTAGCCCCTCTGGCCAGCAGGGGTCAGTGTAGCCCCCTCTGGCCAGCAAGGGTCAGCGTAGCCCCTGGCCAGCAGGGGTCAGTGTAGCCCCTGGCCAGCAGGGGTCAGTGTAGCCCCCTCTGGCCAGCAAGGGTCAGCGTAGCCCCTGGCCAGCAGGGGTCAGTGTAGCCCCTGGCCAGCAGGGGTCAGTGTAGCCCCCTCTGGCCAGCAAGGGTCAGTGTAGCCCCTGGCCAGCAGGGGTCAGTGTAGTCCCCTCTGGCCAGCAAGGGTCAGTGTAGCCCCTGGCCAGCAGGGGTCAGTGTAGCCCCCTCTGGCCAGCAAGGGTCAGCGTAGCCCCTGGCCAGCAGGGGTCAGTGTAGCCCCCTGGCCAGCAGGGGTCAGTGTAGCCCCCTGGCCAGCAGGGGTCAGTGTAGCCCCCTGGCCAGCAGGGGTCAGTGTAGCCCCCTGGCCAGCAGGGGTCAGTGTAGCCCCCCTGGCCAGCAGGGGTCAGTGTTGCCCCCTCTGGCCAGCAAGGGTCAGCGTAGCCCCTGGCCAGCAGGGGTCAGTGTAGCCCCCTGGCCAGCAGGGGTCAGTGTAGCCCCTGGCCAGCAGGGGTCAGTGTAGCCCCCTGGCCAGCAGGGGTCAGTGTAGTCCCCTCTGGCCAGTAAGGGTCAGCGTAGCCCCTGGCCAGCAGGGGTCAGTGTAGTCCCCTGGCCAGCAGGGGTCAGTGTAGCCCCCTGGCCAGCAGGGGTCAGTGTAGCCCCCCTGGCCAGCAGGGGTCAGTGTAGCCCCCTGGCCAGCAGGGGTCAGTGTAGCCCCCCTGGCCAGCAGGGGTCAGTGTAGCCTCTGGTCAGCAGGGGTCAGCGTAGCCCCTGGCCAGCAGGGGTCAGCCTAACCCCCTGGCCAGCAGGGGTCAGCCTAACCCCCTGGCCAGCAGGGGTCAGCCTAACCCCCTGGCCAGCAGGGGTCAGTGTAGCCCCCTGGCCAGCAGGGGTCAGTGTAGCCCCTGGCCAGCAGGGGTCAGTGTAGCCCCCTGGCCAGCAGGGGTCAGTGTAGCCCCCTGGCCAGCAGGGGTCAGTGTAGCCCCCCTGGCCAGCAGGGGTCAGTGTAGCCTCTGGTCAGCAGGGGTCAGCGTAGCCCCTGGCCAGCAGGGGTCAGTGTAGCCCTCTGGCCAGCAAGGGTCAGCGTAGCCCCTGGCCAGCAGGGGTCAGTGTAGCCCCCTGGCCAGCAGGGGTCAGCGTAGCCCCCTGGCCAGCAGGGGTCAGCGTAGCTTTCTGGCCAGCAGGGGTCAGCGTAGCCCTCTGGCCAGCAGGGGTCAGTGTAGCCCCTGGCCAGCAGGGGTCAGCCTAGCCCCCTGGCCAGCAGGGGTCAGCCTAACCCCCTGGCCAGCAGGGGTCAGTGTAGCCCCTGGCCAGCAGGGGTCAGCCTAGCCCCCTGGCCAGCAGGGGTCAGCCTAACCCCCTGGCCAGCAGGGGTCAGCCTAACCCCCTGGCCAGCAGGGGTCAGCCTAACCCCCTGGCCAGCAGGGGTCAGCCTAACCCCCTGGCCAGCAGGGGTCAGCAGGGGTCCTCACTCCTGACTAAAAATCAATCTTGAAAACATCATATTATAACCATTTCACATCTGTATGTATTTTCCACACCATATGGCCGTGTTCAATGGAACTGTTGCTGTGTGCAGAGAGAAAATTGAACACACACACATTGAAATGGTGTATAAAGGCAATGTTAGTGTAACTGCCCAGTACGTTTTAAACGTGACTTCAAAACATGGCTACCAACTGCACTGAACGAGACGGTCAGATAAATACATATATACTCAATTGTTTTCACTTGATATTGTGTTGGTTAGCGTGACAATGACTTGTCACGGTTGGTAACCTGGGCCCTGGAGGCCGCTCTGTTACTGGTGGATACTCCCCTGGTTGAGCTCTGGCTCTTTGGTCCCGCCTCTCAACCGTCAATCAACTGGTGTACAGGTTCCTGAGCCTATTGGGCTCCATCATATCTACACTTGAAACTGTGTATGGAGTCAGCCTCCACCACATCACTGCCTAATGCATTCCATTTGTCAACCACTCTGACACTAAACAATATTTTTCTAGTGTCTCTGTGGCTCATTTGGGCACTCAGTTCCCACATGTGTCCCCTTGTGCGTGTCTCCCACCACACCCAGTGTGGGTGGGTGAATGAACAATGATGAACTGATCAGAGACATTACAATCTCAGACACTCAAATGTACTCACAAGAAAGGAGATGAGAGAGATACCAAATAATATACACGTGGAAAATACTGGAGGGCCAGGTCCCAAATCTACACAGTAAAATAACAACATACTGGAGTGAACGATATGGAAGAAAATGCAGAATAGAACCAGTGAAGAGCAGAGGTGCCATAGGCACAATCAGAGAACACTGTATAAACATCAGAGGTCCAGTGAAGAGCAGAGGTGCCATAGGCACAATCAGAGAACACTGTATAAACATCAGAGGTCCGCGGTTGTTCAACATCCTCCCAGCGAGCATAAGAAATATTGCCGGAACAACCGTGGACATTTTCAAGAGGAAACTAGATAGTTTTCTTCAAGGAGTGCCGGACCAACCAGGCTGTGGTGGGTATGTGGGCCTGCGGACCGCTCCAAGCAACAGCCTGGTGGACCAAACTCTCACAAGTCAAGCCTGGACTCGGGCCGGGCTTGGGCAGTAGAAGAACTCCCAGAACCCCATCAACCAGGTATCAAGCAGGATCCTCGCATATGCCGCTGATGATATTATTTTGCTATGGGCTTGAGGAGTGAGGTTTAGTGTGGTATTAATCTCTGTAATGATAGATTCACTTCGTTTTGTGAAGTTATCCCATTTGATACAATCCAGGCCCCCTTGTGTTTGGCATTCTGGTCTCTCCACCTTTAGCTGCATTGCTTTACATTAACTTGAGTTGAATTCTAGTGGCCATTTCTTGGTCCTGGTGATCTTGTAGCCTTATGCTCTCTTCCTCTCGCTATTATTTTGTCTTTTTGCAATAAGAGAATAAGGAATTATCTTCCCTCCGTAAGATAATTTAAACACACACACACACACGTGCGCGAAATGTATGTATGTGTGTGTGTGTGTGTGTGTGTGTGTGTGTGTGTGTGTGTGTGTGTGTGTGTGTGTGTGT
>NC_091161.1:15839164-15854164 GCF_040958095.1 Procambarus clarkii | reverse complement strand
CGTAGTCAATGTTACTGTGGTCAAGGTTCCCGTAGTCAATGTTCCCGTGGTCAATGTTCCCGTTGTCAATGTTACTGTGGTCAATGTTACTGTGGTCAATGTTACTGTGGTCAATGATCCCGTGGTCAATGATCCCGTGGTCAATGTTCCCGTGGTCAATGTTACTGTGGACAATGTTCTTGTGGTCAATGTTCCTGTGGTCAATATTGCTGTGGTCAAGGGTCCCGTGGTCAATGTTCCCGTGGTCAATGTTACTGTGGTCAATGTTACTGTGGTCAATGTTACTGAGGTCAATGTTACTGTGGTCAATGTTACTGTGGTTAATGTTACTGTGGTCAATGTTATTGTGGTTAATGTTCCTGTGGTCAATGTTCCCGTGGTCAAAGTTCCCGTGGTAAATGTTACTGTGGTCAATGTTCCTGTGGTCAATATTGCTGTGGTCAAGGGTCCCGTGGTCAATGTTCCCGTGGTCAATGTTACTGTGGTCAATGTTACTGTGGTCAATGTTTCTGTGGTCAATGTTTCTGTGGTCAATGTTTCTGTGGTTAATGTTACTGTGGTCAATGTTACTGTGGTCAATGTTACTGTGGTCAATGTTTCTGTGGTCAATGTTCCCGTGGTCAAAGTTCCTGTGGAGGGAGGTTGCTGTGAGTGGCGGCTTTGATCTCAGCACCGTCGACCGCTCTTAAAAAGCCAACGTTTCAGTCTACCCTGAAACGTACCAACCCAAGCAACCCGCCTAACCTGTCGAGTCTGATGTGCATAGAAAACGGTGGTGTTTGTGCGCGGGAACTTAATTGTTTGTGTTTGGTAACGTAGGTGGAAAAACACGAATTTTTGTTTGAGAGGATGGGCCAACCAGCTGTGGTGGTGGGCAACAGTGGGCAGTGTGGTGGTGGTGGTGGTGGGCAACAGTGGGCAGTGTGGTGGTGGTGGTGGTGGGCAACAGTGGGCAGTGTGGTGGTGGTGGTGGGCAACAGTGGGCAACGTGGTGGTGGTGGTGGGCAACAGTGGGCAGTGTGGTGGTGGTGGTGGGCAACAGTGGGCAGTGTGGTGGTGGTGGTGGGCAACAGTGGGCAGCGTGGTGGTGGTGGTGGGCAACAGTGGGCAACAGTGGGCAGCGTGGTGGTGGTGGTGGGCAACAGTGGGCAGCGTGGTGGTGGGCAGCAGTGTGGTGGTGGTGGTGGTAGCATGTGAGGGCCCCATTCTTTACCTGTGTTTGGTGTTGGGGGCGCCGGGCCCCTCCCTTGGAGTTGGCTCAGGGTCAGGCCCGGAGTTCCCGACGTCCTCCCGGGCCGCCCGACGTCCACCCGGGCCGCCGGACGTCCACCCGGGCCGCCGGACGTCCACCCGGGCCGCCCGACGTCCACCCGGGCCGCCCGACGTCCTCCCGGGCCGCCGGACGTCCTCCCAGGTCTCCCAGGCGTCCCTGGCGGGGCAGTGCTCCTTAGCTGTGTGAATAATACAAGCCTCACTAGCTGGCTCTTGTAGTGCATCACCTGATCCATCAAACTGTCAGGGCGGGCAGCACGCACCCAGACCACACTTGCCACTACTCTCAACACTCTACGTTTTCACTATATATATATATATATATATATATATATATATATATATATATATATATATATATATATATATATATATATATATATATATATATATATATATATATATATATATATATGTCGTACCTAGTAGCCAGAACTCACTTCTCAGCCTACTATGCAAGGCCAAATTTGCCTAGTAAGCCAAGTTTTCATGAATTAATTGTTTTTCGACTACCTAACCTACCTAACCTAACCTAACCTAACTTTTTCGGCTACCTAACCAAACCTAACCTATAAAGATAGGTTAGGTTAGGTTAGGTAGGGTTGGTTAGGTTCGGTCATATATCTACGTTAATTTTAACTCCAATAAAAAAAAATTGACCTCATACATAATGAAATGGGTAGCTTTATCATTTCATAAGAAAAAAATTAGAAAAAATATATTAATTCAGGAAAATTTGGCATATTAGGCAAATCGGGCCTTGAATAGTAGGCCAAAAAGTGAGTTCTGGCTACTAGGTACGACATATATATATATATATATATATATATATATATATATATATATATATATATATATATATATATATATATATATATATATATATATATATATATATATATATATATATATATATATAAAATATAAAATATTATGTATGTTTCTTTTCACTGTTGGAGGTAATTCAAAAATCAATTCTCCAAAATTCATTTTTATTTCTAGTCTGACGCGACACTTGAGCGCGTTTCGTAAAACTTATTACATTTTCAAAGACTTTACACATACACAACTGAATAGAACTTACATATCTCCGATTTGTTTATATCTACATTTGAGTGAGGTGGATGGGGTGAGGTGGTATTTAATAGGGTATTAATTTCATCAACACAAGACAGAACACGAAACAATGGGTATTGAAATGGAAGTGATTGTAGAAAGCCTATTGGTCCATATTTCTTGATGCTTCTATATTGGAGCGGAGTTTTGAGGTGGGTAGAATATAGTTGTGCATTAATTGGCTGTTGATTGCTGGTGTTGACTTCTTGATGTGTAGTGCCTCGCAAACGTCAAGCCGTCTGCTATCACTGTATCTATCGATGATTTCTGTGTTGTTTACTAGGATTTCTCTGGCGATGGTTTGGTTGTGAGAAGAGATTATATGTTCCTTAATGGAGCCCTGTTGCTTATGCATCGTTGAACGCCTAGAAAGAGATGTTGTTGTCTTGCCTATATACTGGTTTTTTTGGAGCTTACAGTCCCCAAGTGGGCATTTGAAGGCATAGACGACGTTGGTCTCTTTTAAAGCGTTCTGCTTTGTGTCTGGAGAGTTTCTCATGAGTAGGCTGGCCGTTTTTCTGGTTTTATAGTAAATCGTCAGTTGTATCCTCTGATTTTTGTCTGTAGGGATAACGTTTCTACTGACAATATCTTTCAGGACCCTTTCCTCCGTTTTATGAGCTGTGGAAAAGAAGTTCCTGTAAAATAGTCTAATAGGGGGTATAGGTGTTGTGTTAGTTGTCTCTTCAGAGGTTGCATGGCGTTTCACTTTCCTTCTTGTGATGTCTTCGACGAAACCATTGGAGAAGCCGTTGTTGACTAGGACCTGCCTTACCCTGCAGAGTTCTTCGTCGACTTGCTTCCATCCTGAGCTGTGGCTGAGAGCACGGTCGACGTAAGCGTTAACAACACTCCTCTTGTACCTGTCCGGGCAGTCGCTGTTGGCATTTAGGCACATTCCTATGTTTGTTTCCTTAGTGTAGACTGCAGTGTGGAAACCTCCGCTCCTTTCCATGACTGTTACATCTCCTAAGGTTCCCCAACGTCAAGAAACTGTCGTACTAAAGTATCCTTATCCTAACCCACCAAGAGAACCCAAAACAGAAAACGGGACAGTATGTTACTTTCAGCGAACCGCTTCCATTTTCTAGCACGACAATATTTGGCCCTTAGGTAAGAGTATACGTCAAAAATACGTCGTTGTATTGAGCAGAGATTGCTCAATACAACATGTTGTATTGAACGTGAGCATGAGGTTGTATCATGCTCACGTCTCTGTAAGGTGAGAAATGAATATGTTCATTACTCGCAATGTTAGACTATATGATTATTGTTTGTGATATTTGTATATAAACTAATCCACAAGGGCCGTGATGAGGGTTCGAACCTGCGTCCGGGAGGATTCCCAGACACTGCCTTAATAGACTGAGCTACAACATGGTTAAAAGAATTGCAACCGGGAAATCATCCTGAGCTACCACGGGTCCTGCAGTCTCTCCGAGACTAACCAGGCATTTGTCCACTAGCTTAAGCTGCCTCATATCCCTTTGTGTGCCTATGTATACCCCCAATAAACTTGTTGACCAGACCACACACACTAGAAGGTGAAGGGACGACGTTTCGGTCCGTCTTGGATCATTCTCGAGTCGATTGTCGACTGGAGAATGGTCCAGGACGGACCGAAACGTCGTCGTCCCCTCACCAAGTCGATTGTCGACTTGAGAATGGTCCACGATGGACCGAAACGTCGTCGTCCCTTCGTCAAGTCGATTGTCGACTTGAGAATGGTCCACGACGGACCGAAACGTCGTCGTCCCTTCACCTTCTAGTGTGTGGTCTGGTCAACCTACTATATCCCCGTTATTGTGACTCGTCGCCCAATAAACTTACTTTAATCTTGTGTTTCAGTTTTGTCGCTGCGCAACACACAAGAGGAGGAGCCCCCGGACCCCCAACTGATGCGGTTGGACAACATGCTGATCGCAGAGGGCGTGGCGGGGCCGGAGAAGGGAGGCGGGGCCGGTGCTGCCGCTAACGCCTCGGCCGCCGCCGGAGCCGGGGACTCGGCCATCGAGCACTCCGACTATCGCGCCAAGCTCTCGCAGATCCGACAGATATACCACCAAGAACTCGAGAAATATGAACAGGTAAGTTATAGGACTAATTTTGTTGGCCGTGGGAAAGGGGCATTCCTCGGATCAACCGGGCTGTGGTGGGTATGTGGGCCTGTAATACCGTAAGGTGTTTTGTTTAGTTTCATTTAATACATACATAGAGATTCATGAGTCACAGACAAGGATTTGAGAGGCGCCAGTTTGCCGGCCTGAAACTCACACCTCTAAGCGTTAATGACCTCAAGTTGACCTGACGTCAGTTCATGCGAATTTCACTTTGCTTCCGCTAATCTGATAATTGTAGCCTGATAGCCGGGTAGGTCCGTCAAACATGCCGACATTTAAGGAGTGACTTGGTAGAGTGCCTGAGGCTATCTACTTGTGGGCGGAGTTAGCTACTAGGTTTCCCAATATATACTGAGGGAGCTGTAGAGCATGGAGAGAAGCAATAGGAGACCAGCCAACAGAACAGAGCAGAGGACAGCCGCCTAGATAGGCTGTCGCCGGACGGGGTCTATTCGGCCCTCAGTAGTCTGTTCCCTCTGGAAGATCGTTTACATATATCAGAAAGAGGATAGGTCCAAGGATTGACCTCTGTGGGGCTGCACTAGTGACGTCTCGCCACTCTGAGACCTGAGTACTGTGTCAAAAGCTTTCTGGCAATCCAGGAATATGCAGTCTGCCCACAAGGTAGTAGGTAGACCCTTCTCCTTCATGTCTTAAGTTTTCACATCTGGTCATAGAATTCTATTAATCCTGTGTGGCAAGATTTGCCATCCCTGAACCCCTGCTGGTGGTGCTTGCTTGAACTAGAACCCCTGCTGGTGGTGCTTGCTTGAACTAGAACCCATGCTGACTAGGCTTCTTCTCTCTAGTTGTTCTACTAGTTTTATCTTACAATCTTCTCCATATTCTTGCATGGTTACCTTGTGGTTACCTTGTGATGGTTTCGGGGGCTTACCGTCTATGCGGCCCGGTCGTCGACCAGTCCTCCTGGTTGCTGGACTGGTCAACCAGGCTGTTGGACGCAGATGCTCGCAGCTTGACGTACGCAAATTACGGACACTGCCCTGTAATTCAGTGCGTCCTGTCTGTCTTCTTTCTTGTATAGTGGGATTACATTGCAGCCCTCTTTCAAATTTTAGGCAGTTCCCTTGTTACCAGAGACTTGTTATACATCATAGGGTGTGGTAGGCATAGTCTTCTGCTCCTTCGTTTAGTATCCATGGAGAGATTCCGCCTTTGTCGCATCTAACTCGAGCAAATGTTTCCTTAACTTCCCACTGGTAATCTCAAACTCCTCTAGTGGTGCCTGGTTAATGATTCCTTCTCTTAGTTCAGGACGGTCTCCTAGCTCTATTGTGAAGACCTCCTCGAATTTGTTCATCTGGACCAGGATTCACGAAGCAGTTACGCAAGCACTTACGAACGTGTACATCTTTCCTCAATCTTTGATGGCTTTGGTTACATTTATTAAACAGTTTACAAGCATGAAAACTTGCCAATCAACTGTTGTTATTGTTATAAACAGCCTCCTGGTGCTTCGGAGCTCATTAACTGTTTAATAATTGTAAACAAAGCCGCCAAAGATTGAGAAAAGATGGACAGGTTCGTAAGTGCTTGCCTAACTGCTTCTTGAATCTGGCCCCAGGTTCGTAAGTGCTTGCGTAACTGCTTCCTGAATCAGGCCCCCAGGTTCGTAAGTGCTTGTGTAACTGCTTCGTGAATCTGGCCCCAGGTTCGTAAGTGCTTGGGTAACTGCTTCGTGAATCTGGCCCCCAGGTTCGTAAGTGCTTGTGTAACTGCTTCGTGAATCTGGCCCCCAGGTTCCTTGTACAGCACACCACTGGGTGATTCATCCTGTGAGTAAACACACCACTGGGTGATTCATCCTGTGAGTAAACACACCACTGAGTGACTCATCCTGTGAGTGAACACACCACTGGGTGACTCATCCTGTGAGTAAACACAGCTGTGAGTGACTCATCCTGTGAGTAAACACACCTCTGGGTGACTCATCTTGTGAGTGAACACACACCACTGAGTGACTCATCCTGTGAGTAAACATACCACAGAGTGACTCATCCTGTGAGTGAACACACCACAGAGTGACTCATCCTGTGAGTGAACACACCACTGAGTGACTCATCCTGTGAGTGAACACACCACTGAGTGACTCATCCTGTGAGTGAACACACCACTGAGTGGCTCATCCTGTGAGTAAACACAGCTGTGAGTGGTTCATCCTGTGAGTAAACAGCTGTGAGTGGCTCATCCTGTGAGTAATCAGCTGTAAGTGGCTCATCCTGTGAGTGAACACACCACTGAGTGGCTCATCCTGTGAGTGAACACACCACTGAGTGACTCATCCTGTGAGTGAACACAGCTGTGAGTGGCTCATCCTGTGAGTGAACACAGCTGTGAGTGGCTCATCCTGTGAGTAAACACACCACTGAGTGGCTCATCCTGTGAGTAAACAGCTGTGAGTGGCTCATCCTGTGAGTAAACAGCTGTGAGTGGTTCATCCTGTGAGTAAACAGCTGTGAGTGGCTCATCCTTTGAGTAAACACACCACTGAGTGGTTCATCCTGTCACTCACCCCCCCCCCCTCCCTCCAGACGCCACAGGCATGTGTTAAGAGTTACTAGTGCCTGGGGGAGGGGGGGGGGAGGGGGCGTGAAGGATTGGTTTTGAAGTGACATGGTCTGGCGGGATGAGTGAGTGACCGGGCCTGGGTGCTGACGGCCGCCCGACACTCGCTCCCGCCACTCCCATTAATCTGCCGGGATAACTTTAGTGATGCATGGCTCTCCATGCCGTGGTGTTTCCCCCTCCTCTTCCCCCCTCTCCTCTACCCCCCTCCTCTTCCCCCTCCTCTTCCCCCCTCCTCTCCCCCCCTCCTCTCCCCCCCTCCTCTCCCCCCCTCCTCTCCCCCCCTCCTCTCCCCCCTCCTCTTCCCCCCTCCTCTCCCCCCCTCCTCTCCCCCCCTCCTCTCCCCCCCTCCTCTCCCCCCCTCCTCTTCCCCCCTCCTCTTCCCCCCTCCTCTTCCCCCCTCCTCTTCCCCCCTCCTCTCCCCCTCCTCTCCCCCCTCCTCTCCCCCCTCCTCTCCCCCCTCCTCTCCCCCCTCCTCTCCCCCCTCCTCTCCCCTCCTCTTCCCCCTCCTCTTCCCCCTCCTCTTCCCCCTCCTCTTCCCCCCTCCTCTCCCCCCTCCTCTCCCCCCTCCTCTTCCCCCCCTCCTCTCCCCCTCCTCCTCTCCCCCTCCTCCTCTCCCCCCTCCTCTCCCCCCTCCTCTCCCCCCTCCTCTTCCCCCCTCCTCTTCTCCCCTCCTCTTCCCCCCTCCTCTTCCTCCCCTCCTCTCCCCCTCCTCTCCCCCTCCTCTCCCCCCTCCTCTCCCCCTCCTCTTCCCCCCCTCCTCTTCCCCCCCTCCTCTTCCCCCCCACAAGGGTGAGAGAGAGAGTCCTGAGGGACCTGCAATAGGGGGGTACCCGGTGTAGCGCCTCACTTGCGCCGAAGGTGTTGACGCGACGATGTAAACACAGACGTGATCAGCTGATCACGACCAAAACATTAGCACGTGATCAGGATGTTGGCGATCTCGTGCTCTCTAACATTGCGTAACTCACCCCTTACCACCACTAGCGTCAACCCCCTACCACCACCACCCCCTACCACCACCACCCCCTACCACCACCACCCCCTACCACCACCAGCCTAATGACTTACTTCACATTCTTCATGTGCTCCAGCTCACAGGAGGCGCAGCGCCAGGGGCTGAAGGATAGGGGTCTGGGCCCCCCCCTGACAGTGAGGGGGGAAGGGGGTTGGGCCCCTAGCAGTAAGCCCCCTCACCCCCCCCCCCCCCGCCACAAGGGCCGTACAGATGGTGTTACCACAAATGGCCGCTGCCACTCACACCTTACGCCTGCCCTCCACCTGCACATGGCAACTGTATTTCTTCTCTTCACTACTCAAATTCATCATCCTCCAAGGGTGAGGCCGTGGTCCCCCTAGGCAGGTCCTCAGCCCAGCCTCGTGGTCCCCCTAGGCAGGTCCTCAGCCCAGCCTCGTGGTCCCCCTAGGCAGGTCCTCAGCCCAGCCTCCTGGTCCCCCTAGGCAGGTCCTCAGCCCAGCCTCGTGGTCCCCCTAGGCAGGTCCTCAGCCGAGCCTCGTGGTCCCCCTAGGCAGGTCCTCAGCCCAGCCTCGTGGTCCCCCTAGGCAGGTCCTCAGCCCAGCCTCGTGGTCCCCCTAGGCAGGTCCTCAGCCGAGCCTCGTGGTCCCCCTAGGCAGGTCCTCAGCCGAGCCTCGTGGTCCCCCTAGGCAGGTCCTCAGCCCAGCCTCGTGGTCCGCCTAGGCAGGTCCTCAGCCCAGCCTCGTGGTCCCCCTAGGCAGGTCCTCAGCCCAGCCTCGTGGTCCCCCTAGGCAGGTCCTCAGCCCAGCCTCGTGGTCCCCCTAGGCAGGTCCTCAGCCCAGCCTCGTGGTCCCCCTAGGCAGGTCCTCAGCCCAGCCTCGTGGTCCCCCTAGGCAGGTCCTCAGCCCAGCCTCGTGGTCCCCCTAGGCAGGTCCTCAGCCGAGCCTCGTGGTCCCCCTAGGCAGGTCCTCAGCCCAGCCTCGTGGTCCCCCTAGGCAGGTCCTCAGCCGAGCCTCGTGGTCCCCCTAGGCAGGTCCTCAGCCGAGCCTCGTGGTCCCCCTAGGCAGGTCCTCAGCCCAGCCTCGTGGTCCCCCTAGGGAGGTCCTCAGCCCAGCCTCGTGGTCCCCCTAGGCAGGTCCTCAGCCGAGCCTCGTGGTCCCCCTAGGCAGGTCCTCAGCCCAGCCACGTGGTCCCCCTAGGCAGGTCCTCAGCCCAGCCACGTGGTCCCCCTAGGCAGGTCCTCAGCCCAGCCTCGTGGTCCCCCTAGGCAGGTCCTCAGCCGAGCCTCGTGGTCCCCCTAGGCAGGTCCTCAGCCCAGCCTCGTGGTCCCCCTAGGCAGGTCCTCAGCCCAGCCTCATGGTCCCCCTAGGCAGGTCCTCAGCCGAGCCTCGTGGTCCCCCTAGGCAGGTCCTCAGCCGAGCCTCGTGGTCCCCCTAGGCAGGTCCTCAGCCCAGCCTCGTGGTCCCCCTAGGCAGGTCCTCAGCCGAGCCTCGTGGTCCCCCTAGGCAGGTCCTCAGCCGAGCCTCGTGGTCCCCTAGGCAGGTCCTCAGCCGAGCCTCGTGGTCCCCCTAGGCAGGTCCTCAGCCGAGCCTCGTGGTCCCCCTAGGCAGGTCCTCAGCCGAGCCTCGTGGTCCCCCTAGGCAGGTCCTCAGCCCAGCCTCGTGGTCCCCCTAGGCAGGTCCTCAGCCCAGCCTCGTGGTCCCCCTAGGCAGGTCCTCAGCCCAGCCTCGTGGTCCCCCTAGGCAGGTCCTCAGCCGAGCCTCGTGGTCCTCCTAGGCAGGTCCTCAGCCTCGTGGTCCCTATAGCCACAGTTGACAGGTGTTAAGAGTCACGTGTCCGTCTCTCAGGTGTAAATGTATGACCATAATTACATGTGGCCAGCTGGGTGTTCTCCCTGGGTCTCGCCACCACTATTCTCACATGTGTACACACCTGTGTCTGGGTACATGTGACAGGATCAACAACCCAGCGGGTTTTCTTCCTATTGGGGAGTGTGGTATATGCTGCCCTAGTTCACTCCAGTATGTTGTTATTTTACTGTGTAGATTTGGAGATTTCATAAGACGAAATAGGGGTAGAGGCAAGGGGGGGGGGGGGAGGGGGTGATAATAGGGGGGGGGGGCAGCAGGTGGGGGGGGGGGACAATAGGGGGGGCAGTAGGGGGGGGGGGGAGTGACTGTGACAGATTCCACCTATTTGATTGTAATGTAGTAGAGATGAGGTAGAGTTAAAACACCTTCCCTCACCTTAATTATATTTCGTCTCCTCTGTCCTGTCCCGTCTCCTCTGTCCTGTCCCGTCTCCTCTGTCCTGTCCCGTCTCCTCTGTCCTGTCCCGTCTCCACTGTCCTGTCCCGTCTCCTCTTTCCTGTCCCGTCTCCTCTGTCCTGTCCCGTCTCCTCTGTCCTGTCCCGTCTCCTCTGTCCTGTCCCGTCTCCACTGTCCTGTCCCGTCTCCTCTGTCCTGTCCCGTCTCCTCTGTCCTGTCCCGTCTCCTCTGTCCTGTCCCGTCTCCTCTGTCCTGTCCCGTCTCCTCTGTCCTGTCCCGTCTCCTCTGTCCTGTCCCGTCTCCTCTGTCCTGTCCCGTCTCCTCTGTCCTGTCCCGTCTCCTCTGTTCTGTCCCGTCTCCTCTGTTCTGTCCCGTCTCCTCTGTCCTGTCCCCTCTGTCCTGTCCCGTCTCCTCTGTCCTGTCCCCTCTGTCCTGTCCCGTCTTCTCTGTTCTGTCCCGTCTCCTCTGTTCTGTCCCGTCTCCTCTGTTCTGTCCCGTCTCCTCTGTTCTGTCCCGTCTCCTCTGTCCTGTCCCGTCTTCTCTGTTCTGTCCCGTCTCCTCTGTTCTGTCCCGTCTCCTCTGTCCTGTCCCGTCTCCTCTGTCCTGTCCCGTCTCCTCTGTCCTGTCCCGTCTCCTCTGTTCTGTCCCGTCTCCTCTGTCCTGTCCCCTCTGTCCTGTCCCGTCTCCTCTGTCCTGTCCCGTCTCCTCTGTCCTGTCCCCTCTGTCCTGTCCCGTCTCCTCTGTCCTGTCCCGTCTCCTCTGTCCTGTCCCGTCTCCTCTGTCCTGTCCCGTCTCCTCTGTCCTGTCCCGTCTCCTCTGTCCTGTCCCGTCTCCTCTGTCCTCTCCCGTCTCCTCTGTTCTGTCCCGTCCCCTCTGTCCTGTCCCGTCCCCTCTGTCCTGTCCCGTCTCCTCTGTCCTCTCCCGTCTCCTCTGTCCTGTCCCGTCTCCTCTGTCCTGTCCCGTCTCCTCTGTCCTCTCCCGTCTCCTCTGTCCTCTCCCGTCTCCTCTGTTCTGTCCCGTCCCCTCTGTCCTGTCCCGTCTCCTCTGTCCTGTCCCGTCTCCTCTGTCCTCTCCCGTCTCCTCTGTTCTGTCCCGTCCCCTCTGTCCTGTCCCGTCCCCTCTGTCCTGTCCCGTCTCCTCTGTCCTCTCCCGTCTCCTCTGTCCTGTCCCGTCTCCTGTCCTGTCCCGTCTCCTCTGTCCTCTCCCGTCTCCTCTGCTCCTCACCTGTCTCTCCTCTCCCTCTTGGCTCTATTACATCTTCTCACCTCCAGTTAGCACCCGCCCCGCCCCGCCCCTCCCCGCCCCTCCCCTCCCCGCCCCTCCCCGCCCCTCCCCGCCCCTCCCCGCCCCTCCCCGCCCCTCCCCGCCCCTCCCCGCCCCTCCCCTCCCCTCCCCGCCCCTCCCCGCCCCTCCCCGCCCCTCCCCGCCCCTCCCCGCCCCTTCCCGAGCCGCCCCGCCCCGCCCCTCACGGCGTGCGGCACAGCGATGCCATCACAAAATGAACTCTGAGATTGAATGTGAAGACGCCGAAGTCTGACTTGGTAAGGTTTTCGGCGGCCGTAATTTATGTCGAGCACAAGACGTTGGTCGAGTCTGTCGGTCGGGGGAGATGGCTCCCCTTCCGGTGACGAGGGGGGGGGGGAGAGATGGTGGTGGTGGCCCTCTTCCGGAAGATGGTGGTGGTGGCCCTCTTCCGGAAGATGGTGGTGGTGGCCCTCTTCCGGAAGATGCTGGTGGTGGCCCTCTTCCGGAAGATGATGGTGGCCCTCTTCCGGAAGATGGTGGTGGTGGCCCTCTTCCGGAAGATGCTGGTGGTGGCCCTCTTCCGGAAGATGCTGGTGGTGGCCCTCTTCCGGAAGATGCTGGTGGTGGCCCTCTTCCGGAAGATGCTGGTGGTGGCCCTCTTCCGGAAGATGGTGGTGGCCCTCTTCCGGAAGATGGTGGTGGTGGCCCTCTTCCGGAAGATGCTGGTGGTGGCCCTCTTCCGGAAGATGCTGGTGGTGGCCCTCTTCCGGAAGATGCTGGTGGTGGCCCTCTTCCGGAAGATGGTGGTGGCCCTCTTCCGGAAGATGGTGGTGGTGGCCCTCTTCCTTCCCATCCCACGGCTTAATGTGTTGGTTCTTATTGGTGTCCTGCCTACACCTGCCTGCCTAGAAGACTTAACTGTTGTGGTTGGTATCGAGCATTAAGTGGCAGGTAGGCCTTCGAAATATCTATACTGTCTCTCCGGGGCCCCGTGGGACACCTGGCCCAGTCTCCGGGGCCCCCGTGTGACGCAAGGCGGGGTGGTGCCACCGTCGCGTGACGCAAGGCGGGGTGGTGCCACCGTCGCGTGACGCAAGGCGGGGTGGTGTTACCGTCGCGTGACGCAGGGCGGGGTGGTGTTACCGTCGCGTGACGCACGGCGGGGTGGTGTCACCGTCGCGTGACGCAAGGCAGGGTGGTGTCACCGTCGCGTGACGCAAGGCGGGGTGGTGTCACCGTCGCGTGACGCAAGGCGGGGTGGTGTCACCGTCGCGTGACGCAAGGCGGGGTGGTGCCACCGTCGCGTGACGCAAGGCGGGGTGGTGCCACCGTCGCGTGACGCAAGGCGGGGTGGCGCTACCGTCGCGTGACGCAAGGCGGGGTGGCGCCACCGTCGCGTGACGCAAGGCGGGGTGGTGTCACCGTCGCGTGACGCAAGGCGGGGGTAGTGTCACCGTTGCGTGACGCAAGGGGGGGGGACACCGCCCCCCCGTGCACTCATTATACTCTGGTAATGACGCAGACGGTAAAATTGTCCAGCTTGGATGAATATGCATCACCTGGCAGTTTATCCATGGCAGGTGTGTGGGTGTAGCCGTGGCAGGTGTGTGGGTGTAGCCGTGGCAGGTGTGTGGGTGTAGCCATGGCAGGTGTGTGTGGATGTATCCATGGCAGGTGTGTGTGGGTGTAGCCATGGCAGGTGTGTAGGTGTAGCCATGGCAGTAGCCATGGGGAGCCGGTCGGCCGAGCGGACAGCACGCTGGACTTGTGATCCTGTGGTCCTGGGTTCGATCCCAGGCGCCGGCGAGAAACAATGGGCAGAGTTTCTTTCACCCTATGCCCCTGTTACCTAGCAGTAAAATAGGTACCTGGGTGTTAGTCAGCTGTCACGGGCTGCTTCCTGGGGGTGGAGGCCTGGTCGAGGACCGGGCCGCGGGGACACTAAAGCCCCGAAATCATCTCAAGATAACGTCAAGAATCATCTCAAGATAACGTCAAGAATCATCTCAAGATAACGTCAAGAATCATCTCAAGATAACGTCAAGAATCATCTCAAAATAACTCCAAGAATCATCTCAAGATAACGTCAAGAATCATCTCAAGATAACGTCAAGAATCATCTCAAGATAACGTCAAGAATCATCTCAAGATAACGTCAAGAATCATCTCAAGATAACGTCAAGAATCATCTCAAGATAACGTCAAGAATCATCTCAAGATAACCTCAAGAATCATCTCAAGATAACGTCAAGAATCATCTCAAGATACCCTCAAGAATCATCTCAAGATAACCATTGACTGGTTCAGAACAGGGCGTTCCTGTGTGTCACCAGTGCTGAACCACTGTGACATGGTCTTAGATGCTATCGAAGACAAGCAGAACCTTTATGTAATATGTACCGTAATATTACTTGTAGTATATGTAATACATATGTGTATATTATTTTATAATATACACAGGTTTCACGGGTAGGGAGATGGATCTTCAACTTCCTAATCAACAAAAGGCAGAGTTTAATAGTCAACACAGTCATATCCGGATCATCTACTGTGAAACGCACAGTTTTCCCAAGGTACTGTGCTGGCTCCGGTACTTTGTCTCATCCTAATATGAGACATAGACAAGGATACAAACTACAGCACTGTATCATCATTTGCAGATGACACTTGGATCTTTATGTGAGTAGATAACATAGAGGACACTCCAATCCTCCAATCGGATGTAAATCAGGGTCCAGATTCACGAAGCACTTACCCCAAGCACTTACGAACCGGGGGCCAGATTCACGAAACACTTACGCAAGCAATTACGAACATGTCCATCTTTTCTCAATCTTTGGCGGCTTTGTTTACAATTATTAAACAGTTAATGAGCTCCGAAGCACCAGGAGGCTGTTTATAACAATAGCAACAGTTGATTGGCAAGTTTTCATGCTTGTAAACTGTTTAATAAATGTAACCAAAGCCGTCAAAGATTGAGGAAAGATGGACACGTTCGTAAGTGCTTGCGTAAGTACCTTCTTGAATCTGGCCCCTGGTCTTTCAATGAGACATAGGGAACAACTTTCTACAGAATGGAGATACGTTCCAGCTTCTGCGCTATGATAAAAACGAAATTATCGAACAGAAACCATATATACAACGTAATCAAATCACACAATAGAACTAAAAGGCGGATGTAGGAGTAATCATGTGGGAAGACCTTACCTTTATAGAACACCATAAAGTAGCCGTCACGACTGTAAGACAAATGACAGGTTGGATAGCAAGGACCTTCCAAACAAGGGATGCCATACCAGTGATGACCTTACAAGACGCTAGTGCTCTCTAGGGTGGAATATTGTTGCACACTAACAGCCCCATTCAGAGCCGCAGAAATTGCTGACCTGGAGAGCGTGCAGAGATCCTTTACTGCTAG
>NC_091161.1:15821664-15834164 GCF_040958095.1 Procambarus clarkii | reverse complement strand
CTAGAAAATGGAAGCGACTGAGAAAGTAGCATACTGTCCCGTTTTCTGTTTTAGGTCCTCTTGGTGGGTTAGGATAAGGGGGCACTTTACCACAACAGTTTCTTGACATTGTGGGGGAACCTTTAGATATCTTGAGGTTATCTTAAGATGATTTCGGGGCTTTTTAGTGTCCCCGCGGCCCGGTCCTCGACCAGGCCTCCACCCCCAGGAAGCAGCCCGTGACAGCTGACTTAACTCCCAGGTACCTATTTTACTGCTAGGTAACAGGGGCATAGGGTGAAAGAAACTCTGCTCATTGTTTCTCGCCGGCGCCTGGGATCGAACCCAGGATCACGTGTCCAGCGTGCTGTCCGCTCGGCCGACCGGCTCCCTGATGGACGGGCTGATAATACAGCATTTATAAAGGGGATATGAGGATAAGTATTTAAGTATAGAACAGTGAGGGATAGGAAACCCCAACCACTTGGATGACCGGGGGGGATTGAACTCGGACCAGCAAGGTGAACGTAGGATACCGCCCCATATATATATATATCCAATACGGAATAAGGAACGGCTTCCCCTCGTCCCTTCCTATCCTCTCCCCCCCCCAGGCCCTACCCCCCTCCCCACACCCGACTCCTACCCCCCCTCCCCACACCTGACTCCTCCCCCCCTCCCCACACCTGTCACTCACCACGTGTAATATTGGCGAGTGGGTCCTGCCATTGAATTATTGCTATGCAGGGGGGGGGCGGATATCTGGGCGGTGATGTCGGAAGCCGGATATCTGGGCGGTGATGGCGGGGGGGGGGGGGCCGGATATCTGGGTGGTGATGGCGGGGGGGGCCGGATATCTGGGCGGTGATAGCGGGGGGCCGGATATCTGGGCGGTGATGGCGGGGGGCCGGATATCTGGGTGGTGATGGCGGGGGGGGCCGGATATCTGGGCGGTGATGGCGGGGGGGGGGCCGGATATCTGGGCGGTGATAGCGGGGGGGCCGGATATCTGGGCGGTGATGGCGGGGGGCCGGATATCTGGGTGGTGATGGCGGGGGGGGCCGGGTATCTGGGCGGTGATGGCGGGGGGGGCCGGATATCTGGGCGGTGATAGCGGGGGGCCGGATATCTGGGCGGTGACGGCGGGGGGCTGGATATCTGGGTGGTGATGGCGGGGGCCGGATATCTGGGCGGTGATGTCGGGGGCCGGATATCGTTCCGGTGATGGGGGGGGGCCGGATATCTGGGCGGTGATGGCGTTGGGGCCGGATATCTGGGTGGTGATGGCGGGGGGCCGGATATCTGGGTGGTGATGGCGGGGGACGCCGGATATCTGGGCGGTGATGGCGGGGGACGCCGGATATCTGGGCGGTGATGGCGGGGGGCAGGATATCTGGGTGGTGATGGCGGGGGCCGGATATCGTTCCGGTGATGGGGGGGGGCCGGATATCTGGGTGGTGATGGCGGGGGAGCCGGATATCGTTCCGGTGATGGCGGGGGCCGGATAGCGGGAACATACAGACAGGCTTCACACCACACTGTCACATCACAAACTCTGTAATTATTACCGACTTTGCTATTGCTCTGCTTTTTGTGATGTGAGGGGGGGGGGGAGGGGCGTACAGGTGTGGCATGGGGGAGGTGCAGGTGTGGCGGGGGGTGGGCTGAGGGTGCAGGTGTGGCAGAAGGAAGGGGGGGGCTTGATTGTCATATTGATTGTTAGCCAACACACATGTGCGACACAAAGGCTTTACACTGCTAATTGATTTGGTTGGTCAGCTCCGCTATGTTATTTGCACCGCAGCCAGGCCCTTGGTGTGGCGTGGGGGGCCTTGGTGTGGCGTGGGGGGCCTTGGTGTGGCGTGGGGGGGCCTTGGTGTGGCGTGGGGGGCCTTGGTGTGGCGTGGGGGGCCTTGGTGTGGCGTGGGGGGCCTTGGTGTGGCGTGGGGGGGCCTTGGTGTGGCGTGGGGGGCCTTGGTGTGGCGTGGGGGGCCCTTGGTGCGCGTGGGGGGCCTTGGTGTGGCGTGGGGGGCCTTGGTGTGGCGTGGGGGGCCTTGGTGTGGCGTGGGGGGCCCTTGGTGTGGCGTGGGGGGGCCTTGGTGTGGCGTGGGGGGCCTTGGTGTGGCGTGGGGGACCCTTGGTGCGCGTGGGGGGCCTTGGTGCGCGTGGGGGGCCCTTGGTGCGCGTGGGGGGGGCCTTGGTGTGGCGTGGGGGGGCCTTGGTGTGGCGTGGGGGGCCTTGGTGTGGCGTGGGGGACCCTTGGTGCGCGTGGGGGGCCTTGGTGCGCGTGGGGGGCCCTTGGTGCGCGTGGGGGGCCTTGGTGTGGCGTGGGGGGGCCTTGGTGTGGCGTGGGGGGCCTTGGTGTGGCGTGGGGGCCCTTGGTGTGGCGTGGGGGGCCCTTGGTGTGGCGTGGGGGGTCTTGCTGTGGCGTGGGGGGCCTTGGTGTGGCGTGGGGGTGCCTTGGTGTGGCGTGGGGGGCGTTGGTGTGGCGTGGGGGCCCCTTGGTGTGGCGTGGGGGGCCCGTGGTGTGGCGTGGGGGGCCAGTGGTGTGGCGTGGGGGGCCAGTGGTGTGGCGTGGGGGGCCTTGGTGTGGCGTGGGGGGCCTTGGTGTGGCGTGGGGCCCCTTGGTGGGGCGTGGGGGCCCTTGGTGCGCGTGGGGGGCCCTTGGTGTGGCGTGGGGGGCCCTTGGTGTGGCGTGGGGGGCCCTTGGTGTGGCGTGGGGGGCCCTTGGTGAGGCGTGGGGGGCCTTGGTGTGGCGTGGGGGGCCTTGGTGTGGCGTGGGGGGCCTTGGTGTGGCGTGGGGGGGCCTTGGTGTGGCGTGGGGGGCCCTTGGTGCGCGTGGGGGGCCTTGGTGTGGCGTGGGGGGCCCTTGGTGCGCGTGGGGGGCCTTGGTGTGGCGTGGGGGGCCCTTGGTGCGCGTGGGGGGCCTTGGTGTGGCGTGGGGGCCCCTTGGTGTGGCGTGGGGGCCCCTTGGTGTGGCGTGGGGGGTTTTGGTGTGGCGTGGGGGCCCCTTGGTGTGGCGTGGGGGCCCCTTGGTGTGGCATGGGGGGCCCTTGGTGTGGCGTGGGGGGGCCTTGGTGTGGCGTGGGGGGCCTTGGTGTGGCGTGGGGGGCCTTGGTGTGGCGTGCGTTGCTCTTGGTGGGGCGTGGGGAGCCTTTGGTGTGGCGTGGGGGGCCTTGCTGTGGCGTGGGAGGCCTTGGTGTGGCGTGGGAGGCCTTGGTGTGGCGTGGGGACCCTTGGTGTGGCGTGGGGGGCCCTTGGTGTGGCGTGGGGGGCCCTTGGTGTGGCGTGGGGGCCCTTGGTGTGGCGTGGGAGGCCTTGGTGTGGCGTGGGGGGCCCTTGGTGTGGCGTGGGGGCCCTTGGTGTGGCGTGGGGGGCCCTTGGTGTGGCGTGGGGGGCCCTTGGTGTGGCGTGGGGGGCCCTTGGTGTGGCGTGGGGGGCCCTTGGTGTGGCGTGGGGGGCCCTTGGTGTGGCGTGGGGGGCCCTTGGTGTGACGTGGGGGGCCCTTGGTGTGGCGTGGGGGGCCCTTGGTGTGGCGTGGGGGGCCCTTGGTGTGGCGTGGGGGGCCCTTGGTGTGGCGTGGCGGGCCCTTGGTGTGGCGTGGGGGGCCCTTGGTGTGGCGTGGGGGGCCCTTGGTGTGGCGTGGCGGGCCCTTGGTGTGGCGTGGGGGGCCCTTGGTGTGGCGTGGGGGGCCCTTGGTGTGGCGTGGGGGGCCCTTGGTGTGGCGTGGGGGGCCCTTGGTGTGGCGTGGGGGGCCCTTGGTGTGGCGTGGGAGGCCTTGGTGTGGCGTGGGGGGCTTTTGGTGTGGCGTGGGGGGCCCTTGGTGTGGCGTGGGAGGCCTTGGTGTGGCGTGGGGGGCCCTTGGTGTGGCGTGGGAGGCCTTGGTGTGGCGTGGGGGGCCCTTGGTGTGGCGTGGGGGGCCCTTGGTGTGGCGTGGGGGGCCCTTGGTGTGGCGTGGGGGGCCCTTGGTGGGGCGTGGGGGGCCCTTGGTGTGGCGTGGGGGGCCCTTGGTGGGGCGTGGGGCCCCTTGGTGGGGCGTGGGGGGCCCTTGGTGTGGCGTGGGGGGGCCCTTGGTGTGGCGCGGCGGGCCCTTGGTGGGGCGTGGGGGGCCCTAGGTGTGGCGTGGGGGGCCCTAGGTGTGGCGTGGGGGGGCCCTTGGTGTGGCGCGGCGGGCCCTTGGTGGGGCGTGGGGGGCCCTTGGTGGGGCGTGGGGGGCCCTTGGTGTGGCGTGGGGGGCCCTAGGTGTGGCGTGGGGGGCCCTAGGTGTGGCGTGGGGGGCCCTAGGTGTGGCGTGGGGGGCCCTTGGTGGGGCGTGGGGGGCCCTTGGTGTGGCGTGGGTGGCCCTTGGTGGGGCGTGGGGGCCCTTGGTGGGGCGTGGGGCCCCTTGGTGTGGCGTGGGGGGCCCTTGGTGTGGCGTGGGGGGCCCTTGGTGTGGCGTGGGGGCCCTTGGTGTGGCGTGGGGGCCCTTGGTGTGGCGTGGGGGGCCCTTGGTGTGGCGTGGGGGGCCCTTGGTGTGGCGTGGGGGGCCCTTGGTGGGGCGTGGGGCCCCTTGGTGTGGCGTGGGGGGCCCTTGGTGTGGCGTGGGGGGGGGGGGCCTTGGTGTGTCGTGGGGCCAAAGAAATGAAAATTATTTGGTCTAATGTTGAAGTATTTTATGTGTATTTACTAGAGAAAAACTTAGTACTCACCTAATTGTGCTTGCGGGGGTTGAGCTTTGGCTCTTTGGTCGTATACATGCATGTATACAGGTAGTATACATACAGCTGAGCAAGGGGTCGTTGACCAGTGTGTATAAGAGAGGAAAGTGTTAAACAAAGTGTACTATAAGGCCTAACAAAGCCCCAGAGTCAGGTGAAGTATTAACAAATATATTTAATGTAAGGAAGACCTAAGCGGGTCTCAGTCTTGTATGTTTAATACATCATTAGAGTCGAGCCGAGTGCCAGAGTCATGGAAGGTTGCCAATGTGGTGCCGATTGTGTATGATGGAAGATCTCTTGCGCCGAACTATCGTCCAGTTTTTTTTTTTTTTTGAGATATATACAAGAGTTGTTACATTCTTGTACAGCAACAGTAAAATGTGTACTTGGATGAAAAAACGATTCTTCGCGGCAGGGGATCGTATTCCAGGGACCATAGGATTAAGGACCTGCCCGAAACGCGTACGTGTAGCGTTTCGGGCAAGTCCTTAATCCTATGGTCCCTGGAATACGATCCCCTGCCGCGAAGAATCGTTTTTTCATCCAAGTACACATTTTACTGTTGCGTTAAACAGAGGCTACAGTTAAGGAATTGCGCCCAGTAAATCCTCCCCGGCCAGGATACGAACCCATGATATAGCGCTCGCGGAACGCCAGGCGAGTGTCTTACCACTACACCACGGAGACTGTTAGCTTGATGTCTATTGTAGCTTAACAGACGTTAAGCTAACATAGACGTTACGGCCACTTAGGGCCAGTAACGGGGTTCTCGATGTTTTAACGTCTTATTCTATATCCGACCCCAAGTAAGTTTTCAAGACTCGGACTGTGTCAAGCAGCGGTGCAATGCTTAAATAAGGGGTTAAATAAGCAAGACAATTCCCTTCGAGGCATTAGCTCTAGCAGCTTCACCTCCTCTAGCAGCTTCACCTCCTCTAGCAGCTTCACCACCTCTAACAGCTTCACCTCCTCTAGCAGCTTCACCACCTCTAGCAGCTTCACCACCTCTTGCAGCTTCACCACCTCTTGCAGCTTCACCACCTCTAGCAGCTTCACCACCTCTAGCAGCTTCACCTCGCTCTCTTCGCTCTAGCAGCTTCACAACCATATATATATTATAATAGATTATTACTATACGTATGTAGGGAGCCGGTCGGCCGAGCGGACAGCACGCTGGACTTGTGATCCTGTGGTCCTGGGTTCGATCCCAGGCGCCGGCGAGAAACAATGGGCAGAATTTCTTTCACCCTATGCCCCTGTTACCTAGCAGTAAAATAGGTACCTGGGTTTTAGTCAGCTGTCACGGGCTGCTTCCTGGGGGTGGAGGCCTGGTCGAGGACCGGGCCGCGGGGACACTAAAAGCCCCGAAATCATCTCAAGATAACCTCAAGATAACTGGGTAACCCTGGGGGTAACACTAGTTCACCGTAGCCACAACCTAGATGGCGCTCATCTTGATACGCCACCCACCAGAGGTCATCCACAGCGACCCCTCTTTCTGACTGAGGCGGGAAACTGGAGCCTTCCATCGACACCACCCCACCACCAACAGATGGCGCTGAACTTGATACGCCACCCACCAGAGGTCATCCACAGCGACCTCTCTTTCTGACTGAGGCGGGAAACTGGAGCCTTCCATCGACACCACCCCACCACCAACAGATGGCGTTGTCTACATAGCAGACAATACTAGGGGGGTTGGTGTGCAGACCCATAGATGGCGCTGAAATCGCCACGCCACACTCCGACGACGGTGTCAATACCGTAACAATGTCTACTGTACCTTAAAGTCAATTGTAGGCAAATTACTTGACTCGGTAATTGCGCAAAGCCTTCGTCGCTTTCATCTTTTAAAAAAGGCATACATTAATGAAGGATTTGCAACATAGCTTTTTCTTACGGCCGTCACCTGGTGCTGGGATCAATTTCCCCCGCGCCCCGGTCTCTGACCAGCCGTATGGATTGGTGGTGTTGATCAATCAGGCTGTTAGAGGTGGCTGCTCGCAGCCTGGCGTATGAGTCACAGCCTGGTTGATCAGGTATCCTTTGGAGGTGTTTATCCAGTTCTCTCTTGAACACTGTGAGGGGTCGGCCAGTTATGTCCCTTATGTGTAGTGGAAGTGTGTTGAACAGTCTCGGGCCTCTGATGTTGATAGTTCTCTCTTGAACACTGTGAGGGGTCGGCCAGTTATGCCCCTTATGTGTAGTGGAAGCGTGTTGAACAGTCTCGGGCCTCTGATGTTGACAGTTCCCTCTTGAACACTGTGAGGGGTCGGCCAGTTATGTCCCTTATGTGTAGTGGAAGCGTGTTGAACAGTCTCGGGCCTCTGATGTTGATAGTTCTCTCTTGAACACTGTGAGGGGTCGGCCAGTTATGTCCCTTATGTGTAGTGGAAGCGTGTTGAACAGTCTCGGGCCTCTGATGTTGATAGTTCTCTCTTGAACACTGTGAGGGGTCGGCCAGTTATGTCCCTTATGTGTAGTGGAAGCGTGTTGAACAGTCTCTGGCCTCTGATGTTGATAGTTCTCTCTTGAACACTGTGAGGGGTCGGCCAGTTATGCCCCTTATGTGTAGTGGAAGCGTGTTGAACAGTCTCGGGCCTCTGATGTTGACAGTTCCCTCTTGAACACTGTGAGGGGTCGGCCAGTTATGTCCCTTATGTGTAGTGGAAGCGTGTTGAACAGTCTCGGGCCTCTGATGTTGATAGTTCTCTCTTGAACACTGTGAGGGGTCGACCAGTTATGTCCCTTATGTGTAGTGGAAGCGTGTTGAACAGTCTCGGGCCTCTGATGTTGATAGTTCTCTCTTGAACACTGTGAGGGGTCGGCCAGTTATGCCCCTTATGTGTAGTGGAAGCGTGTTGAACAGTCTCGGGCTTCTGATGTTGATAGTTCTCTCTTGAACACTGTGAGGGGTCGACCAGTTATGTCCCTTATGTGTAGTGGAAGCGTGTTGAACAGTCTCGCGCCTCTGATGTTGATAGAGTTCTCTCTCAGAGTACCTGTTGCACCTCTGCTCTTCAACGGGGGTATTCTGCACATCCTGCCATGCCTCCTGGTCTCATGTGGTGTTATTTCTGTGTGCAGGTTTGGGACCAGCCCCTCTAATATCTTCCACGTGTAAATTATTATGTATCTCTCCCGCCTGCGCTCAAGAGAATACAGATTTAGGCTCTTTAGTCGGTCCCAATAGTTTAGATGTTTTACTGAGTGGATTCTAGCAGTAAAGGATCTCTGCACGCTCTCCAGGTCAGCAATTTCTCCAGCTTTGAAAGGGGCTGTCATTGTGCAGCAGTACTCCACTCTAGAGAGCACTAGCGTCTTGAAGAGTATCATCATCGGTATAGCATCTCTAGTGTGAAAAGTTCTTGAAAAGCTGATAAGGATTGTGACATTGTATCTTGACTATGGTCAAGCCTATTGCTCTTTGTCTTAGACGCCTTCAAGAGCAAGATGCCCATTATATGGCTGTGATGGGAGTGTTATAGTGTGGCTGTGGTGGTAGCTAGGGTGGGAGTGTTATAGTGTGGCTGTGGTGGTAGCTAGGGTGGGAGTGTTATAGTGTGGCTGTGGTGGTAGCTGTGGTGTGTGTGAGGTGTGGCTGTGGTGGTAGCTGTGGTGTGTGTGAGGTGTGGCTGTGGTGGTAGCTGTGGTGTGTGTGAGGTGTGGCTGTGGTGGTAGCTGTGGTGTGGCTGTGGCAGCAGGGTGTGACACAGCTGGCAGGGTGTGACACAGCAGGCAGGGTGTGACACAGCAGGCAGGGTGTGACACAGCAGGCAGGGTGTGACACAGCTGGCAGGGTGTGACACAGCTGGCAGGGTGTGACACAGCAGGCAGGGTGTGACACAGCAGGCAGGGTGTGACACAGCAGGCAGGGAGTGACACAGCAGGCAGGGAGTGACACAGCAGGCAGGGTGTGACACAGCTGGCAGGGTGTGACACAGCTGGCAGGGTGTGACACAGCTGGCAGGGTGTGACACAGCTGGCAGGGTGTGACACAGCAGGCAGGGGCCCACCATCGTCCCCAGCTGGGGCCCGGGCCGACCAGGACAGCCGGGCCCCGCGCCGAATAGAAATGGCCCGAATTTTCCGTCCCGGCTCGCGTCCCCTTGGTTTATATCTCCTGCTCCTTCCTCCTTAGTCTCCCTGGCCCTCCCTGGCTCTCCCTGACCCCCTCTGGTTCACCCTGGCCCTCCCTGGCTCTCCCTGGCTCTCTCTGGCTCTCCCTGGCCCTCCCTGGCCCTCCCTGGCCCCTCTCTGGCTCTCCCTGGCCCTCCCTGGCCCCTCCCTGGCCCCTCCCTGGCTCTCCCTGGCCCCTCTCTGGCTCTCCCTGGCCCTCCCTGGCCCTCCCTGGCCCCTCCCTGGCCCCTCCCTGGCCCTCCCTGGCCCCTCCTGGCTCTCCCTGGCCCCTCCCTGGCTCTCCCTGGCTCTCTCTAGCTCTCCCTGGCCCTCCCTGGCTCTCCCTGGCCCGCTCTGGCTCTCCCTGACCCTCCCTGGCTCTCCCTGGCCCTCCATGGCTCTCCCTGGCTCTCCCTGGCCCCTCCTGGCTCTCCCTGGCCCCTCCCTGGTTCTCCCTGACCCTCCCTGGCCCCCTCTGGTTCTCCCTGTCCCCCTCTGGTTCTCCCTGGCTCTCCCTGGCCCCCTCTGGTTCTCCCTGGCCTCTCCCTGGCTCTCCCTGGCCCTCCCTGGCTCTCCCTGGCCCTCCCTGGATCTCCCTGGCCCCTCCCTGGCTCTCCCTTGCCCCTCCCTGGCTCTCCCTGACCCTCCCTGGCCTCTCCCTGACCCTCCCTGGCCTCTCCCTGGCCTCTCCCTGGCCCTCCCTGGCTCTCCCTGGCCCTCCCTGGATCTCCCTGGCCCCTCCCTGGCCCCTCCCTGGCTCTCCCTGGCTCTCCCTGACCCTCCCTGGATCTCCCTGGCCCCTCCCTGGCCCTCCCTGGCTCTCCCTGGCCCCTCCCTGGCCCGCTCTGACTCTCCCTGGCTCTCCCTGGCCCCTCCTGGCTCTCCCTGGCCCCTCCCTGGTTCTCCCTGACCCTCCCTGGCCCCCTCTGGTTCTCCCTGTCCCCCTCTGGTTCTCCCTGGCTCTCCCTGGCCCCCTCTGGTTCTCCCTGGCCTCTCCCTGGCTCTCCCTGGCCCTCCCTGGCTCTCCCTGGCCCTCCCTGGATCTCCCTGGCCCCTCCCTGGCTCTCCCTTGCCCCTCCCTGGCTCTCCCTGACCCTCCCTGGCCTCTCCCTGACCCTCCCTGGCCTCTCCCTGGCTCTCCCTGGCCCTCCCTGGATCTCCCTGGCCCCTCCCTGGCCCCTCCCTGGCTCTCCCTTGCCCCTCCCTGGCTCTCCCTGACCCTCCCTGGCTCTCCCTGGCCCTCCCTGGCCCTCCCTGGCTCTCCCTGGCTCTCCCTGGCCCTCCCTGGCCCTCCCTGGCCCTCCCTGGACCTCCCTGGTCCTCCCTGGCTCTCCCTGGCACTCCCTGGCTCTCCCTGGCCCTCCCTGGCTCTCCCTGGCTCTCCCTGGCTCTCCCTGGCACTCCCTGGCCCTCCCTGGCTCTCCCTGGCCCTCCCTGGCCCTCCCTGGCCCTCCCTGGCTCTCCCTGGTTCTCCCTGGCCCTCCCTGGCCCTCCCTGGCTCTCCCTGGCCCTCCCTGGCTCTCCCTGGCCCCTCCCTGGCTCTCCCTGGCCCTCCCTGGCTCTCCCCGGCCCTCCCTGGCCCTCCCTGGCCCCTCCCTGGCTCTCCCTGGCCCTCCCTGGCCCTCCCTGGCCCTCCCTGGCTCTCCCTGGCCCTCCCTGGCCCTCCCTGGCCCTCCCTGGCCCTCCCTGGCCCTCCCTGGCCCTCCCTGGCCCTCCCTGGCCCTCCCTGGCTCTCCCTGGCCCTCCCTGGCCCTCCCTGGCTCTCCCTGGCTCTCCCTGGCCCTCCCTGGCTCTCCCTGGCCCCTCCCTGGCTCTCTCTGGCCCTCCCTGGCTCTCCCTGGCCCTCCCTGGCCCTCCCTGGCTCTCCCTGGCCCTCCCTGGCCCTCCCTGGCTCTCCCTGGCCCTCCCTGGCTCTCCCTGGCCCTCCCTGGCCCCTCCCTGGCCCTCCCTGGCTCTCCCTGGCTCTCCCTGGCCCTCCCTGGCCCTCCCTGGCTCTCCCTGGCCCTCCCTGGCTCTCCCTGGCCCTCCCTGGCCCTCCCTGGCCCTCCCTGGCCCTCCCTGGCTCTCCCTGGCCCTCCCTGGCCCTCCCTGACCCCTCCCTGGCCCCTCCCTGGCTCTCCCTGGCCCTCCCTGGCTCTCCCTGGCCCTCCCTGGCTCTCCCTAGCCCTCCCTGACCCCTCCCTGGCCCTCCCTGGCTCTCCCTGGCCCTCCCTGGCCCTCCCTGACCCCTCCCTGGCCCTCCCTGGCTCTCCCTGGCCCTCCCTGGCTCTCCCTGGCTCTCCCTGACCCCTCCCTGGCCCTCCCTGGCCCTCCCTGGCTCTCCCTGGCCCTCCCTGACCCCTCCCTGGCTCTCCCTGGCCCTCCCTGGCTCTCCCTGGCCCTCCCTGGCTCTCCCTGGCCCTCCCTGGCTCTCCCTGGCTCTCCCTGGCTCTCCCTGGCCCTCCCTGGCTCTCCCTGGCCCTCCCTGACCCTCCCTGGCCCTCCCTGGCCCTCCCTGGCCCTCCCTGGCTCTCCCTGGCCCTCCCTGACCCTCCCTGGCTCTCCCTGGCCCTCCCTGGCCCCTCCCTGGCTCTCCCTGGCCTCTCCCTGGCCCTCCCTGGCTCTCCCTGGCTCTCCCTGGCCCTCCCTGGCTCTCCCTGGCCCTCCCTGGCTCTCCCTGGCCCTCCCTGGCCCTCCCTGGTCCTCCCTGGCCCCTCCCTGGCCCTCCCTGGCTCTCCCTGGCCCTCCCTGGCTCTCCCTGGCCCTCCCTGGCTCTCCCTGGCCCTCCCTGGCTCTCCCTGGCTCTCCCTGGCCCTCCCTGGCTCTCCCTGGCTCTCCCTGGCCCTCCCTGGCTCTCCCTGGCCCTCCCTGGCTCTCCCTGGCTCTCCCTGGCCCTCCCTGGCCCTCCCTGGCCCTCCCTGGCTCTCCCTGGCTCTCCCTGGCCCTCCCTGGCCCTCCCTGGCCCTCCCTGGCCCTCCCTGGCTCTCCCTGGCTCTCCCTGGCTCTCCCTGGCTCTCCCTGGCCCTCCCTGGCCCTCCCTGGCCCTCCCTGGCTCTCCCTGGCTCTCCCTGGCCCTCCCTGGCTCTCCCTGGCCCTCCCTGGCTCTCCCTGGCCCTCCCTGGCTCTCCCTGGCCCTCCCTGGCTCTCCCTGGCCCTCCCTGACCCCTCCCTGGCCCTCCCTGGCTCTCCCTGGCTCTCCCTGGCCCTCCCTGGCTCTCCCTGGCCCTCCCTGACCCCTCCCTGGCCCTCCCTGGCCCTCCCTGGCTCTCCCTTGCCCTCCCTGACCCCTCCCTGGCTCTCCCTGGCCCTCCCTGGCTCTCCCTGGCCCTCCCTGGCTCTCCCTGGCCCTCCCTGGCTCTCCCTGGCTCTCCCTGGCCCTCCCTGGCTCTCCCTGGCCCTCCCTGACCCTCCCTGGCCCTCCCTGGCTCTCCCTGGCCCTCCCTGGCTCTCCCTGGCCCTCCCTGACCCTCCCTGGCTCTCCCTGGCCCTCCCTGGCCCCTCCCTGGCTCTCCCTGGCCTCTCCCTGGCCCTCCCTGGCTCTCCCTGGCTCTCCCTGGCCCTCCCTGGCTCTCCCTGGCCCTCCCTGGCTCTCCCTGGCCCTCCCTGGCCCTCCCTGGTCCTCCCTGGCCCTCCCTGGCTCTCCCTGGCCCTCCCTGGCTCTCCCTGGCTCTCCCTGGCCCTCCCTGGCCCTCCCTGGCTCTCCCTGGCCCTCCCTGGCTCTCC
>NC_091161.1:15751664-15814164 GCF_040958095.1 Procambarus clarkii | reverse complement strand
AGGGGTACAGGAGTCAGGGTAGGGTAAGGGGGAAGCACGGCGGCTTGCCTTTAAGGTAAGGCTCCACACACAAGCTTCTCAATATCACTAAATACTCCATTGACGAGGTGAGTGTTCGCGCGGCGGGTCCATCCGCGGCTAGTTACCGCGGGAGACTAGTCCTTATGTAGCTGTGGCGTAAAGGCGAGGGTAGGGCGTGTAGGACCTGTAGGGCGGCAAGTACAAGGGCCCTCCTCCGCCTCAATGGAAGATGGCGCCTTTGAAAATGATTTCCCATTCATTTGAGGGGCAGGAACCCCCCCTGGGGTTCCCTGATCTCTTTGACTGTAGTGTGAGGCATGGCATCAGTCCCCTTCTATTGGAGTAGCCCCTCAGCGAGCTTACTGGCGTGGTTTGTGGTAATAAATTCCTTGCAAGAAACACAGTGATCTGCACTGATTCTAAATCAGCCGGGCTGTGGTGGGTATGTGGGCCTGCGGGCCGCTCCAAGCAACAGCCTGGTGGACCAAACTCTCACAAGTCAAGCCTGGCCTCGGGCCGGGCTGTGGTGGGTATGTGGGCCTGCGGGCCGCTCCAAGCAACAGCCTGGTGGACCAAACTCTCACAAGTCAAGCCTGGCCTCGGGCCGGGCTGTGGTGGGTATGTGGGCCTGCGGGCCGCTCCAAGCAACAGCCTGGTGGACCAAACTCTCACAAGTCAAGCCTGGCCTCGGGCCGGGCTGTGGTGGGTATGTGGGCCTGCGGGCCGCTCCAAGCAACAGCCTGGTGGACCAAACTCTCACAAGTCAAGCCTGGCCTCGGGCCGGGCTGTGGTGGGTATGTGGGCCTGCGGGCCGCTCCAAGCAACAGCCTGGTGGACCAAACTCTCACAAGTCAAGCTTGGCCTCGGGCCGGGCTGTGGTGGGTATGTGGGCCTGCGGGCCGCTCCAAGCAACAGCCTGGTGGACCAAACTCTCACAAGTCAAGCCTGGCCTCGGGCCGGGCTGTGGTGGGTATGTGGGCCTGCGGGCCGCTCCAAGCAACAGCCTGGTGGACCAAACTCTCACAAGTCAAGCCTGGCCTCGGGCCGGGCTGTGGTGGGTATGTGGGCCTGCGGGCCGCTCCAAGCAACAGCCTGGTGGACCAAACTCTCACAAGTCAAGCTTGGCCTCGGGCCGGGCTGTGGTGGGTATGTGGGCCTGCGGGCCGCTCCAAGCAACAGCCTGGTGGACCAAACTCTCACAAGTCAAGCCTGGCCTCGGGCCGGGCTGTGGTGGGTATGTGGGCCTGCGGGCCGCTCCAAGCAACAGCCTGGTGGACCAAACTCTCACAAGTCAAGCCTGGCCTCGGGCCGGGCTGTGGTGGGTATGTGGGCCTGCGGGCCGCTCCAAGCAACAGCCTGGTGGACCAAACTCTCACAAGTCAAGCCTGGCCTCGGGCCGGGCTGTGGTGGGTATGTGGGCCTGCGGGCCGCTCCAAGCAACAGCCTGGTGGACCAAACTCTCACAAGTCAAGCCTGGCCTCGGGCCGGGCTTGGGGAGTAGAACAACTCCCAGAACCCCATCAAACAGGTACAGTCGCTGACTTTAAGAGAGCTATGAGAGTACTAATCAATCAGGGAAGAGTCATCAAGTTTCTGTGGATCCCCTCCCATGTTGGGGATCCCCTCCCATGTTGGAATATGTGGGAATGAACGAGCAGATGTGCTGGCTGCTGAAGGCGCTGAAGGAGACCATATTGAATACTTCATACCCGAGACTCAACTACAAATGAGAGGTATTGTCAGCCAACATCACCGTGACAAGGTAACTGAGGAAAGGAGGATAGAAGCACAAACCAGTGAATCTGTACGATGGTACAACTTCTCAAAAGATTTCCCGATTTTACATCCACAAAACAACACAGATTTAGGAGTTTGCAAAGTTTAATCTTGTTGTTTGAGGAGCTGTTCACTTGAGACAGTTAAGCAAGTCCCAGCTGTGTCTGGGTACAAGTGACAGGATGAACAACCCAGCGGGTTTTCTCCCTATTGGGGAGTGTTGTACATGCTGCTATGGCGGTGTGTCCACTCACAGGATGAGTGACGCTGCCCAATACTGTCACTATGGCGGTGTGTCCACTCACAGGATGAGTGGCGCTGCCCAATACTGTCACTATGGCGGTGTGTTCACTCACAGGATGAGTGACGCTGCCCAATACTGTCACTATGGTGGTGTGTCCACTCACAGGATGAGTGGCGCTGCCCAATAATGTCACTATGGCGGTGTGTTCACTCACAGGATGAGTAGCGCTGCCCAATACTGTCACTATGGCGGTGTGTCCACTCACAGGATGAGTGGCGCTGCCCAATACTGTCACTATGGTGGTGTGTCCACTCACAGGATGAGTGACGCTGCCCAATACTGTCACTATGGCGGTGTGTCCACTCACAGGATGAGTGGCGCTGCCCAATACTGTCACTATGGCGGTGTGTTCACTCACAGGATGAGTGGCGCTGCCCAATACTGTCACTATGGCGGTGTGTCCACTCACAGGATGAGTGACGCTGCCCAATACTGTCACTATGGCGGTGTGTTCACTCACAGGATGAGTGACGCTGCCCAATACTGTCACTATGGCGGTGTGTCCACTCACAGGATGAGTGGTGCTGCCCAATACTGTCACTATGGCGGTGTGTTCACTCACAGGATGAGTGACGCTGCCCAATACTGTCACCATACCCTGAGGGAGCATGCCTTAACCGGAATATGAGGAGCATACCTCATCCGGAATGCAAAAAAAAAAAAACCGAACTCAATTTAACAAATCCATTAATCCATCCGGCCGGCCGCTCCCCCGTGTAATGAGCCGCCCCCATCTGGCCGGATTACGCTCCGGATTTCTTTCATAGAGCCGGAGGAGAGAGAGGCCAGGTCGACCGGCCTCTTGCGAGTTAATCCTCCTTGGGGGTGGTGGTGTTCGGGTTAGGTTGGGCGGGGGGCTCTGGTGGGCGTGTGGGCGTGGGGCTCTGGTGGGCGTGTGGGCGTGGGGCTCTGGTGGGCGTGTGGGCGTGGGCTCTGGTGGGCGTGTGGGCGGGGGGGGGGGGTTCTCATGGGCGTGTGGGCGGGGGGCTCTGGTGGGCGTGTGGGTGAATTTTGCAGCCGTCTTCATCGGTACATTCCGGATTCTCCGGATTTTCTTAACTGATACTTCAAATATATTGTCTCGTCCCACAGGGTACCATCCTAGCCTGGCCCCACAGGGTACTGTCCTAGCCTGGCCCCACAGGGTACTGTCCTAGCCTGGCCCCACAGGGTAGTGTCCTAGCCTGGCCCCACAGGGTAGTGTCCTAGCCTGGCCCCACAGGGTACTGTCCTAGCCTTGCCCCACAGGGTACTGTCCTAGCCTGGCTCCACAGGGTACTGTCCTAGCCTGGCCCCACAGGGTACTATCCTAGCCTGGCCCCACAGGGTACTATCCTAGCCTGGCCCCACAGGGTACTGTCCTAGCCTGGCCCCACAGGGTACTATCCTAGCCTGGCCCCACAGGGTACTGTCCTAGCCTGGCCCCACAGGGTACTGTCCTAGCCTGGCCCCACAGGGTACTATCCTAGCCTGGCCCCACAGGGTACTGTCCTAGCCTGGCCCCACAGGGTACTGTCCTAGCCTGGCCCCACAGGGTACTGTCCTAGCCTGGCCCCACAGGGTACTGTCCTAGCCTGGCCCCACAGGGTAGTGTCCTAGCCTGGCCCCACAGGGTACTATCCTAGCCTGGCCCCACAGGGTACTGTCCTAGCCTGGCCCCACAGGGTACTATCCTAGCCTGGCCCCACAGGGTACTATCCTAGCCTGGCCCCACAGGGTACTATCCTAGCCTGGCCCCACAGGGTACTGTCCTATCCTGGCCCCACAGGGTACTGTCCTAGCCTGGCCTCACAGGGTACTGTCCTAGCCTGGCCCCACAGGGTACTGTCCTAGCCTGGCCCCACAGGGTACTATCCTAGCCTGGCCCCACAGGGTACTGTCCTAGCCTGGCCCCACAGGGTACTGTCCTAGCCTGGCCCCACAGGGTACTGTCCTAGCCTGGCCCCACAGGGTACTATCCTAGCCTGGCCCCACAGGGTACTGTCCTAGCCTGGCCCCACAGGGTACTGTCCTAGCCTGGCCCCACAGGGTACTGTCCTAGCCTGGCCCCACAGGGTACTGTCCTAGCCTGGCCCCACAGGGTAGTGTCCTAGCCTGGCCCCACAGGGTACTATCCTAGCCTGGCCCCACAGGGTACTGTCCTAGCCTGGCCCCACAGGGTACTATCCTAGCCTGGCCCCACAGGGTACTATCCTAGCCTGGCCCCACAGGGTACTATCCTAGCCTGGCCCCACAGGGTACTGTCCTATCCTGGCCCCACAGGGTACTGTCCTAGCCTGGCCTCACAGGGTACTGTCCTAGCCTGGCCCCACAGGGTACTGTCCTAGCCTGGCCCCACAGGGTACTATCCTAGCCTGGCCCCACAGGGTACTGTCCTAGCCTGGCCCCACAGGGTACTGTCCTAGCCTGGCCACACAGGGTACTGTCCTATCCTGGCCCCACAGGGTACTGTCCTAGCCTGGCCCCACAGGGTACTGTCCTAGCCTGGCCTCACAGGGTACTGTCCTAGCCTGGCCCCACAGGGTACTGTCCTAGCCTGGCCCCACAGGGTACTGTCCTAGCCTGGCCCCACAGGGTACTGTCCTAGCCTCGCTACCATGGCCATGTGGGCCATGCTGGCCATGTGGGCCATGCTGGCCATGTGGGCCATGCTGGCCATGTGGGCCATGCTGGCCATGTGGGCCATGCTGGCCATGTGGGCCATGCTGGCCATGTGGGCCATGCTGGCCATGTGGGCCATGCTGGCCATGTGGGCCATGCTGGCCATGTGGGCCATGCTGGCCATGTGGGCCATGCTGGCCATGTGGGCCATGTGGGCCATGCTGGCCATGTGGGCCATGCTGGCCATGTGGGCCATGGGGCTGCGAGCATAAATGCATACAGACCCGGATAGCACCAGGAAAAGCCTGGCCCGTCTGTGATGGCTTGCTGGTAGGAGCACTGCACGGGGCACGGGGCACGGGGCACAGGGCACAGGGCACGGGGCCCAGGGCACAGGACACAGGACACAGGGCACGGGGCACGGGGCACGGGGCACAGGACACAGGGCACGGGGCACAGGACACAGGACACAGGACACGGGACACAGGGCACAGGGCACAGGGCACAGGGCACGGGGCACAGGGCACAGGGCACGGGGCACAGGGCACGGGGAGAGTGATGGTGGTAGTGTAGTACACTTGAGTGTGTGGTTGGGATAAATTCTAGCCGCATGCGGGAAAGGCGGAGATCCTGGGCTTACGGTAACGGCTGGCGAGCATTGTGCTGTAGTGAGCTTCCCCTAGCTAGTAATTACCCTCCCCCCCCCCTCCCTCCTACCTTGAGCAGCTTTCGGGGATCAACAGCCCCGCGGCCCGGTCTTCGACCAGGCCTCCTGGTTGGTGGTCTGGTCAACCAGGCTGTTGGACGCGGCTGTTCGCAGCCTGACGTATGAGTCACAGCCTGGTTGATCAGGTATCCTTTGGAGGTGTTTATCTAGTTCTCTCTTGAACACTGTGAGGGGTCGGCCAGTTATGTCCCTTATGTGTAGTGGAAGCGTGTTGAACAGTCTCGGGCCTCTGATGTTGATAGTTCTCTCTTGAACACTGTGAGGGGTCGGCCAGTTATGTCCCTTATGTGTAGTGGAAGCGTGTTGAACAGTCTCGGGCCTCTGATGTTGATAGTTCTCTCTTGAACACTGTGAGGGGTCGGCCAGTTATGTCCCTTATGTGTAGTGGAAGCGTGTTGAACAGTCTCGGGCTTCTGATGTTGATAGTTCTCTCTTGAACACTGTGAGGGGTCGGCCAGTTATGTCCCTTATGTGTAGTGGAAGCGTGTTGAACAGTCTCGGGCCTCTGATGTTGATAGTTCTCTCTTGAACACTGTGAGGGGTTGGCCAGTTATGTCCCTTATGTGTAGTGGAAGCGTGTTGAACAGTCTCGGGCCTCTGATGTTGATAGTTCTCTCTTGAACACTGTGAGGGGTCGGCCAGTTATGTCCCTTATGTGTAGTGGAAGCGTGTTGAACAGTCTCGGGCCTCTGATGTTGATAGTTCTCTCTTGAACACTGTGAGGGGTCGGCCAGTTATGTCCCTTATGTGTAGTGGAAGCGTGTTGAACAGTCTCGGGCCTCTGATGTTGATAGTTCTCTCTTGAACACTGTGAGGGGTCGGCCAGTTATGTCCCTTATGTGTAGTGGAAGCGTGTTGAACAGTCTCGGGCCTCTGATGTTGATAGTTCTCTCCTGAACACTGTGAGGGGTCGGCCAGTTATGTCCCTTATGTGTAGTGGAAGCGTGTTGAACAGTCTCGGGCCTCTGATGTTGATAGTCCTCTCTCAGAGTACCTGTTGCACCTCTGCTCTTCAACGGGGGTATTCTGCACATCCTGCCATGCCTGCTGGTCTCATGTGGTGTTATTTCTGTGTGCAGGTTTGGGACCAGCCCCTCTAATATCTTCCACGTGTAAATTATTATGTATCTCTCCCGCCTGCGCTCAAGAGAATACAGATTTAGAACTTTTAATCGGTCCCAATAATTAAGATGACTTATAGAGTGGATTCTAGCAGTAAAGGATCTCTGCACGCTCTCCAGGTCAGCAATTTCTGTGGCTCTGAATGGGGCTGTTAGTGTGCAACAATATTCCACCCTAGAGAGCACTAGCGTCTTGTAAGGTCATCACTGGTATGGCATCCCTTGTTTGGAAGGTCCTTGTTATCCAACCTGTCATTTGTCTTACAGTCGTGACGGCTACTTTATGGTGTTCTATAAAGGTAAGATCTTCCCACATGAGTACAGAAGTACTATAGTGTGATTTTATTCCGTTTTATAGATGGTTTCCGTTTTTAAATTAATTTTTTTTCCGTAGCGCAGGAGCTGGAACTTATTTTCTTTAAAGATCATTTTTTTTTTTTTTTTTTTTTTTTTTTTTTTTTTTGAGATATATACAAGAGTTGTTACATTCTTGTAGAGCCACTAGTACGCGTAGCGTTTCGGGCAAGTCCTTAATCCTATGGTCCCTGGAATACGATCCCCTGCCGCGAAGAATCGTTTTTTCATCCAAGTACACATTTTACTGTTGCGTTAAACAGAGGCTACAGTTAAGGAATTGCGCCCATTAAATCCTCCCCGGCCAGGATACGAACCCATGACATAGCGCTCGCGGAACGCCAGGCGAGTGTCTTACCACTACACCACGGAGACTGTTATCTGTATATTATTATCTGTGGCCCATTGAAAGACCCGGTTTACATCTGATTGGAGGTTTGTCGTGTCCTCTATGTTATCTACTCGCGTGATGATCCAAGTGTCATCTGCAAATGATGATACAGTGCTATAGGTTGTATCTTTGTCTATATCTGATATTAGGATGAGACAAAGTACGGGAGCCAGCACGGTACCTTGAGGGACTAAGCTCTTCACAGTAGATGATCCGGATATGACTGTGTTGACTGTTACACTCTGCCTTCTGTTCGGAAGTTGAAGATCTATCTCCCTATTTTACCAGTAATTCCTTTTGCGCGCATTTTGTGCGCAATACCACCATGGTGACATTTGTCTAAACCTTTTGCAAAGTTTATGTATATAACGCAGTGTTTTGCTTGTCTTCCATGGTTATCTTGAGGTTATCTTGAGATGATTTCGGGGCTTTAGTGTCCTCGATCAGGCCTCCACCCCCCAGGAAGCAGCCCGTGACAGCTGACTAACACCCAGGTACCTATTTTACTGCTAGGTAACAGGAGCATAGGGTGAAAGAAACTCTGTCCATTGTTTCTCACCGGCGCCTGGGATCGAACCCAGGACCACAAGTCCAGCTTGCTGTCCGCTCGGCCGACCGGCTCCCTATCTGAGTATCTGAGGCCATGTCATAGTGATCTAGCAATTGCGAGAGGCAAGTTCTGTTCGTGTAGGCCCTGTTCCAATAGGCCCTGTTCTGGACCCGTGTTGTCCTGGGCTATGTACATGTTGTGATTCCACGTGATTTCTAATCTTCCTTCTTAGTACTCTTTCAAAGATTCTTATGATGTGTGAGGGTCGAGCTATTGGTCTATAATTGTTGGCATTTGCACTACTACTTCCTTTATGGAATGGTGCTATCTTCGCTGTTTTAAGTGTGTCAGGGATGACGCCAGGATCTAGGCTCCGTCTCCAAAAGATGTTTAGGGCCTGTGATAGCGGCGTTTTGGACTTATTGTTAAATATAGAATTCCAGGAGTCTGGGCCTGGTGCAGAGTGCATGGGGATGTTCTCTATGGCTACTTCCACATCAAAGTCCAGTTGGGTTAGGGTGACATCTTAAATGGGGGTTCGATGTTGGTGTCACATTCATGAAGTATTTATTCGGGGCGTCGATCATCAGTGTGGTCACGGGTTTGCTGAAGACGGAATTGTTCTGAAGCCCGCCGGCCCTGGCCGCCCGCCCTGCCCGCCCGCCGGCCCTGCCCGCCGGCCCTGCCCGCCCGCCCTGCCCGCCCGCCGGCCCTGACCGCCCGCCCTGCCCGCCCGCCGGCCCTGGCCGCCCGCCCTGCCCGCCCGCCGGCCCTGGCCGCCCGCCCTGCCCGCCCGCCGGCCCTGGCCGCCCGCCCTGGCCGCCCGCCCTGCCCGCCCGCCGGCCCTGGCCGCCCGCCCTGCCCGCCCGCCGGCCCTGGCCGCCCGTCCTGGCCGCCCGTTCTGGCCGCCCGCCCGCCCGCCCCGGCCGCCTCACAACTGCTGGAGAGTAATTGTCGGCCGTGTGGTGAATGTTGAGGCCTGGGATCCTCACTAACGAGGCCGGGGCCCCTGACTAACGAGGCCGGGGCCCCTCACTAACGAGGCCGGGGCCCCTCGAGGCGGTTCCTTGCTTGTGGGACTGATCATCCAGGCTGTTATACACGCCGCTGCTCGCTGTCTCACTTCTCAATCACAACCTACTTCATGGGTTATCTTTTGAAGGGTTTTCAACTTTTCAGGCGCGTTTGTGATTCGATGAAATATCTGAGGCCAAGTTTACCACCAAGTGCTGTCGGGACGTTGGGGGTATAGCCGCGGCGACCAATGACTCTTGTACAGTCACGGTGGTCGAGTGGTTAAGGAACCAGGGGCCAGATTCACGAAAGAACTTACGCAAACACTTACGAACGTGTACATCTTTCCTCAATCTTTGATGGCTTTGGTTACATTTATTAAACAGTTTACAAGCATGAAAACTTGCCAATCAACTGTTGTTATTGTTATAAACAGCCTCCTGGTGCTTCGGAGCTCATTAACTGTTTAATAATTGTAAACAAAGCCGCCAAAGATTGAGAAAAGATGTAAAGGTTCGTAAGTGCTTGCGTAAGTGCTTTCGTGAATCTGGCCCCAGGTACGCCATGGTGCATAGTGCTCCTGGCTGTCTGGGTTCGAATCCTTATGGGATGTGGAGTTTTCAGTTTATATATATATATATATATATATATAATTAGTATATTTTGGTAGCAGTCTTTCCTGTAGACATATATTATTAAATATGACCGAAAAAGTAAGATTAATAATTCTAACACGAATTTTCTCAATCTTTCGTACATTTCTTTTCACTGTTGGAGGTAATTCAAAAATCAATTCTCCGAAATTCATTTTTATTTCTAGTCTGACGCGACACTTACGCGTTTCGTAAAACTTATTACATTTTCAGAGACTTTACACATACACAACTGAATAGAACTTACATATCTCCGATTTGTTTATATCTACATTTGAGTGAGGTGGATGGGGTGAGGTGGTATTTAATAGGGTATTAATTTCATCAACACAAGACAGAACACGAAACAATGGGTATTGAAATGGAAGTGATTGTAGAAAGCCTATTGGTCCATATTTCTTGATGCTTCTATATTGGAGCGGAGTCTTGAGGTGGGTAGAATATAGTTGTGCCTTAATTGGCTGTTGATTGCTGGTGTTGACTTCTTAATGTGTAGTGCCTCGCAAACGTCAAGCCGTCTGCTATCGCTGTATCTATCGATGATTTCTATGTTGTTTACTAGGATTTCTCTGGCGATGGTTTGGTTGTGGGAAGAGATCATCTTCCCACAACTTCATAAAAAATACAGAGTCGCTGATTGCTGGCGGCAGTGAGGACTGGTGTAGTCACAGTCTGGTTAAACTTGTGCTTGGGTAACTGCTTCGTGAATCTGGCCCCCAGGTTCGCAAGTGCCTGCGTAACTGCTTCGTGAATCTGGCCCCCAGGCTCGCAAGTGCTCGCGTAACTGCTTCGTGAATCTGGCCCCAGGTTCGTAAGTGCTCGCGTAACTGCTTCGTGAATCTGGCCCCAGGTTCGCAAGTGCCTGCGTAACTGCTTCGTGAATCTGGCCCCCAGGTTCGTAAGTGCTTGCGTAACTGCTTCGTGAATCTGGCCCCAGGTTCGCAAGTGCCTGCGTAACTGCTTCGTGAATCTGGCCCCAGGTTCGCAAGTGCTCGCGTAACTGCTTCGTGAATCTGGCCCCAGGTTCGCAAGTGCTCGCGTAACTGCTTCGTGAATCTGGCCCCCAGGTTCGCAAGTGCCTGCGTAACTGCTTCGTGAATCTGGCCCCCAAGTTCGCAAGTGCCTGCGTAACTGCTTCGTGAATCTGGCCCCCAGGTTCGCAAGTGCTCGCGTAACTGCTTCGTGAATCTGGCCCCCAGGTTCGCAAGTGCTCGCGTAACTGCTTCGTGAATCTGGCCCCAGGTTCGTAAGTGCTCGCGTAACTGCTTCGTGAATCTGGCCCCAGGTTCGCAAGTGCTCGCGTAACTGCTTCGTGAATCTGGCCCCCAGGTTCGCAAGTGCTCGCGTAACTGCTTCGTGAATCTGGCCCCCAGGTTCGCAAGTGCTCGCGTAACTGCTTCGTGAATCTGGCCCCCAGGTTCGCAAGTGCTCGCGTAACTGCTTCGTGAATCTGGCCCCCAGGTTCGCAAGTGCCTGCGTAACTGCTTCGTGAATCTGGCCCCCAGGTTCGCAAGTGCTCGCGTAACTGCTTCGTGAATCTGGCCCCCAGGTTCGCAAGTGCTCGCGTAACTGCTTCGTGAATCTGGCCCCAGGTTCGTAAGTGCTCGCGTAACTGCTTCGTGAATCTGGCCCCAGGTTCGCAAGTGCTCGCGTAACTGCTTCGTGAATCTGGCCCCAGGTTCGCAAGTGCTCGCGTAACTGCTTCGTGAATCTGGCCCCCAGGTTCGCAAGTGCTCGCGTAACTGCTTCGTGAATCTGGCCCCCAGGTTCGCAAGTGCTCGCGTAACTGCTTCGTGAATCTGGCCCCCAGGTTCGCAAGTGCTCGCGTAACGGCTTCGTGAATCTAACCCCAGGAGTATTTCTCTTGGTTAAACTAGAGATTTGACAAAGAGAAAAAAGAACTTAATGTTATTTGATGATAATTCCTTAGGTGTATGTATTGGGGGGTTGGGGGGGGGGTTGGGGGGGGGGTTGGACATAGGAGGGGTGTGAGGGGAAGAAGGAGGGGCTAGTAACCCCTTTTTATGAGGTTATGAGGTATGAGGTATATGAGGCCTAGCTGCAACACAGTAATATCGATTATCGATCTATTTAGCTAGTGATAAGGCGGGCGCTTACCCCCTCCTGACCTAAACCATCACTAACCCCATGACCTTTGACCCCCTTTTGCAGGCCTGTAACGAGTTTACCACCCACGTGATGAATCTGTTGAGGGAGCAGTCCCGCACCCGACCCATCACGCCCAAGGAGATAGAGAGGATGGTGCAGATTATTCACAAGAAGTTCTCGTCTATACAGATGCAACTCAAGCAATCCACCTGTGAAGCTGTGATGATTCTGCGTTCCAGGTTCCTGGATGCCAGGTGGGTTCCCCTTATCTTCCCCCTTATCGTGATACATGAGGAGAGGGCCCCATAACCTTGTCTTCCCCCTTATCGTGATACATGAGGAGAGGGCCCCATAACCTTGTCTTCCCCCTTATCGTGATACATGAGGAGAGGGCCCCATAACCTTGTCTTCCCCCTTATTGTAATACATGAGGAGAGGGCCCCATAACCTTGTCTTCCCCCTTATCGTGATACATGAGGAGAGGGCCCCATAACCTAGTCCCTCCTTATCGTGTTATCTAGAGACGCCCCCCTAGCTATAATTTCTAGGGGCGGCGCCCCCAGGTTATCATGTCTTCTACTACACTACTATACCTTAGGGTTGGCAGGTGTAGGGTGCTATATGTCTAGTCAGTATAGTCTTACATAAGAGACATTAATAACACACACAGGGCCACATATATGGCTACACGCAGGGCTACACACAGGGCCACACACAGGGCCACATATATGGCCACACACAGGGCCACACACAGGACTACACACAGGACTACACACAGGGCCACACACAGGGAAACACACAGGGCCACACACAGGGCCACACACAGGGCCACACACAGGGCCACACACATGGCCACACATGGCCACACAGGGCCACACATGGCCACACAGGGCCACACACAGGGCCACACACATGACCACACAGGGCCACACACAGGGCCACACACAGGGCCACACACGGCCACACACATGACCACACACATGGCCACACAGGGCCACACAGGGCCACACAGGACCACACACATGACCACACACACGGGGCCACACACAGGGCCACACACAGGGCCACACACATGACCACACATATGGCCACACAGGGCCACACACAGGGCCACACACAGGGCCACACACAGGGCCACACAGGGCCACACACATGACCACACACACAGGGCCACACACAGGGCCACACACATGGCCACACACAGGGCCACACACATGGCCACACACATGGCCACACACAGGACCACACACAGGACCACACACAGGGCCACACAGGGCCACACACATGGCCACACACAGGGCCACACACATGGCCACACACAGGGCCACACACATGGCCACACACACGGCCACACACATGGCCACACACATGACCACACACACAGGGCCACACACAGGGCCACACACATGGCCACACACAGGGCCACACACATGACCACACACACAGGGCCATACACATGGCCACACAGGGCCATACACATGGCCACACATGACCACACACAGGGCCACACACATGACCACACACAGGGCCACACACATGACCACACACAGGGCCACACACATGACCACACACAGGGCCACACACATGACCACACATGGCCACACAGGGCCACACACATGACCACACATATGGCCACACAGGGCCACACATGGCCACACATATGGCCACACAGGGCCACACACATGACCACACATGGCCACACAGGGCCACACACATGACCACACACATGACCACACATGGCCACACAGGGCCACACATATGGCCACACAGGGCCACACACATGACCACACATGGCCACACACATGACCACACACATGACCACACATGGCCACACAGGGCCACACATATGGCCACACAGGGCCACACATATGGCCACACAGGGCCACACATATGGCCACACATGACCACACATATGGCCACACACAGGGCCACACACATGACCACACACAGGGCCACACACATGACCACACATATGGCCACACACAGGGCCACACATATGGCCACACACATGACCACACACATGACCACACACATGACCACACATATGGCCACACACATGACCACACACATGACCACACATATGGCCACACACATGACCACACACATGACCACACATATGGCCACACACATGACCACACACATGACCACACATATGGCCACACACATGACCACACATATGGCCACACACATGACCACACATATGGCCACACAGGGCCACACACATGGCCACACATATGGCCACACACATGACCACACACATGGCCACACACTGGGCCACACACATGGCCACACACATGACCACACACAGGGCCACACACATGACCACACACAGGGCCACACACATGACCACACACAGGGCCACACACATGACCACACATGGCCACACAGGGCCACACATATGGCCACACATGGCCACACACAGGGCCACACACATGGCCACACACATGACCACACACATGACCACACACAGGGCCACACACATGACCACACACAGGGCCACACACATGACCACACACAGGGCCACACACATGACCACACACAGGGCCACACACATGACCACACACAGGGCCACACACATGACCACACACAGGGCCACACACATGACCACACACAGGGCCACACACATGACCACACACAGGGCCACACACATGACCACACACAGGGCCACACACATGACCACACTCAGGGCCACACACATGACCACACACAGGGCCACACACATGACCACACATGGCCACACACAGGGCCACACATATGACCACACATATGGCCACACAGGGCCACACATATGGCCACACACAGGGCCACACATGGCCACACACATAAAGGTTTCTGATGTATAAATTAATCTTTCCTCTCAACAACGGTAAATATTGTCTTAGTTACATGAAGTTGTCAGTGAATATACACACCTGACGTTACACACCTGACGTTACACACCTGACGTTACACACCTGACGTTACACACCTGACGTTACACACCTGACGTTACACACCTGGCGTTACACACCTGACGTTACACACCTGACGTTACACACCTGGCATTACACACCTGACGTTACACACCTGACGTTACACACCTGGCGTTACACACCTGGCGTTACACACCTGACGTTACACACCTGGCATTACACACCTGACGTTACACACCTGACGTTACACACCTGGCATTACACACCTGACGTTACACACCTGACGTTACACACCTGGCGTTACACACCTGACGTTACACACCTGACGTTACACACCTCGCATTACACACCTGACGTTACACACCTGGCATTACACACCTGACGTTACACACCTGACGTTACACACCTGGCGTTACACACCTCGCATTACACACCTGACGTTACACACCTCGCATTACACACCTGACGTTACACGCCTGGCATTACACACCTTACGTTACACACCTGACGTTACACACCTGGCATTACACACCTGACGTTACACACCTGACATTACACACCTGACGTTACACACCTGACTTTACACACCTGACGTTACACACCTGGCATTACACACCTGACGTTACACACCTGACATTACACACCTGACGTTACACACCTGACTTTACACACCTGACGTTACACACCTGGCATTACACACCTGACGTTACACACCTGGCATTACACACCTGACGTTACACACCTGACGTTACACACCTGACATTACACACCTGGCGTCATACAGGTGTGTCACAGGTCATGTTTGGAGACACCCCACGCACCTCACTAAAGGCCTGATGGCTGAGTGGACAGCGCTCGGGATTCCTAGTCCTAGGGTCCGGGGATCGATCCCCGGTATAAACACATGGGCAGAGTTTCTTTCACCCTGATGCCCCCTGTTGACCTAGCAGTAAATAGGTACCTGGGAGTTAGACAGCTGCTTCCTGAGATTTTTTTTATATGTGTGGGGGTAAAAAACCAGTTAATTGACAGTTGAGAGGCGTGCCCAAAGAGCCAGAGCTCAACCCCCGCAAGCACAACTAGGTGAGTACACACGGGCGGTGCTTGGCCCTCTAGTACGTCGTATTTTTGACGTTTTAAGATCCCCCTAAAGGTGTATTCAAGGTACTAATTAGCGGCTCATAGAATTGACGTGATGTTCCGTTTTCTACAAGTGGGTTCCCGGTTAGGTTAGGTTCGGGTACTTCGGTACATCAGTTTTATGACGTTGTGAACGTTCAAAGGGGGGGGGGTGCACTCTAGGGGGTATGGTAAGGGGCACTCTGGGGGTGTGGTGGGGTGCACTCTGAGGGTGTGGTGGGGTGCACTCTGGGGGTGTGGTGGGGTGCACTCTGGGGGTGTGGTGGGGTGCACTCTGGGGGTGTGGTGGGGTGCACTCTGGGGGTGTGGTGGGGTGCACTCTGAATGTGGTGGGGTGCACTCTGGGGGTGTGGTGGGGTGCACTCTGGGGGGTGTGGTGGGGTGCACTCTGGGGGTGTGGTGGGGTGCACTCTGGGGGTGTGGTGGGGTGCACTCTGGGGGTGTGGTGGGGTGCACTCTGGGGGGTGTGGTGGGGTGCACTCTGGGGGTGTGGTGGGGTGCACTCTGAATGTGGTGGGGTGCACTCTGGGGGTGTGGTGGTGTGCACTCTGGGGGTGTGGTGGTGTGCACTCTGGGGGTGTGGTGGGGTGCACTCTGGGGGTGTGGTGGGGTGCACTCTGGGGGTGTGGTGGGGTGCACTCTGGGGGTGTGGTGGGGTGCACTCTGGGGGTGTGGTGGGGTGCACTCTGGGGGGTGTGGTGGTGTGCACTCTGGGGGTGTGGTGGGGTGCACTCTTGGGGGTGTGGTGGGGTGCACTCTGGGGGTGTGGTGGGGTGCACTCTAGGGGGTGTGGTGGGGTGCACTCTGGGGGTGTGGTGGGGTGCACTCTGGGGGGTGTGGTGGTGTGCACTCTGGGGGTGTGGTGGGGTGCACTCTGGGGGTGTGGTGGGGTGCACTCTGGGGGTGTGGTGGGGTGCACTCTGGGGGTGTGGTGGGGTGCACTCTGGGGGTGTGGTGGGGTGCACTCTGGGGGTGTGGTGGGGTGCACTCTGGGGGTGTGGTGGGGTGCACTCTGGGGGGTGTGGTGGTGTGCACTCTGGGGGTGTGGTGGGGTGCACTCTGGGGGTGTGGTGGGGTGCACTCTGGGGGTGTGGTGGGGTGCACTCTGGGGGTGTGGTGAGGGTGCACTCTGGGGGTGTGGTGGGGTGCACTCTGGGGGTGTGGTGGGGTGCACTCTGGGGGTGTGGTGGGGTGCACTCTGGGGGTGTGGTGGGGTGCACTCTGGGGGTGTGGTGGGGTGCACTCTGGGGGGTGTGGTGGGGTGCACTCTGGGGGGTGTGGTGGTGTGCACTCTGGGGGTGTGGTGGTGTGCACTCTGGGGGTGTGGTGGGGTGCACTGGGGGGTGTGGTGGGGTGCACTCTGGGGGGTGTGGTGGGGTGCACTCTGGGGGGTGTGGTGGTGTGCACTCTGGGGGTGTGGTGGGGGTGCACTCTGGGGGTGTGGTGGGGTGCACTCTGGGGGGTGTGGTGGGGGTGCACTCTGGGGGGTGTGGTGGTGTGCACTCTGGGGGTGTGGTGGGGGTGCACTCTAGGGGGTGTGATGGGGTGCACTCTGGGGGTGTGGTGGGGGTGCACTCTAGGGGGTGTGGTGGTGTGCACTCTGGGGGTGTGGTGGGGTGCACTCTGGGGGTGTGGTGGGGTGCACTCTGGGGGTGTGGTGGGGTGCACTCTGGGGGTGTGGTGAGGGTGCACTCTGGGGGGTGTGGTGGTGTGCACTCTGGGGGGGTGTGGTGGTGTGCACTCTTGGGGGTGTGGTGGGGGTGCACTCTGGGGGGTGTGGTGGGGTGCACTCTGGGGGGTGTGGTGGGGTGCACTCTTGGGGGTGTGGTGGTGTGCACTCTGGGGGGTGTGGTGGGGGTGCACTCTGGGGGGTGTGGTGGGGGTGCACTCTGGGGGGTGTGGTGGGGGTGCACTCTGGGGCCCCTAACTCCGCCCCTGGTGTTTGGGCCACCCATTACCCCATACTCAGGGGCCCCTTAAATCTGAATTAAAATGCTTAGGGGCCAACTCAATTTTCCCCCTTAAATCTGTATTAAAATGCTTAAGGGGCCCTGTAAGGGGCCCTCTAAGGGGCCCTGGGGTCCCTGTGTCCCTGGCAGTATGATTGGTCTAGCCTGCGGCGCGTCCACCAAGTGTGGAATTCAATTAGCCACGATCATATGTGTTTTTTTTTTCACTCCAAGTGTGAGGTGTAACAAGTAGATTACACGGTCCTAAAAGGTATAGTTAAAATCTGATGGGATCCTTGGAGGAGTTGTGATCACTTGGGAGGTGGGGGGGGGGGGGTTGGGGGGAGGGGGGAGGTGGGAGGGGTGGGGGGAGGGGGGACAGGTGTCTGACAATACCTGTACTGCTGCAATGATCCAATTGTTGGGACAGAAGGTCATCTTTCTGGTACAATGTGGTGTTGACTTGGATCGTGTAGTGGCTTATTGTCCATAAAACTTGTTATGTCGTGTTGTCGCCCGCTGGGAGTACCTCAGGGCCCCTGCTGGTGGGGTGGGGCGACCAGTCTGGGCTTGGTTATGCCTGTGGCTGGTTCCCAGAGTTCTTCTGCGGCCCATGACCGGCCTGATGCCTGCTTGATGGGGTTCTGGGAGTTGTTCTACTCCCCAAGTTCGGCCCGAGGCCAGGCTTGACTTGTGAGAGTTTGGTCCACCAGGCTGTTGCTTGGAGCGGCCCGCAGGCCCACATACCCACCACAGCCTGATTGGCTGGGTGCAGGGCTTGTAATTACTTGGATCACTAAGGCTGTTGCTAGAAGCGGGCCGCATATCCCTGAGCCGTGTTCGTCAGTACATTTCATGCTCTGAGAACCTGCTCTGAGGAGAGGAACTATATTAAATTTTTTGTTTTAAAACATTTCTTGGTCGAGTGCCCATATTGTGCTAATTGTTTGTAACCAGGGCCCTGGGCCTGACGGCTGAGTGGACAGCGCTCGGGATTCGTAGTCCTGAGGTTCCAAGCTCTCACAAGTCAAGCCTGGTGAGGGAGTGAGTCTTCCCCACCCTAGGTGTGAGGGAGGGAGTCTCCCCCACCCCAGGTGTGAGGGGGTGAGTCCCCTCCCCAGGTGTGAGGGGGGTGAGTCCCCTCCCCCACCCCAGGTGTGAGGTGGGTGAGTCTCCCCCACATCAGCTGTGAGGATGGGGCATATCCGTTTCCCTTGTGTGAGAGAGGGGGAGGTGTCCCCAACTGTAAGGCGAAGGTTGGGTGGGTGAGCCCCCCACCGCCTGAGAGGGAGGGGTGTGGTGGGGGACGTATTGTGGGGCCGTTTACGAGAGTGTCCGGTGGCTTACGAGCCATAACCTGACTTACGACCTCGTAGACCACCTTATAAAAGCCACAATCTTCACTACGACTGCCGGCGCCGGGCCGCGTTGTCATCGCTCAACCCGCCAGTTCCTCACACATCGGACAGCCAGCCGCGCGTATCAACACCTCATCTGAGCCTCACTCATCACTCCCTGGCCACTTTGCGATGAGTTGTGAGGTTCTGAATACCCGGAGAGCCTGTCGGAGGTCGCCGCTCCGGGGGTACGAGGCTCCTGGTGCCTCTGGGTGCCACGGAGTGAACGAGGCACTGGTGATGGGTTGTGGGAGAGGCAAGTGATTGGCGGGGAGTCAGTGTGGCCCCATCAGGCGTTTTATTCTGCTGCTGGTGGGATTGGGTGTGATCAGGGCGTGATTCATGGCCCTCTCTCTCTCCCCCTCCCTGACCCCTCATTCCCCTCCCTGCACCCCCCCCCTACCCCTGGCTACCGCCGTCCCCTCAGGTCAACACCTGACATTCACACCTGACGCTTCTTGAGGTCAGGTCAATTACCCCCCTTGTCTTGGAGAGTCAGGTGTGTGGAGGGAGGTTGGTGTATTCTAACAGGGGCCCCGTGTGTGTGTTTTCTGCTAGTTTAGTGGGGCATGGTTGGGTTTATTGGGGAAGAGTAGTGGTGGTCTTGGGGGGGTGGGGGGGTCTTGAGTGGGAGGGGGGGGGGGTGGCACATACCTGGAACATACCTGGAGGGAGTTCTGTGAGTTCTACTGCTCTCCGAGTCAGGCCTGAGGCCAGGCTTATCTAAGTGCCTCTTGAATACATCCACCTTTGTTCCGGCAATATTTCTTATGCTCGCTGGGAGGGTGTTGAACAGCTGGGGACCTCTGATGTTTCTACAGTGTTCTCTGATTGTGCCTATGGCACATCTGCTCTTCACTGGACCTCTGATGTTTATACAGTGTTCTCTGATTGTGCCTATGGCACCTCTGCTCTTCACTGGACCTCTGATGTTTATACAGTGTTCTCTGATTGTGCCTATGGCACCTCTGCTCTTCACTGGACCTCTGATGTTTATACAGTGTTCTCTGATTGTGCCTATGGCACCTCTGCTCTTCACTGGACCTCTGATGTTTATACAGTGTTCTCTGATTGTGCCTATGGCACCTCTGCTCTTCACTGGACCTCTGATGTTTATACAGTGTTCTCTGATTGTGCCTATGGCACCTCTGCTCTTCACTGGACCTCTGATGTTTATACAGTGTTCTCTGATTGTGCCTATGGCACCTCTGCTCTTCACTGGACCTCTGATGTTTATACAGTGTTCTCTGATTGTGCCTATGGCACCTCTCCTCTTCACTGGACCTCTGATGTTCATACAGTGTTCTCTGATTGTGCCTATGGCACCTCTGCTCTTCACTGGACCTCTGATGTTTATACAGTGTTCTCTGATTGTGCCTATGGCACCTCTGCTCTTCACTGGACCTCTGATGTCTATACAGTGTTCTCTGATTGTGCCTATGGCACCTCTGCTCTTCACTGGACCTCTGATGTTTATACAGTGTTCTCTGATTGTGCCTATGGCACCTCTGCTCTTCACTGGTTCTATTCTACATTTTCTTCCATATCGTTCACTCCAGTATGTTGTTATTTTACTGTGTAGATTTGGGACCTGGCCCTCCAGTATTTTCCACGTGTATATTATTTGGTATCTCTCTCGTCTCCTTTCTTGTGAGTACATTTGGAGAGCTTTGAGACGATACCAATAATTTAGATGTTTTATCGTTTTATACCAACTACCGTTATTAATGTTAGTTCACACTTCAATAAGCTTATGGTCTGCGTATGTAGTATCAGATATTGTAATCTCTGATTAGTTCATCATTATTTGTAAATAACAAGTCTAGTGTGTGTTCGGTCCTAGTTGATTCTGTAATCTGTTAGTCGAGCGAGAATTTGTCACAGAATCTCAACAGTTCTCTGACCTGTGGTTGGTTATTTCCCGGGTCATTCCCTGCTATGATACGTGTGTTTGCCGTTCTCCATCTTAGAGTTGGTAGATTGAAATCTCCAAGGAAGATAATATCTGGAGCTGGGTTTGTTAGGTTATCAAGAATGTTCTCTATTTTGTGCATCTGCTCTGTGCACAACCGTTGTATCTGGCGGTTTATATATTAGGAAAATAATTAGGTTTATTTTTCCTACCTTAATTCCAAGTACCTCTACCACCTCATTGGTTGAGTTTAGTAGTTCTGTGTATACCAGGTCTTCTTTAATATACAGACCTACTCCTCCATTTGACCCAGTTGCTCTATCACATCTATATAGATTATAATTTGGAATCCAGATTTCACCATCCATGTAATCTTTCATATGAGTGTCCGTGAATGCCCCAAATATTGAGTTTGACTCTAATAGAAGGCCATTTATGAACTTAACTTTATTTCTTGACTTTGGCTTTAAACCTTGAATGTTTGCAAATATGAATGATTGTCCATATTGTGTGTCACTTCTGGAAGGTTTTGGTAGTTCTCCCTCCTCTCTACCCTGACCCAGGGTGTGTTGTTGTGGCAATGGTTTGTCCAGTTTTGGAAGTGATAGTGAGGAGTGTGGTAGTCACTGTGTAGTTGGGGGGTGTGGTAGTCTCTGTGTAGTTGGGGGGTGTGGTAGTCTCTGTGTAGTTGGGGGGTGTGGTAGTCTCTGTGTAGTTGGGGGGTGTGGTAGTCTCTGTGTAGTTGGGGGGTGTGGTAGTCTCTGTGTAGTTGGGGGGTGTGGTAGTTTCTGTGTAGTTGGGGGGTGTGGTAGTCTCTGTGTAGTTGGGGGGTGTGGTAGTCTCTGTGTAGTTGGGGGGTGTGGTAGTCTCTGTGTAGTTGGGGGGTGTAGTATGTGTGTAGTTGGGGAGTGTGGTAGTCTCTGTGTAGTTGGGGGGTGTGGTAGTCTCTGTGTAGTTGGGGGGTGTGGTAGTCTCTGTGTAGTTGGGGGGTGTAGTATGTGTGTAGTTGGGGAGTGTGGTAGTCTCTGTGTAGTTGGGGGGTGTAGTATGTGTGTAGTTGGGGGGTGTAGTATGTGTGTAGTTGGGGAGTGTGGTAGTCTCTGTGTAGTTGGGGGGTGTAGTATGTGTGTAGTTGGGGGGTGTAGTATGTGTGTAGTTGGGGGGTGTGGTAGTCTCTGTGTAGTTGGGGGGTGTAGTATGTGTGTAGTTGGGGAGTGTGGTAGTCTCTGTGTAGTTGGGGGGTGTAGTATGTGTGTAGTTGGGGGGTGTAGTATGTGTGTAGTTGGGGAGTGTGGTAGTCTCTGTGTAGTTGGGGGGTGTAGTATGTGTGTAGTTGGGGGGTGTAGTATGTGTGTAGTTGGGGGGTGTGGTAGTCTCTGTGTAGTTGGGGGGTGTAGTATGTGTGTAGTTGGGGGGTGTGGTAGTCTCTGTGTAGTTGGGGGGTGTAGTATGTGTGTAGTTGGGGAGTGTGGTAGTCTCTGTGTAGTTGGGGGGTGTAGTATGTGTGTAGTTGGGGGGTGTGGTAGTCTCTGTGTAGTTGGGGGGTGTAGTATGTGTGTAGTTGGGGGGTGTGGTAGTCTCTGTGTAGTTGGGGGGGTGTAGTATGTGTGTAGTTGGGGGGTGTGGTAGTCTCTGTGTAGTTGGGGGGTGTAGTATGTGTGTAGTTGGGGGGTGTGGTAGTCTCTGTGTAGTTGGGGGGGTGTAGTATGTGTGGGCTTGATGACGAACTGTAGTCCAGTCTTGGGCATTTCTCCCTCTCCATCCGTACTCCTGCCACGTTTCTGCCTGTCTGTTTCTCCCTCTGTTTCTGCCTGCCTCTAAAAAAATTTCAGGGCTATTATATTGGACTTCCTCTCTTATATAGCGCTGTCTCTCTCTAATGTGTAAATCAGGGTATTGAAGATCAAAGTATTTTTTCTCATTAATTGAGAGTTGAGTGGACAGTGCTTCGGATTCGTAGTCCTGAGGTTCCGGGTTCGATCCCCGGTGGAGGCGGAAACATATGGGCAGAATTTCTTTCACTCTGATGCCCCTGTTACCTAGCAGTAAATAGGTACCTGGGAGTTAGACAGCTGCTACGGGCTGCTTCCTGGGGGTGTGTAACAAAAAGGAGGCCTGGTCCTCGACCAGGCCTCCACCCCCAGGAAGCAGCCCGTGACAGCTGACTAACACCCAGGTACCTATTTTACTGCTAGGTAACAGGGGGGCATAGGGTGAAAAAAAAACTCTGCCCATTGTTTCTCGCCGGCGCCCGGGATCGAACCCAGGACCACAGGATAAGGATAAAAGACACCTGGGAGTGAACAACACACCAAACCTAACTCCAGAGGCTCACATAAACGGGATAACATCAGCAGCATGGTCTAAATAAGGAGGCATTTAGGTGCCCCTATTCACCGCCTACCTGAGACCAGTCTTGAGAGTATGCCGACCCCTCATGGAACCCCCCATAAACACAACAAAAAAATCACGTAAAGGTTTGGAAGTGTTCAACAAGTCTCGTCCAAGAATTACGTGAGATAATGCATGAAGACTGAAAGAACTAGACCTGTCGTCGCTGGGAAAGTAGGAGGATAGAAGAGGATTTAGACATAAAATACTTATGGAGGAATGGGGAAGGGGGGGGGGAAGAGGATATGTCCACAATGAATACCATTAAAAGGGGTTATGAGGCAAAGCTTGAGAAGTAGATGATTCGTAGAGAGGTTTTAAAATGTGGTCAGTTAGCAACTCCACAAGGGCCGTGATGAGGATTCGAACCTGCGCCCGGGATGTTCTCAGAAGCACCTTAAGTCACCTGGACCATGACACCGTCAAAAGAATTGTAACCTGGAGTGCTTCTGCCCCTTGTCGATTTGTTCATTTGATACATCAGGCTATTGTGATTTCTGTGTGCCATGAGGGGTGCAGGAGCCGTCTCCGTTCACAATTTTAATAGAGAAATTGGTCTGGAGTTTGTACATTAGACAACCAGTGGCTAGAAAGCCGGGGTCAGAGAGCTAAAGCTCGATCCTGCAGAAACAAATAGGTGAATATAAATAGGTGAATACACTTTATGCGAATCCACCAAATATCTATTCACCCACTTCGTTTAAAACAACCATCCACATATGTACCACCCACATAACACCATCCACATATGTACCATCCACATATGTACCACCCACATAACACCATCCACATGTGTACCACCCACATAACACCATCCACATATGTACCACCCACATAACACCATCCACATATGTACCACCCACATAACACCATCCACATGTGTACCACCCACATAACACCATCCACATGTGTACCACCCACATAACACCATCCACATGTGTACCACCCACATAACACCATCCACATGTGTACCACCCACATAACACCATCCACATAAGTACCACCTACATAACACCATCCACATAACACCATCCACCTCCTTCTCTCTCCCAGTATTCAACGTCGTCAGGCGGGACCCAGGAGCTGAAGTTCAACCCTGAGAGCCCAAATGCTTGCACGACTCTCGATGGTTTGAACATCCAAACCCTTGCTGGCATTTCTCTTAAGTGGAGAAGTGAGAGCAGTACTCAATACAGCAGTACTGCAGTACAATAGGTTCCAGTCACCTGGAAAATACAACACTGTATTTTCCAGGTTACTGGAGCCCAGATGTGCAGTGTTTGTACAGAAATGTTTATTAAGGTTTGTTTGACAACTTTTGTCAGTCTGTAAATAATATCTGATTACTGTACATACAGTGTTTGTGTATATATATATATATATATATATATATATATATATATATATATATATATATATATATATATATAATATCATTTGAAAGTTATAATCCACTATTTTTGTAAACACATGGAAATTTGGGCTGTTTCGACCCCCAAAGTGCGATTCTCTTGAGCCGTGAGGGAGCATGACTGCTGAAGCTGCTCTCTCTAAGGCGTCACGTCAGGGCGCTCAGGTATAAAAGTAGATTGTAGAGTATTATTTTTCATTTGAAGCCTTTAGTGATTAATGACGCAAAGAATTATCTCGTCTAATTTTGTGATTAGTCTCACGGGTTTATGTAAACATGAGAGACCAATCATAGCATTATATGAGATAATTCTTGTATAATGTATCCATATCAATGAGGCTTCAGAAGATAGTGAGCCCATGTTTCAGGCTTCCTATAGCCCGTGCTACAGGCTTCCTATAGCCCGTGCTACAGGCTTCCTATAGCCCGTGCTACAGGCTTCCTATAGCCCGTGCTACAGGCTTCCTATAGCCCGTGCTACAGGCTTCCTATAGCCCGTGCTACAGGCTTCCTATAGCCCGTGCTACAGGCTTCCTATAGCCCGTGCTACAGGCTTCCTATAGCCCGTGCTACAGGCTTCCTATAGCCCGTGCTACAGGCTTCCTATAGCCCGTGCTACAGGCTTCCTATTGTCCGTGCTACAGGCTTCCTGTAGCCCGGGCTACAGGCTTCCTGTAGCCCGTGCTACAGGCTTCCTATAGCCCGTGCTACAGGCTTCCTATAGCCCGTGCTACAGGCTTCCTATAGCCCGGGCTACAGGCTTCCTATAGCCCGTGCTACAGGCTTCCTATAGCCCGTGCTACAGGCTTCCTATAGCCCGTGCTACAGGCTTCCTATAGCCCGGGCTACAGGCTTCCTATAGCCCGTGCTACAGGCTTCCTATAGCCCGTGCTACAGGCTTCCTATAGCCCGTGCTACAGGCTTCCTGTAGCCCGTGCTACAGGCTTCCTATAGCCCGGGCTACAGGCTTCCTGTAGCCCGTGCTACGGGCTTCCTATAGCCCGTGCTACAGGCTTCCTATAGCCCGTGCTACAGGCTTCCTGTAGCCCGTGCTACGGGCTTCCTATAGCCCGTGCTACGGGCTTCCTATAGCCCGTGCTACAGGCTTCCTGTAGCCCGTGCTACGGGCTTCCTATAGCCCGGGCTACAGGCTTCCTGTAGCCCGTGCTACGGGCTTCCTATAGCCCGTGCTACAGGCTTCCTGTAGCCCGTGCTACAGGCTTCCTATAGCCCGTGCTACAGGCTTCCTATAGCCCGGGCTACAGGCTTCCTATAGCCCGTGCTACAGGCTTCCTGTAGCCCGTGCTACAGGCTTCCTATAGCCCGTGGTACAGGCTTCCTGTAGCCCGTGCTACAGGCTTCCTATAGCCCGTGCTACAGGCTTCCTGTAGCCCGGGCTACAGGCTTCCTATAGCCCGTGCTACGGGCTTCCTATAGCCCGTGCTACGGGCTTCCTATTGTCCGTGCTACAGGCTTCCTGTAGCCCGGGCTACAGGCTTCCTGTAGCCCGTGCTACAGGCTTCCTATAGCCCGTGCTACAGGCTTCCTATAGCCCGTGCTACAGGCTTCCTATAGCCCGTGCTACAGGCTTCCTATAGCCCGGGCTACAGGCTTCCTATAGCCCGTGCTACAGGCTTCCTATAGCCCGTGCTACAGGCTTCCTATAGCCCGTGCTACAGGCTTCCTATAGCCCGGGCTACAGGCTTCCTATAGCCCGTGCTACAGGCTTCCTATAGCCCGTGCTACAGGCTTCCTATAGCCCGTGCTACAGGCTTCCTGTAGCCCGTGCTACAGGCTTCCTATAGCCCGGGCTACAGGCTTCCTGTAGCCCGTGCTACGGGCTTCCTATAGCCCGTGCTACAGGCTTCCTATAGCCCGTGCTACAGGCTTCCTGTAGCCCGTGCTACGGGCTTCCTATAGCCCGTGCTACGGGCTTCCTATAGCCCGTGCTACAGGCTTCCTGTAGCCCGTGCTACGGGCTTCCTATAGCCCGGGCTACAGGCTTCCTGTAGCCCGTGCTACGGGCTTCCTATAGCCCGTGCTACAGGCTTCCTGTAGCCCGTGCTACAGGCTTCCTATAGCCCGGGCTACAGGCTTCCTGTAGCCCGTGCTACAGGCTTCCTATAGCCCGGGCTACAGGCTTCCTGTAGCCCGTGCTACGGGCTTCCTATAGCCCGTGCTACAGGCTTCCTATAGCCCGTGCTACAGGCTTCCTGTAGCCCGTGCTACGGGCTTCCTATAGCCCGTGCTACAGGCTTCCTGTAGCCCGTGCTACGGGCTTCCTATAGCCCGGGCTACAGGCTTCCTGTAGCCCGTGCTACGGGCTTCCTATAGCCCGGGCTACAGGCTTCCTGTAGCCCGTGCTACGGGCTTCCTATAGCCCGTGCTACAGGCTTCCTGTAGCCCGTGCTACAGGCTTCCTATAGCCCGGGCTACAGGCTTCCTGTAGCCCGTGCTACAGGCTTCCTATAGCCCGGGCTACAGGCTTCCTGTAGCCCGTGCTACGGGCTTCCTATAGCCCGTGCTACAGGCTTCCTATAGCCCGTGCTACAGGCTTCCTATAGCCCGTGCTACAGGCTTCCTGTAGCCCGTGCTACGGGCTTCCTATAGCCCGTGCTACGGGCTTCCTATAGCCCGTGCTACAGGCTTCCTGTAGCCCGTGCTACGGGCTTCCTATAGCCCGGGCTACAGGCTTCCTGTAGCCCGTGCTACGGGCTTCCTATAGCCCGTGCTACAGGCTTCCTGTAGCCCGTGCTACAGGCTTCCTATAGCCCGTGCTACAGGCTTCCTATAGCCCGGGCTACAGGCTTCCTATAGCCCGTGCTACAGGCTTCCTGTAGCCCGTGCTACAGGCTTCCTGTAGCCCGTGCTACGGGCTTCCTATAGCCCGTGCTACAGGCTTCCTGTAGCCCGGGCTACAGGCTTCCTATAGCCCGTGCTACAGGCTTCCTATAGCCCGTGCTACAGGCTTCCTATAGCCCGTGCTACAGGCTTCCTATAGCCCGTGCTACAGGCTTCCTATAGCCCGTGCTACAGGCTTCCTATAGCCCGTGCTACGGGCTTCCTGTAGCCCGTGCTACGGGCTTCCTATAGCCCGTGCTACAGGCTTCCTGTAGCCCGTGCTACAGGCTTCCTGTAGCCCGGGCTACAGGCTTCCTGTAGCCCGTGCTACAGGCTTCCTGTAGCCCGTGCTACAGGCTTCCTATAGCCCGTGCTACAGGCTTCCTATAGCCGTGCTACAGGCTTCCTGTAGCCCGTGCTACGGGCTTCCTATAGCCCGTGCTACAGGCTTCCTATAGCCCGTGCTACAGGCTTCCTGTAGCCCGTGCTACGGGCTTCCTATAGCCCGTGCTACAGGCTTCCTGTAGCCCGTGCTACGGGCTTCCTATAGCCCGGGCTACGGGCTTCCTATAGCCCGTGCTACAGGCTTCCTATAGCCCGGGCTACAGGGACATGTCCTTCTGAGTAACTAAATCTAAGACAACAACGTCATTCTCGCTCACCGCTAAAGAGGGTCCCACTTCGGAGATTGAAATATACGGTCTACGTTTCCTAGTGTATTAATAAATAGTAGGTTATTATTTTAATTTACTAGTGCGCTATTGCACTATATATATATATATATATATATATATATATATATATATATATATATATATATATATATATATATATATATATATATATATATATATTAACCAAGTTGCAGGTTGTGGTGGGTGGCGGTACAGGCATATATGGATCATATATGCTATTCCACCCCAAGTTTCATGGTAATTTGATTCATCGATGTTAATTATTGTGTTCTAATGATCAGATGTCTTCTTTCCCCCTCTATACAGGCAGGTGTTTACACTTCTATACAGGCAGGTGTGTGTACCTCAGTCCATCAGGGTTAGTGATTGGGGGGAGGGGTTGGTTGGGGGGGCTTGGTGTAGGTTAGAGGGGTGGGGGGGAGTTTACCTGGTGGACTGGGGGTGGGGGGGGAGTGGCTTCCTGGGGCGCTTACAACCCCCACCCCCCCTACCCCAGGCCATCTGCTCTATATCCCTGTTATTTACAGGAGACGCCGTCGAAATTTCAGCAAGCAGGCTTCTGAAATTCTCAATGAGTATTTTTACTCCAACCTGTCGAACCCGTACCCCTCTGAGGAGGAGAAAGAGGCCCTGGCACGACGTTGTGGCATAACAATTAACCAGGTATACCTTTGCTCACCATCATCACCATGTCTACAGACACCTGTAGCCACCACCACCACCATCTCTTGCCCCCGCCCCCCCCCTCACACACCATCACCCTCACCATCACTGACAACGAACTACCAAATAACTACTTGTGCTCATGCAACTTGACTTTTCCTAAATAGAATATTGCATTTTTCCCATTATGACTTATTCCCCCTGACTTGTGTGTGTGTGTGGTGGGGGTGGGACTTCGTGGGACGGGAGGGGGACAGGCTGATGCTGTCCCCTTTCCCGTGATAGCTCTCCCCTTTCCCACACTCCTCTCTCCCACACACACACACACACACCTCTTTCACGCCTCAGAACTGCCCCCTTCTGGTGTGCGGGTTAATGTGAGTTTGTGTTTTCAAAGAGTGTGAAGGGGGTGTGTGTGTGTGTGTTGGGGGGGGGCGGTGTGGGGGGTCTCCGGCATGTTAACACCACCACCATTACTGGCTGGCGTGGCGGAGACCAGGTAATGGACATTGGACCTATGGACATTGCTGGGTGTAGAGCGCTTCCTCGCCTGCCGCCCACCACGCCCACACTGCTGGCAGTCACTCTATGGTAACATACAGTGACTGCCATGGCCGCCCGTGCCAGTGGGGGCGGGTTCTGTGGACGGGCGGACATCCGCCCGGCTAGTGTGGGCGTGTGGCGTGGGCGGCGGCAAAGATGGCATGGGAGTAACGCTTTGGGGTGGACGGTGGTGCGGCTCTTTGGTAGTTCGTTGTCAAACCCTTCCCTTAGCTTTTTTTATTTGGTCAAGGTGTTTTATATGGCTGTTTTCTTTCAGGCGCAAAAGACGTAATTTTTCCAAACAAGCTACAGAGATTTTGAACGAGTACTTTTACTCGCACCTAAGTAACCCCTACCCTAGTGAAGAAGCTAAGGAGGAGTTGGCCCGGAAGTCCAATATAACCGTGGCTCAGGTAAAGAACGTAACCGTCTCGTTCACTTTCTTGCAGGAAACGAAGGCGAAACTTTAGTAAACAAGCCACTGAGCTCCTGAATGATTACTTCTATTCCCACTTGTCCAATCCCTATCCGAGCGAGGAAGCCAAGGAGGAACTGGCGAGAGCGTGCGACATCACGATACAGCAGGTATGGTGCCGGGGGCATGTTAGGCGCCCTCCGACACCCGCGGGCACCGCCTCCCCCCACACCCCTGTGCTGCCCTCACCCCCCCCCCCCGCTCCTCCTGCTCCTGGGGGGGCTTCACTACCTCTTCCCTTCAAGTTGTAACACCAGGCAGCCCACGGGTGTTGGAGGAGGACCTTCCCTGCCGACCGGGCGGCCTACAGGCCGAGGCATAGTACCCCCCCTCCACCACTGTCACTTAGGCACATGCTCGGTCCATTCTCTCTCTTGCTAGCCTATATCTAGCTATTCATTTTTTTTTTTCATTTTTTTAAAATCAGTGTTTGCCAAGCTGATGATGCGCGCCATGTAGAACAATGTGGAACCACTCATGGTGTGCTAGACCTTGTTCGTATTGGGTGCTGTTCAGGTATCACTTGTCCGCCTGGCCAGTTTCCACACGAGAGAGAGGTCCCCCACCACACGGAGAGACGTTTGTCTCTCCTGAAGCCTAATTTGGCATTCAGTTTATATCCTGCTGCATCGTGATGTCACGTCCTGGGAACGGCGTGTCGTAGCCTCCTTCACTAATCTACTAACCTCCGGCACGCCTCCCCCCCCTGCGCCTGCTCCCGGAGTACGCGGGTCCTCCCAAACCCGTCCACACCCCCGTCTGCGCCCACCGGCACTAGTGCCAAGCCTCCACATACCCCAGGACACACCATCATACCGAGGGTAACTTGCTGGGAAAATCCGGGTATTTAAGAAGTGTTTGTGCACTGAATATGGGCGCAGATGCGGCATGTGGGCGGGTGTTTGTGTGGGGAACGCAGTGCCCCGACTGCTGGCTGCTCATGTGGCCTCCTGTGCCTCCTGTGCGTCCAACCGTAGTGTGCTGTCAGTGTCTTTCTCTACTGGCAGTGGCACGTCACCTGAGCGGTGTGTTCCATCTGGTGGGCGGCGGCGGCGGCGATGTTTTCTAGCTGGCCCTCCGCTATGTGGCGGTGCGACCGGCTGGTACATGGCGTCCGGCCGCCCCCTGGCCTGATGCTACACACCGCAGCCTCTTCTCTACCACAACTACAGTGTCAATCTGTGAACGCTTCTGCCACTCCGTTCCCCCCTTTAATGGCGGCCGAGATCGCTTGTAGAGCTGCTGCTCAACTCTCTCAGCCCTCCTGTAAGCGCGCGACATCCCCGCATCTGTCTACCTGTCCCTCAGACAGTACTCACCAACAGTGACGGGCGTGGGCGCCAGGACCCCGTGGCGCACCAGCCTCACGCCTCAAGCCAAAGACAAAACAAATATGCTGTAAAAAAAATCTCTGTAGGTTGGGAAGACCAGCCAAACCCCCAGCTTCTATGTGCCTCAGTGCTAGTGTGTTGCCTCTCTTGTGTTATGTGTAGATACTAGGCTTGTAGTGTTGTTAATAACTGCTTGTAGCTTGGTTTATTTTCCCCTGTTGTATGCTGTGTTGTGGCTCAGTGTATCTATTTATGTTGCTCTCTGGAATTCTTTTATGTTGAGCCCTACCTCTTCCCGCCCTGTCACGACTTCCTCTCATCTTGTCTCCTACGCCTTCCTGTATGTACGTGTGTGTGTTTGTGTGCGTGCGTGCACTCATCTAAATGTGTGTGTGAGTAGCTAGATGTAATGGGTGGTAACTTGCGCATGCTAACACCCTCACCACCTCACTTACTCATAAGTGTTTGTTATATATATATCACGAGTATTCACTAATCCTGTAATAACAATATTCACTTAATATGGATATAATGGCTATAGGGACATTTCACTGATGCATACATATGGTTACAAGCTCTTAACGGGGGGAGTTATTAAGGTGTAGCAAGAGCATGATTGTAACGTAAACTGTGTGGTATAGTGTGGTGTGTGTGTTGAGAGTGGCGTATGATGGCCCGTGTACCCTCAGGTCTCCAACTGGTTCGGTAACAAGCGCATCAGATATAAGAAGAATATCGGGAAGGCCCAGGAAGAGGCTAATCTTTACGCTGCTAAGAAAGCTGCCGGTAAGTGCTCGTCCTCTGTATGTTCCCTCTCTACTCTCTTCCTTTACTCTGTATTAGAAATTTACACCAAAATATCCCCATCTGTCCTGTACAAGATAGGTTGGCTATGTAGATCTGGGGCCAGATTCACGAAGCAGTTACGCAAACACTTACGAACCTGTCCATCTTTTTCTCAATCTTTGGCGGCTTTGTTTACAATTATTAAACAGTTAGTGAGGTCCGAAGCACCAGGAGGCTGTTTATAACAATAACAACAGTTGATTGGGAAGTTTTCATGCTTGTAAACTGTTTAATAAATGTAACCAAAGCCGTCAAAGACTGAGGAAAGATGTACACGTTCGTAAGTGCTTGCGTAACTGCTTCGTGAATCTGGCCCCCAGGACGGAGGGGAATAGTGCCTCCATTATGTATAGTGTAGCAGTGTTGATCTGTGGCATGTTAGTGTCTCCAGAGGTACAGAATTTGTCGTACCAGAGGCCTTAGTTGGCTGAGTGAATGAATGAATGAGTGCTTGCTGGAGTGTAAGTGTGAGGGGTCACTTACATATATATATATATATATATATATATATATATATATATATATATATATATATATATATATATATATATATATATATATATATATATATATATATAACTCCTCTGTTGCACCAAGACAGTTTAATGTACAAAGTTTAGAATTTGGAGTGAGTGGTATTGTCTTCCTAATCTTTCAGGTGAGCTGGGCATTACAGGTAAGATTACGGTATTAATGAAAAACAGATCCACAGGAGCCGTGGTGAGGGATCGAACTTATGTGCTGGGGGTTCCCCACATGCACACACTAGTTAAATCTAGTTGGGGATGTGTTCATTGATATGTCATGATAATGGGATTTCTCTGTGGGTTATGGTGTGATATCTTTGTTGTCGGTGGTGTGATATCGTTGTTGTCGGTGGTGTGTGTTATAAATAGGAGTAAGTTCTATGGGGGGATCTAGGAAGAATGGATACTCCTTTAAAACTAACTTATTTATTAACCACTTAACAACCCCCCATATACATTCACACCAATAACAATAATAATAATTACTTTACCACACTATCTTACGTTAAAAGCCTTGGTCCACATAAGCAGGATACAAGGTTTACACAGAGAACAAGCTAGGGTAAAGTACTACTAGTGAAGCACTTGAAGCTTGAGTCAGCTTAGAGTAGGGAGACCACGTGGTTCCACTGGGACCCCTTAGAATAACTAGGAATATAAATTTTTTTTCAAATTTCACAGAGTAATAATATACTGGGTGTTCCACCTGATCATCCCCAGTTTGCAACAACACTGCACCAGCACCCGAGTCAGACGTGTCAACCTGAATTTTAAATGGTCGGTCGAACCTTGGACTAGCGAGCACTGGGGCGGAAGCTAAGATCAATTTCAAATTTTTAAATGCCTGTGCACAGTCTGATGACCACTTAAATTTAACGGCCTTCCGCAACAAGTCTGTGAGAGGAGTGGCCACACTGGAAAAGTTCTGACAAATGTGTCGATAGTACGCACACATACCGGTAAATCTTTGAACGTCCTTTTTAGACTTTAGCACCTGATACTCCAGAATGGCACTGATTTTATCTTGCCGAGGTAACACTTTTCCTTGGCCCACTTCATAACCAAGGTACGTCACTATGCCTTGGCCAAAATGACACTTTTTCGCATTTAAGGTCAGATTTGCCTTTTTCAAAACTGTGAACAACTGGCATAACCTAGCTATGTGGTCAGCCCAATTACTATCAAAGAGCACAATATCGTCTAAATACGCCCAACAATTTGGCACATTAGCGAGCAAAGAGTTCATTAGCCTCTGGAACGTGGCAGGGGCATTACACAAGCCAAACGGTAACACTTGATACTCAAAAACACCCTCGGGTGTCACGAACGCGGTTAGTTGTTTAGCACGTTCAGTGAGTGGGATTTGATAATACCCCCTCGAGAGGTCGAATTTCGAGACGTACTTGGCGTTTCCCAGCTCGTCGATGCAGTCCTCGAGGAGGGGCAGCGGGTAGGCATCCACAATGGTCACCTTGTTGAGCTGCCGATAGTCGGTGCATAATCGCCAGGAGCCGTCTGGTTTGGGACCAAAAGGCAGGGTGAGCACCAAGAGCCCTGGCTCGGCCGGATCAGGCCGTGTTGGAGCAGGAATTCGACCTCTTTCCGTATGATGGCCTTCTTTTCCGGACTCATCCGGTAGGGTTGAAGGCGAATGGGAGTGTAGTCCGTCAACTTGACATCATGGCAAATGGCATCAGTCTGGGTCGGGACCTCCCCAAACAGACTGGAGAATTCATCAAGCAACGACTGCACCTCTTCACGTTGGGCCATCTGCAAATGGGACAGTCCCTCCTCCACAGCATTCACAGAACTAGAATTATTGAGAATGAGATTAGTTGGGTCCCCAGAACAATCATCCCCTCCCTCACTGTAAATGGAAACATTGGTTAGTGCAATGGGCCTGGGGCCCTGGAACTTCTTCAGCGTACGTGTACGCTGAAGAAGTTCAGCGTACACGTACGCTGAACTTCAACTTCTTCAGCATTCAAGTGTACGAGCATTACCTGGTTACCCTTGTCAGAGTGCCTCACTTTGTACGTGAGGTCCCTAGTCTTTTCTGTCACGATGTAGGGGCCTTCGTACTTGTGGGACATAGTGTTCCATATTCGAGGCTTTAATACCAGGACAGGGTCGCCAGGCTGAAATACCCGCAACTTAGCCTTAGCATCGTTTCGTTCTTTCATCTTTTCTTGGGCCTTCCCAAGATACTTTAGTGCCGCCGCCTTGCAGTCCTTGAGTCTCTGGTGGTGTTGCGCAAAGAAAGCCGAACATTCGGTTAACGTTACGTTCCCAAACAGATTCTCCTGTAACATTTGCAAGGGTCCACAAATTTTATGGCCACAGACTAACTCAAAAGGAGAACAACCCAGTGAACTTTGTAACCCCTCTCTAGCAGCAAACAAAACATACGGCAAATTCTCACCCCAGAAGGTGTGGGAACTCTCGCACGATGTTTGCAACATCTGCTTCAGAGTTAGATGGAACCGTTCAATTACCCCCTGACTCTGTGGATGGTATGGGCTGGAAACCTTATGAGTTATTCCATGGTCCTTACAAAATTCTTAAAAAATATCAGACTTGAAGTTAGTACCATTGTCAGTTTGCACGACCCGAGGCAGTCCAAAAGTGGAAAAAAATTGCAACATACGAGCAACAACAGTCTTTGCTCGGATGTTCCTTACAGCAAAAGCCTCTGGGTAACGGGTCGTGATACACATCATTGTGATTAGGTAAATATTACCAGACTTAGTTCTAGGTTATGGGCCAATACAGTCCATTACCACATGAGAAAATGGTTCCTCTGGCACGACAATAGGCCATAGAGGAGCTCTAGGTGGAGTCTGGTTTGGTTTCCCAACAAGTTGACAAGCAATACATGCATTACAAAATTTTGCCACATCGCTTTTCAGCTTGGGCCAGAAAAAAATACTTTAAGATTTTGTGATACGTAATATTAATACCTTGATGTCCCCCCCGTAGGATCATCATGAGCAGCTGCCAAAACTCTTTCTCTATAGCAGGTCGGCAACATAACCTGGTGGACTACCTCCCACTCATTTGACAAGGGAGCACTCTGTGGTCTCTATATTCTCATCAAAATCCGATCATTGTAGTAGTACCCAGGTGCTGCGTCTACAATTTCGTCCTTAGAGGTGGCTAACTCATGGCATTCTGCAAGACTGGGGTCAGCTTTCTGTAATTCACTCAAGGAGGCGTCCAGGCCTTGGTCAGATGCCATTGGCCGAGGCTCAACAGTGTTCTCCACCACCACCTCACTACTCTCGGTAGGCGGCGGTGGCAGGCTTTCCACAATGTCCTCGGCCACGTCATCGAGTAGGGCCATGAATGTGTCCGCAAGGTCCACATGGCTTTCAACACTCGGAAAGGTCCTCGTGTCCTCGGGATTTACCACCTTGGCAAGCACAGGGCTGCCCTTACATTTAAGTCCCATAGACCGGGTCACCGCGCACGCAGGGTACACAACATTATCCTCTGTGGTGGGTGGATCCAGGCAAACCTTAGGGGTAGGCAACATAATAGGCAGTCTGTAGTCCCCTACCTTATCCCCTGCTAAATCATTACCAACTATTACATCAACATTAGGGAAAGGTAGGTACGAAGTGACTCCGACTGTACAAACACCCTTGTGGAAATCAGATTCCAGGGTAACCTTATGGAGGGGTACTGCTCGAGTATCACTAGTGACACCCTCGACCAGTACCACCTCTCCAGTGTCAAGAGTGTTGGGACTTTGCAAAGCACTCTCTAAAATTAAAGTCTGGATGGCACTGATGTCTCGGAAGATCACCACGTCCTTCCAGGAAGAACCCTCAGACAATAGTAGTCTCCCTTTCGATAAGAATGGGCTAAGCAAGTCCAATCACTGCGGGTTGGAGGTCTTATTCCCTAACCCTTTAGAAGGCCTCAAGCCCTGTGTCACAACGAGAGCATTGGGTCTTTTTTTCGGGTACAGTTGCCAACAACGCCTAGTAGTGTGGTTTGGACGTTTACAGTGACCACAGATATGTCGGGGAGAAAAGACATTACTAACAGGATTACCCTTTGGTTCACTCTTAGGTACTGTGGGGCTAGACACTTTAACAGGGTTAGTTATGTCTGAAACGGAAGGTGCATTAGTTAAAGGGTTAGAATGAGCTGGTCTGGACTGGCTGTGGGTATAAGTTTTGCTACTTTGTGGGGTATAATTATTTTTATTGGGCCTTTTGCCCGCCAACTGGTAGTTTTCTGTCATCTTGACCAAATCCCCTATTTTAGAATCTACCTCTACTCTACCTCTAATGTAATGTGCTACATTCTCTGGCATATTATCTATAAACTGTTCCATTAAAACCAAATTCTTCAGTGCCTCGTATGTTTCGGCTTTAGCCGAGCGAATCCATTTATCAAACAATCTAATTTGATCATTAGCAAATTCAGTGAGCGGTCGGTTGTGAGTAGGCCTAAGGTTGCGATAAGCTTGGTGGTGAGCTTCAGGAGTAATTTCATATGCCCTTAAAATTCGTTCCCTGACTTTATCATATTCAAAACACTCGTCGTCAGGCATGTTTATAAAAATATCTTGGGCCTTACCCCTAAGTCTTCCCTGTAGGATTTTCACCCACTCTTCCTTTGGCCAGTTCATGGACATGGCCAATCTTTGAAAATGGTTGAAAAACTTTTCAGGGTCCAACTCTGAAAATTCAGGCAGGTTATGCTTTTTCTCATAATGCTTGGGGTTTGAATCCCCGGCAGGTGGAGGTCCAGTGGTATTCACTCTAATTTTAGCCTCCTTGGTTTTGAGTTTTTGCTCCTCTAATTTTATTTTTGTTAACTCTAGAGCTAACTCTCTGTCCCTATGAGCCGCACTTTCCGCTTGGCTAGGCTGGCATAAAGGTGTATCATCTGGCAATAGTTCTTGATCAATACAATGTTGTAATATTTCATTCACCAAAGTCCACTTTTTATCCGCGTCATTTAACTCTAGGCCAAATTCCTTGCCTAACAATACTAAATTAGACTTGGTAAGTTTCTTGATCTCTACCACTGAAGGATCCTTTGCCAGTTCCTGCATTTTAGCCTCCATCACTAATTAATTTAGCTCCTAGCCAAAGAAAAAGTTAAAAAATAAAAATTGGAAAAAACAAAAATTTGCACGGCCCCTAACACAAGGCCCATACTTACCTTAATCGTGAAGGGATCCAGCTGGGTGTCCAGTCAGTACAAACTATCCTTAATTAGATGAGCTGGGCCCTTGGCTAACACACAACCTGTCTGCGGAAAACAAGAATTTTTAGTTTTGGCCCTCAAAAATTAAATTTTTTACAATTTACTGTTTCTCCCGGTCAGGCCAACCACTAAATAGGAGTAAGTTCTATGGGGGATCTAGTATTAAATGGATGTAGGGGCAGTAGTTAGAATAAACATGTATCTCTAGTAGTGGAGATCAGTAAGGCTCGGCCCCAAATAAAAATATCAACAGTGAATAATAATTGGCTACAAGATAATGTCAGTCTAGAGGTTGATCATAGATCTCCTACCCAGGAAGAATGGATACTCCTTTAACTAACTAATTTATTAACCCCTTAACAACCCCCCCCATATACATTCACACCAATAACAATAATAATAATTACTTTACCACACTATCTTACGTTACAAGTCTTGGTCCACATAAGCAGGATACAAGGTTTACACTGAGAACAAGCTAGGGTAAAGTACTACTAGTGAAGAACATGAAGCTTGAGTCAGCTTAGGGTAGGGAGACCACGTGGTTTCACTGGGACCCCTTAGAATAACTAGGAATATAAACACTAGGAACACCTAATTCATACAAAGTATAATACTCTACACATTAGAACACGCCTATGCCAGACAATGAGAACACAATACAGTATACTTATCTTGGTAACTAGAGACAGAAATAGAGAAGCAAGAGGAAGAGGAGGAAGTTCTTTTCACCACAATGCCAGCCCAGAGAATGCAGACCGTCTCCAGTCTCCTTCCTCAGCTGCCTCGCTGTTGACAGACTACCCAACTAATCGTACAGCAGCACTATATCCAAGTTTCCTCAGATCTACTTTAATACTTTCTAATCATTTGTAAACATAGTTGATGCCTATTTATATACTTAATAATCAACCCCAAGCTCAGTCTTTAAATGCACTTTGAGAAACAAGAATCGTCTTACGTCTGGCAGGGAAGATACAAACACATGCACCTCGCCATGCGTCCCACTACTATAAGGTAGTTTATTTAGCTCAATTTGACCTCTGGTTTCCAATTGAGGAACCCAGGGTCGTAACAGTGTGATATCATTGTTGTTGGTGGTGTGATATCGTTGTTGCCGCTGGTGTGATATCGTTGCCGGTGGTGTGATATCGTTGTTGTCGGTGGTGTGATATCGTTGTTGTCAGTAGTGTGATATCATTATTGTTGTCGGTGGTGTGATATCATTATTGTTGTCGGTGGTGTGATATCGTTGTAAAACAAAAACTGAAAAATAATAAATGAATAATGAGAAATGAGATATCTCGTGTGGAATATCGTTCGTTCGAGAGAGAGATTGATTGATTGATTGATTGATTTTGTACATGGAAGTTACTTAATGGTTAAGTTCCAAAGCTGCAGAATAACATTACAAAATTCTGGAGTCAAAGATCTGCTAGAAAGTCAAACAAATCTAATGGGAAAAAGCCCCATAATGGGTTTTTTAGTGAAAACTGTCCAGTGAACACACACAACGGTAAACATGAGAGGCTTACCGCTCTTCCTCTCCCCCTCCTGCCGGCATATATCAAAATGTCGCTGGAACAACAATGGAATTACTCTCTCATCTAGGATAGATGAGAGAGTAATAGAGCGTTATCAGGGCAGTACGAGGTACATAATATCTGGTTTTTACAAAAGAATGCCAACTGTTTTAGAATTTTGTTTAGCTAAACTTTGTCCGTAACACTAAAAATTCAGCTTATGGTCAATGAGAACACCAAGGATTCTGCCATGTACTTTGTTACTAATTAGGATAGTGTCAGTCCTTACATTAATTTTGATTAGTAGATTTATTTGCGGATTTATTAATTTATTATTACAGTGGATTTATATTACCGTGTTAACACAGTAGCACAGTTACTGTGCGCTAACTGTGGTCACTGACGGATAACATACACATCTATACATGCATATACTGTGTATATGGGGCTCGAGGTGTGTGTGTGTAGCCACCACACACCTGGCTGGGCAGGTGTGTGGTGGCTACCGTGGGAGGGCAACACCGGCTAATACCACATATCCGTGTTGATACACGCCTCCCACCCCCCCCTTCACAGCTCTTTTATGAGCATCTTTATTAACCCTTCCGTCCCTTCTCCTCTCTTCCCGTCCCTTCTCCTCCTTTCCCGTCTCTCTCCCTTCCTGTCTCTGGACCCAGCCTGGTGTACAGGTGTGTGGGGGTCCACCCAGCCTGGTGTACAGGTGTGTGGGGGTCCACCCAGCCTGGTGTACAGGTGTGTGGGGGTCCACCCAGCCTGGTGTACAGGTGTGTGGGGGTCCACCCAGCCTGGTGTACAGGTGTGTGTGGGGGTCCACCCAGCCTGGTGTACAGGTGTGTGTGGGGGTCCACCCAGCCTGGTGTGCAGGTGTGTGGGGGTCCACCCAGCCTGGTGTACAGGTGTGTGTGGGGGTCCACCCAGCCTGGTGTACAGGTGTGTGTGGGGGGTCCACCCAGCCTGGTGTACAGGTGTGTGGGGGTCCACCCAGCCTGGTGTACAGGTGTGTGTGGGGGCTCCACCCAGCCTGGTGTACAGGTGTGTGTGGGGGGGGTCCACCCAGCCTGGTGTACAGGTGTGTGGGGGTCCACCAGCCTGGTGTACAGGTGTGTGGGGGTCCACCCAGCCTGGTGTACAGGTGTGTGGGGGTCCACCCAGCCTGGTGTACATGTGTGTGTGGGGGCTCCACCCAGCCTGGTGTACAGGTGTGTGTGGGTCCACCCAGCCTGGTGTACAGGTGTGTGTGTCCACCCAGCCTGGTGTACAGGTGTGTGTGTCCACCCAGCCTGGTGTACAGGTGTGTGTGGCTACCCAGCCTGGTGTACAGGTGTGTGGGGTCCACCCAGCCTGGTGTACAGGTGTGTGGGGTCCACCCAGCCTGGTGTACAGGTGTGTGGGGTCCACCCAGCCTGGTGTAGAGGTGTGTGGGGGTCCACCCAGCCTGGTGTACAGGTGTGTGTGTCCACCCAGCCTGGTGTACAGGTGTGTGGGGGTCCACTCAGCCTGGTGTACAGGTGTGTGGGGGTCCACCCAGCCTGGTGTACAGGTGTGTGGGGGTCCACCCAGCCTGGTGTACAGGTGTGTGGGGGTCCACCCAGCCTGGTGTACAGGTGTGTGGGGGTCCACCCAGCCTGGTGTACAGGTGTGTGGGGTTCACCCAGCCTGGTGTACAGGTGTGTGTGGGGGTCCACCCAGCTTGGTATACAGGTGTGTGGGGGTCCACCCAGCCTGGTGTACAGGTGTGTGGGGGTCCACCCAGCTTGGTATACAGGTGTGTGGGGGGTCCACCCAGCCTGGTGTACAGGTGTGTGTGGGGGGGGGGGGTTCCACCCAGCCTGGTGTACAGGTGTGTGGGGGTCCACCCAGCCTAGTGTACAGGTGTGTGGGGTTCACCCAGCCTGGTGTACAGGTGTGTGTGGGTCCACCCAGCCTGGTGTACAGGTGTGTGGGGTCCACCCAGCCTGGTGTACAGGTGTGTGTGGGGGTCCACCCAGCCTGGTGTACAGGTGTGTGGGGGTCCACCCAGCCTGGTGTACAGGTGTGTGGGGGTCCACCCAGCCTGGTGTACAGGTGTGTGGCGGTCCACCCAGCCTGGTGTACAGGTGTGGGGGTCCACCCAGCCTGGTGTACAGGTGTGTGGGGTCCACCCAGCCTGGTGTACAGGTGTGTGGGGTCCACCCAGCCTGGTGTACAGGTGTGTGGGGGTCCACCCAGCCTGGTGTACAGGTGTGTGGGGGTCCACCCAGCCTAGGTGTACAGGTGTGTGGGGTTCACCCAGCCTGGTGTACAGGTGTGTGTGGGTCCACCCAGCCTGGTGTACAGGTGTGTGGGTCCACCCAACCTGGTGTACAGGTGTGTGTAGGGTCCACCCAGCCTGGTGTGCAGGTGTGGGGGGGGTCCACCCAGCCTGGTGTACAGGTGTGTGGGGGTCCACCCAGCCTGGTGTACAGGTGTGTGAGGGTCCACCCAGCCTGGTGTACAGGTGTGGGGGGTCCACCCAGCCTGGTGTACAGGTGTGTGGGTCCACCCAACCTGGTGTACAGGTGTGTGTGTGTGGAGTCCAGCCAGCCTGGTGTGCAGGTGTGTGGGGGGGTCCACCCAGCCTGGTGTACAGGTGTGTGGGGGTCCACCCAGCCTGGTGTACAGGTGTGTGGGGGTCCACCCAGCCTGGTGTACAGGTGTGTGGGGGGGTCCACCCAGCCTGGTGTACAGGTGTGTGGGGGGGTCCACCCAGCCTGGTGTACAGGTGTGTGGGGGTCCACCCAGCCTGGTGTACAGGTGTGTGGGGGTCCACCCAGCCTGGTGTACAGGTGTGTGGAGCCACTTGGAACTTGTATTAAATGGAAAATACACACCTGCACTGGACCACATGTGACTCCACCGGACCACATGTGAGCCTAGCGCCACAAGACCCATGTATACACATGTATACTCGATGTATTTGGACTGCAGTGAGCAATGATACAGTGAAGTGTATCGAGTAAGAACACTACAGTTGTAAGTCCAGGAAAATTGATTGACAGTTGAGAGGCGGGACCAAAGAGCCAGAGCTCAACCCTCGCAAGCACAACTAGGTGAATACCTAGCAAGCTGGGACAAGACAATGGTGAACAACAATTCATTCTATTGGGACTAACTTCTTGTATCATATCTTGAGGTAATCTTGAGATGATTTCGGGGCTTAGCGTCCCCGCGGCCCGGTCCTCGACCAGGCCTCCTTATTGTTTCACACACCCCCCCAGGAAGCAGCCCGTAGCAGCTGTCTAACTTCCCTGGTAACTATTTACTGCTAGGTGAACAAGGGCATCAGGGTGAAAGAAACTGCATTTCCAAATGGGCAGAGTTTCTGCCCAGAGGTATCTGCAGTATCTAGATACTGCAGATACCAGTATCTGTAGATACTTCTACCCTAAACTGTTCAAACTCCCGATTAAAGAGAGAAAATCTTACGAACTTCAATATCCAGATTTCTACATGAGAGATACACAGCGATATAGAAGAGAGGAAGTCCAGTGTATATATATATGTATATATATATATATATATATATATATATATATATATATATATATATATATATATATATATATATATATATATATATATATATATATATATATATATAAACTCTGGCATTTTTTATAGGCAGGCAGAAATAGAGTAGAACATACGAGAGAGAGAGAGAGAGAGAGAGAGAGAGAGAGAGAGAGAGAGAGAGGGGGGGGGGGGGGGGGGAGGGGGAGGGGGAGGGGGAGGGGGAACAGGTAGATAGAAACATTGCAATAGTACAAATAGATAGGGAGAAATGCCCAAGACTGGACTATAATTCGTCGTCAACCGCACTTAGACTACACTCCTTCGAACCCCGCTGAAAATATCACACTCACCAGTACTACCAAAACTGGACGAAACATTGCCCAAACGGTACCACCTAGGGTCAAGATAGAGAGAGAGAGGGAACACTCCCAAAACCCACCAGATATGAAGGTTTATTTCTGAATACACAGTCGCCCCGTACTGTGCAGGACACGCTGCAGGCCACACCTCGCCCCGTACTGTGCAGGACACGCTGCAGGCCACACCTCGCCCCGTACTGTGCAGGACACGCTGCAGGCCACACCTCGCCCCGTACTGTGCAGGACACGCTGCAGGCCACACCTCGCCCCGTACTGTGCAGGACACGCTGCAGACCACACCTCGCCCCGTACTGTGTAGGACAAGCTGCAGGCCACACCTCGCCCCGTACTGTGCAGGACACGCTGCAGGCCACACCTCGCCCCGTACTGTGTAGGACGAGGTGCAGGCCACACCTCGCCCCGTACTGTGTAGGACAAGCTGCAGGCCACACCTCGCCCCGTACTGTGCAGGACACGCTGCAGGCCACACCTCGCCCCGTACTGTGCAGGACACGCTGCAGGCCACGCCTCGCCCCGTACTGTGTAGGACAAGCTGCAGGCCACACCTCGCCCCGTACTGTGCAGGACACGCTGCAGACCACACCTCGCCCCGTACTGTGCAGGACACGCTGCAGGCCACACCTCGCCCCGTACTGTGCAGGACACGCTGCAGGCCACACCTCGCCCCGTACTGTGCAGGACACGCTGCAGGCCACACCTCGCCCCGTACTGTGCAGGACACGCTGCAGGCCACACCTCGCCCCGTACTGTGCAGGACACGCTGCAGGCCACACCTCGCCCCGTACTGTGCAGGACACGCTTCAGACCACACCTCGCCCCGTACTGTGTAGGACAAGCTGCAGACCACACCTCGCCCCGTACTGTGCAGGACACGCTGCAGGCCACGCCTCGCCCCGTACTGTGCAGGACAAGCTGCAGGCCACACCTCGCCCCGTACTGTGCAGGACACGCTGCAGGCCACACCTCGCCCCGTACTGTGCAGGACACGCTGCAGGCCACGCCTCGCCCCGTACTGTGCAGGACAAGCTGCAGGCCACACCTCGCCCCGTACTGTGCAGGACACGCTGCAGGCCACGCCTCGCCCCGTACTGTGTAGGACAAGCTGCAGGCCACACCTCGCCCCGTACTGTGCAGGACACGCTGCAGGCCACGCCTCGCCCCGTACTATGTAGGACAAGCTGCAGGCCACACGTCGCCCCGTACTGTGCAGGACACGCTGCAGGCCACACCTCGCCCCGTACTGTGCAGGACGAGGTGCAGGCCACACCTCGCCCCGTACTGTGCAGGACACGCTGCAGGCCACACCTCGCCCCGTACTGTGCAGGACACGCTGCAGACCACACCTCGCCCCGTACTGTGCAGGACACGCTGCAGGCCACACCTCGCCCCGTACTGTGCAGGGCGAGGTGCAGGCCACACCTCGCCCCGTACTGTGTAGGACGAGGTGCAGGCCACACCTCGCCCCGTACTGTGCAGGACGAGGTGCAGGCCACACCTCGCCCCGTACTGTGTAGGACGAGGTGCAGGCCACACCTCGCCCCGTACTGTGCAGGACGAGGTGCAGGCCACACCTCGCCCCGTACTGTGCAGGACGAGGTGCAGGCCACACCCCCCCCACACGCACTACAGGACGACCTGCAGGCCACACCTCCCCCCCCCCACACACTACAGGACGACTTGCAGGCCACACCTCCCCCCCCCCACGCACTACAGGACGACCTGCAGGCCACACCTCCCCCCCCCACACGCACTACAGGACGACTTGCAGGCCACACCTCCCCCCCCCACACGCACTGCAGGACGACCTGCAGGCCACACCTCCCCCCCCCACACACTACAGGACGACTTGCAGGCCACACCTCCCCCCCACACGCACTACAGGATGACCTGCAGGCCACACCTCCCCCCCCCCACACACTACAGGACGACCTGCAGGCCACACCTTCTCCCCCCACACACACACACACACTACAGGACTACCTGCAGGCCACACCTCCCCCACACACACTACAGGACGACCTGCAGGCCACACCTCCCCCCCACACACTACAGGACGACCTGCAGGCCACACCTCCCCCCCACACGCTACAGGACGACTTGCAGGCCACACCTCCCCCCCACACACTACAGGACGACCTGCAGGCCACACCCCCCCCCCACACGCTACAGGACGACTTGCAGGCCACACCCCCCCACACACTACAGGACGACTTGCAGGCCACACCTCCCCCCCACACACTACAGGACGACCTGCAGGCCACACCCCCCCCCCCACACCCCCCACACACTACAGGACGACCTGCAGGCCACACACCCCCCACACACACTACAGGACGACCTGCAGGCCACACCTCCCCCCCACACACTACAGGACCACCTGCAGGCCACACACCCCCACACACACACACTACAGGACGACCTGCAGGCCACACCCCCCCACACACACTACAGGACGACCTGCAGGCCACACACCCCCACACACACTACAGGACGACCTGCAGGCCACACCTCCCCCCCCCACACACACTACAGGACGACCTGCAGGCCACACCCCCCCCACACACTACAGGACGACCTGCAGGCCACACCCCCCCACACACACTACAGGACGACCTGCAGGCCACACCTCCCCCCCCCACACACACTACAGGACGACTTGCAGGCCACACCTCCCCCCCACACGCACTACAGGACGACCTGCAGGCCACACACCCTCCCCCCCACACACTACAGGACCTGCAGGCCACACACCCCCACACACACTACAGGACGACCTGCAGGCCACACCTCCCCCCCCCACACACACTACAGGACGACCTGCAGGCCACACCCCCCCACACACTACAGGACGACCTGCAGGCCACACCCCCCCACACACACTACAGGACGACCTGCAGGCCACACCTCCCCCCCCCACACACACTACAGGACGACCTGCAGGCCACGCACCCCCCCCCCCCACACACTACAGGACGACCTGCAGGCCACACACCCTCCCCCCCACACACTACAGGACGACCTGCAGGCCACACCCCCCCCCACACACACACTACAGGACGACCTGCAGGCCACACCTCCCCCCCCACACACACTACAGGACGACCTGCAGGCCACACCACCCCCACACACGCTACAGGACGACCTGCAGGCCACACCTCCCCCCACACACACACTACAGGACGACCTGCAGGCCACACCTCCCCCCCACACACACTACAGGACGACCTGCAGGCCACCCCCCCCCACACACACTACAGGACGACCTGCAGGCCACACCCCCCCCCCCACACACACTACAGGACGACCTGCAGGCCACACCTCCCCCCCACACACACTACAGGACGACCTGCAGGCCACACCACCCCCCACACACACTACAGGACGACTTGCAGGCCACCCCTCCCCCCCCCACACTACAGGACGACCTGCAGGCCACACACCACCCCCCACACACACTACAGGACGACCTGCAGGCCACCCATCCCCCCCACACTACAGGACGACCTGCAGGCCACACACCACCCCCCACACACACTACAGGACGACCTGCAGGCCACACCGTGTACAAGAAACAGTAAAGTAGGCAGCGAGAGGCAGGCAGCACCACATGGGGTAGTGGTGACAGGTTGGGGGAGGCTTGGGGGGGCAGGTGGGGCCCTGGGGGGCAGGTGGGGGGCCGCGGGGAGGGGTGGGGGGGGCGAAGGAGCAGCCTGCCATGGTGCGTCTTATGAGTTGTGGGGGGCGGGGGGGGGGGAGGCAGCGAGTGCATTCAATGGCTTGGGGGGGGGCGGCGATGCGGGTGAAGAAAGGCTTAAGCCACCGTAGGGCCTCGCCACACAATTAGCGACGCTATGACACCCCGGCCCAAGGGCGACGCGGACCCCTCTCCCTGACGGAGGGGGTCCGCGCCCCCCCACTCCCTGACGGAGGGGGTCCGCGCCCCCCTCGCCCTCACTCCTTCAATTATTATACTGCAGTAACTTGGCGGCCAGAAGTCAAGTCCGGCCCTGCAGTCCTTGGCCTTTTTCGTGGAGTCTTAGAGGCGGACTTATTACCGTGGATGACGGTGGATGAGCCTGTGCTTCCTCACCCACCAGGGCCCTGACGGCTGAGTGGACAGCGCTCGGGTTTCGTAGTCCTGAGGTTCCGGGTTCGATCCCCGGCGGTGGCGGAAACAAATGGGGCACAGTTTCTTTCACCCTGATGGCCCCCCTGTTCACCTAGCAGTAAATAGGTACCTGGGAGTTAGACAGCTGCTACGGGCTGCTTCCTAGGGGTGGAGGCCTGGTCGAGGACAGGGCCGCGGGGACACTAAAGCCCCGAAATCATCTCAAGATAACCTCAAGATGGCATACAACAATGCTGTAACAACATACAAGTTGTTGTTATAGATTCAGCTACTCGGAACAAGTTCCAAGTAGCACGGGCTATGGTGATCCCGGGACTTACCTGGCACAGGAGCGGCGCTCTCCAGCAGTACAAGTGTTTCCATCCAGACATATACAACACCTCACACGGAGAGAAGCACCTACGTCAGCCGCCCTGGGGCCAGATTCACGAAGCAGTTACGTAAGCACTTACGAACCCGGGGCCAGATTCACGAAGCAGTTACGCAAGCACTTACGAACCTGGGGCCAGATTCACGAAGCAGTTACGCAAGCACTTACGAACCTGGGGCCAGATTCTCGAAGTAGTTACGAAAGCACTTACGAACCTGTACATCTTTTCACAATCTTTGGCGGCTTTGTTTACAATTATTAAACAGTTAATGAGCTCGGAAGCACCAGGAGGCTGTTTATAACAATAACAACAGTTGATTGGCAAGTTTTCATGCTTGTAAACTGTTTAATAAATGTAACCAAAGCCGTCAAAGATTGAGGAAAGATGTACACGTTCGTAAGTGCTTGCGTAAGTGCTTCGTGAATCTGGCCCCAGGTTCGTAAGTGCTTGCGTAACTGCTTCGTGAATCTGGCCCCAGGTTCGTAAGTGCTTCCGTAACTGCTTCGTGAATCTGGCCACAGGTTCGTAAGTGCTTGCGTAACTGCTTCGTGAATCTGGCCCCAGGTTCGTAAGTGCTTGCGTAACTGCTTCGTGAATCTGGCCCCAGGTTCGTAAGTGCTTGCGTAACTGCTTCGTGAATCTGGCCCCAGGTTCGTAAGTGCTTGCGTAACTGCTTCGTGAATCTGGCCCCCAGGTTCGTAAGTGCTTGCGTAACTGCTTCGTGAATCTGGCCCCAGGTTCGTAAGTGCTTGCGTAACTGCTTCGTGAATCTGGCCCCAGGTTCGTAAGTGCTTGCGTAACTGCTTCGTGAATCTGGCCCCAGGTTCGTAAGTGCTTGCGTAACTGCTTCGTGAATCTGGCCCCCAGGTTCGTAAGTGCTTGCATAACTGCTTCGTGAATCTGGCCCCAGGTTCGTAAGTGCTTGCGTAACTGCTTCGTGAATCTGGGCCCCAGGTTCATAAGTGCTTGCGTAACTGCTTCGTGAATCTGGCCCCAGGTTCGTAAGTACTTGCGTAACTGCTTCGTGAATCTGGGCCCCAGGTTCGTAAGTACTTGCGTAACTGCTTCGTGAATCTGGCCCCAGGTTCGTAAGTGCTTGCGTAACTGCTTCGTGAATCTGGGCCCAGGTTCATAAGTGCTCGCGTAACTGCTTCGTGAATCTGGGCCCCAGGTTCGTAAGTGCTTGCGTAACTGCTTCGTGAATCTGGCCCCCAGGTTCGTAAGTGCTTGCGTAACTGCTTCGTGAATCTGGGCCCCAGGTTCATAAGTGCTTGCGTAACTGCTTCGTGAATCTGGCCCCAGGTTCGTAAGTACTTGCGTAACTGCTTCGTGAATCTGGGCCCCAGGTTCGTAAGTACTTGCGTAACTGCTTCGTGAATCTGGGCCCCAGGTTCGTAAGTACTTGCGTAACTGCTTCGTGAATCTGGCCCCAGGTTCGTAAGTGCTTGCGTAACTGCTTCGTGAATCTGGGCCCAGGTTCATAAGTGCTCGTGTAACTGCTTCGTGAATCTGGGCCCCAGGTTCATAAGTGCTTGCGTAACTGCTTCGTGAATCTGGCCCCCAGGTTCATAAGTGCTTGCATAACTGCTTCGTGAATCTGGGCCCCAGGTTCATAAGTGCTTGCGTAACTGCTTCGTGAATCTGGCCCCTGGCCTTCACGTAAAGGCCTCAGACCACTACACAAACCGCGCCAGAGAGGAAAATGGCTTTGGAGAAAAGTTGAAGGTTGTGGACAACCCCCAGAGAGAAAGAGGGTTTGAAAATTCGGAATGGAGGAAATGGCTGGTACAAGGAACTGGTTGACAGAACTATTGGTATTCCTGTGTCACAGATATCTTAACACCCCACAACACGGCTACCATTACGACAGATAACAACCTTGCAAGAACCTGTACTGGTCACATTCTGATTGATGGGGTTCTGGGAGTTGTTCTACTCCCCAAGTTCGGCCCGAGGCCAGGCTTGACTTGTGAGAGTTTGGTCCACCAGGCTGTTGCTTGGAGCGGCCCGCAGGCCCACATACCCACCACAGCCCGGCCCGAGGCCAGGCTTGACTTGTGAGAGTTTGGTCCACCAGGCTGTTGCTTGGAGCGGCCCGCAGGCCCACATACCCACCACAGCCCGGCCCGAGGCCAGGCTTGACTTGTGAGAGTTTGGTCCACCAGGCTGTTGCTTGGAGCGGCCCGCAGGCCCACATACCCACCACAGCCCGGCCCGAGGCCAGGCTTGACTTGTGAGAGTTTGGTCCTCCAGGCTGTTGCTTGGAGCGGCCCGCAGGCCCACATACCCACCACAGCCCGGCCCGAGGCCAAGCTTGACTTGTGAGAGTTTGGTCCACCAGGCTGTTGCTTGGAGCGGCCCGCAGGCCCACATACCCACCACAGCCCGGCCCGAGGCCAGGCTTGACTTGTGAGAGTTTGGTCCACCAGGCTGTTGCTTGGAGCGGCCCGCAGGCCCACATACCCACCACAGCCCGGCCCGAGGCCAGGCTTGACTTGTGAGAGTTTGGTCCACCAGGCTGTTGCTTGGAGCGGCCCGCAGGCCCACATACCCACCACAGCCCGGCCCGAGGCCAGGCTTGACTTGTGAGAGTTTGGTCCTCCAGGCTGTTGCTTGGAGCGGCCCGCAGGCCCACATACCCACCACAGCCCGGCCCGAGGCCAAGCTTGACTTGTGAGAGTTTGGTCCACCAGGCTGTTGCTTGGAGCGGCCCGCAGGCCCACATACCCACCACAGCCCGGCCCGAGGCCAGGCTTGACTTGTGAGAGTTTGGTCCACCAGGCTGTTGCTTGGAGCGGCCCGCAGGCCCACATACCCACCACAGCCCGGCCCGAGGCCAGGCTTGACTTGTGAGAGTTTGGTCCACCAGGCTGTTGCTTGGAGCGGTCCGCAGGCCCACATACCCACCACAGCCTGGTTGGTCCGGCACTCCTTGAAGAAAACTATCTAGTTTTCTCTTGAAGATGTCCACGGTTGTTCCAGCAATATTTCTTATGCTCGCTGGGAGGACGTTGAACAACCGCGGACCTCTGATGTTTATACAGTGTTCTCTGATTGTGCCTATGGCACCTCTGCTCTTCACTGGACCTCTGATGTTTATACAGTGTTCTCTGATTGTGCCTATGGCACCTCTGCTCTTCACTGGACCTATGATGTTTATACAGTGTTCTCTGATTGTGCCTATGGCACCTCTGCTCTTCACTGGACCTCTGATGTTTATACAGTGTTCTCTGATTGTGCCTATGGCACCTCTGCTCTTCACTGGACCTCTGATGTTTATACAGTGTTCTCTGATTGTGCCTATGGCACCTCTGCTCTTCACTGAACCTATGATGTTTATACAGTGTTCTCTGATTGTGCCTATGGCACCTCTGCTCTTCACTGGACCTCTGATGTTTATACAGTGTTCTCTGATTGTGCCTATGGCACCTCTGCTCTTCACTGGACCTCTGATGTTTATACAGTGTTCTCTGATTGTGCCTATGGCACCTCTGCTCTTCACTGGTTCTATTCTGCATTTTCTTCCATATCGTTCACTCCAGTATGTTGTTATTTTACTGTGTAGATTTGGGACCTGGCCCTCCAGTATTTTCCACGCATTTGATATATCTCCTCTCCATCCAATCCCATGTACTCTCACATAACTCGACCGCCAGAGAAATTTCTCGCTTCAGATACACCAAATAGAGTAACCTCATTCATCTTTGCCAACATACAAGGACTAAAGGAAAATATACCTTAAATGCTTATGCAGACACGACTATCTTGAGGTTATCTTGAGATGATTTCGGGGCTTTAGTGTCCCCGCGGCCCGGTCCTCGACCAGGCCTCCACCCCCCAGGAAGCAGCCCGTGACAGCTGACTAACACCCAGGTACCTATTTTACTGCTAGGTAACAGGGGCATAGGGTGAAAGAAACTCTGCCCATTGTTTCTCGCCGGCGCCTGGGATCGAACCCGGGACCACAGGATCACAAGTCCAGCGTGCTGTCCGCTCGGCCAACCGGCTCCCTTCTACTACCCTACAAGCACTACATTAAACAGAGAGACTAAAAAACTAGAACAGAAACTGAAGCAATCAATGAACAAATCCACAAGGGCCGTGATGAGGGTTCGAATTGATGAGGATTTCTGTGTGTAATGAAGCCAACATATCTGAATGAAGAAATGGAATTAGCACAGAAAGCAATACAAGAGATCAAGATCAATCCAAAAAATGTTTCTTCATGTATGCGAAATCGAAATTTAGAAAAAGTCAGTATTAGACCTGTACTGACAAGTGAAGTTTCATAATAAGATGATGACGAGGATATTATTGACCTTAAGACAATCGGTTTTAAATCAGTCTCAATCTTAAACTGGCTGTGTTTCACACCCCAATAAACAACATTGAAGAAGCTCCAGACATCTTATTTCATGTATGATATCCAAACCTGAAAATATGACTGATATCAGACTGATATCATTATTAGTACTTTTAAGATTTTTAAAGAGACATTGACAAAATGCCCAAGCACCCAGTCCCACGTCCAATATTTAATATTTTAATATAAAGAAATGCAAAGTGCCAGTAGCCCCAGAGCTCAGTACAGTGTGGAGGAAGAGCTTGGACACTGGGAGATACCAGAAGCGCTTAAATCAGCTCGTATAGCCCCTCTACACAAGGGAGGGAGCAGAGCATTGGCTAAGAATTATAGACCAGTTGCACTAACGTCCCACATAATACAATCTTTTGAGTGATCAGAAGTCAGATCTCCTAATTTTATGGAGACCAATGACCACCTCAACCCAGGCAAACATGGATTTAGAGCGGGAAGATCATGTCTTTTTGCAGCAGTTACATCACTATGACAAAGTCTGTGATTTATTAGAAGAAAGTTAGAATGCAGACGTAGTATACACACACTTTGTAAAGGCATTGGATAATAAGTGTGCAACCCGTTCTCGCACTTTCATATAGTCAATATTGACTTATTAAATACGTGCATATGTGACATACTAAACATACTAGTTTACCTTGAAAAGCTTCATAGAAAACACCGACCTTACCTAACCTTCTTAGTATGTTAAGATAAGCATCTTATTGCTTCGTAATTAGGTTAAGTAATAATTGTAATTACGAAGCAATAAGATGCTTATCTTAACATACTAAGAAAGTTAGGTAAGATCGGTGTTTTCTATGAAGCTTTTCAAGGTAAACTAGTATGTTTAGTATGTCACATATGCACGTATTAAATAAGTCAATATTGACTGTAAGAAAGTGCGAGAACGGGTTGAAGTGTGACCATGGCGTGATAACAAGATAACCTCAAGATAGCCCATACAATGAGATCAGTTGGAATAACAGGTAAAGTAGGGCGGTGGATATTAGCGTTTCTGTCAAATATAATGTAAAGAGTAACAGTTCATCAAATATAATCGAGTCCAAGCGCAGTTAAAAGCTCTGTACCTCAAGGTACAGTCCTTGCACCACTGCTGTTCCTTATTCTCATATCAGATATAGACTCAAATACAAGTCACAGCTTCGTGTCGTCCTTTGCAGATGACACAAAAATCAGCGTGAAAATTATTTCCGCAATAGACATTGAAAACTACAAGCTCGATTGGGCAGTAGAAAATAACAGAAAATAAAAAAAAATTAACAGTAATAAATTTCAGGTAATTAGGTATGGTAAAAATGAAAACCTTAACATTCGGGGTACAAGACAATCAAATCTGCCCATAGTAGGAAAACAGCATGTCAAGGATTTGGGAATAATGATGTCTGACGATCTAACGTTTAGGGAGCATAACCAAGCAAATATTGCGTCAGCCAGAAAAATGATAGGATGGATTACGAGAACTTTCAAATCCAGGGATCCCATCACAATGGTTGTACTCTTCAAGTCACTTGTGTTGTCCCGTCTTGAGTACTGCTCAGTACTCACTTCCCCCTTCAGAGCAGGAGAGATTGCTGAAATAGAGGGAATACAGAGAACATATACGGCACGCATAGACGAGATAAAACACCTAAATTATTGGGATCGTCTCAAAGCTCTCCAAATGTACTCACTTCCCCCTTCAGAGCAGGAGAGATTGCTGAAATAGAGGGAATACAGAGAACATATACGGCACGCATAGACGAGATAAAACACCTAAACTATTGGGACCATCTCAAAGTTCCATAAATGGAAAATTCTTTCTCCCATCTCTGGAAAGGAGACGAGAGAGGTATCAAATACATAGACGATACTGGAGGACCAGGTCCCAAATGTGCACAGTAGAATACCAACATACCATACCGGGTGGGACAAATGGTTGGGCGCATTTCCTTCCACCTAATGCACCCATTCACCTAGCAGTAAGTAGGTACCAAGGAGTTAGTCAGCTAGTTATGGAGTTGCATCTTGCGGGGGGGGGGGTGACCTCGATATAAGCCAATATATACTAACTGGATGTTGGAGGACAGAAGAAAATGTATATTTGCTGGTTAGCATTGTAAATGTCTGGCCACGTCTGTGGTAGAAAAAAATAATAATAATAATAATAATTAAAACTGACTGGATGTTTAGTGGATAGTGAGGTTAAGAGATAGTTTAGTGGATAGCGTGGTTACCTATAATGGTGTACCTATAATGTAGAGTACGTAGAACCCAGGAAGGTGTAGACCTGTATGTTAAGACTCGCTTGTGGAATATTAAGATCCTCGTTTAAATTGTGTAAATTGTGTAAATTGGTGTAATTGACATTACATATGAAACCAGAGAACAAAAAGTACATTATCCTCCCCATCTTGAGGTTATCTTGAGATGATTTCGGGGCTTTAGTGTCCCCGCGGCCCGGTCCTCGACCAGGCCTCCACCCCCAGGAAGCAGCCCGTGACAGTTGACTAACACCCAGGTACCTATTTTACTGCTAGGTAACAGGGGGGCATAGGGTGAAAGAAACTCTGCCCATTGTTTCTCGCCGGCGCCCGGGATCGACCCCAGGACCACAGGATCGCATACGTCCCATATGCATACCTCCAGATGCAACAGTCGAGAAAGTTCCTTAGGAGACGAGGAATACATTAAGAGTTGTCAAGAAACTATGGAAAATCTCAACGCCCTTCTAAGAGACTCGAACCCTCTTAATATTTGAGGGGAAGTATGCTAAATAGTTTTTTAAATCGTTCAAGAAAAGTCTTCAGCAAAATGTTTGTTCCATAGAGGTGGTAATGACATATATATACGCATTAAACTGGCACATATGAGAGCCAGACAGGGGGGGGGGGGGCCTGACGGCTGAGTGGACAGCGCTCGGGATTCGTAGTCGTAAAGTTCCGGGTTCGATCCCCGGCGGAGGCGGAAACAAATGGGCAGAGTTTCTTTCACCCTGATGCACCTATTCACCTAGCAGTAAATGGGTACCTCTTGCAGATGTGTGTCAGATTGGCCTTAAACTAGCAAATAGTGGAAGTACGCAGTCCCCGTGGCACAGTGGTAAAGCACTCGCAAGTCCTTTGTGAGCGCTTTGCCCTAGGTTCGTATCCTGGCAGGGGGGAAGATTGACTGGGCGCGGATCCCTAACTATAGCCTCTGTTCACCCAGCAGTAAATGGGTTCCGGGTTGTTAAACGATTTGGCGGGTGAAAAATTTCCGGTGAAAAGTTAGGATTAAGGACCTGCCGGAAATATGCGTGCAGTGGCTTTACAAGAATGTAAGAACTGTGTGTGCGTGTGTGTGTGTGTGTGTGTGTGTAATTACCTAAGTGTAATTACCTAAGTGTAGTTACAGGATGAGAGCCACGCTCGTGGTGTCCCGTCTTCCCAGCACTCTTTGTCATATAACGCTTTGAAACTACTGACGGTCTTGGCCTCCACCACCTTCTCACTTAACTTGTTCCAACCGTCTACCACTACCACAACCGTGTGTGTGTGTGTGTGTGTGTGTGTGTGTGTGTGTGTGTGTGTAATTACCTAAGTGTAATTACCTAAGTGTAGTTACAGGATGAGAGCCACGCTCGTGGTGTCCCGTCTTCCCAGCACTCTTTGTCATATAACGCTTTGAAACTACTGACGGTCTTGGCCTCCACCACCTTCTCACTTAACTTGTTCCAACCGTCTACCACTACCACAACCGTGTGTGTGTGTGTGTGTGTGTGTGTGTGTGTGTGTGTGTGTGTGTGTGTGTGTGTGTGTGTGTTTACTAGTTGTGTTTTTGCGGGGGTTGAGCTTTGCTCTTTCGGCCCGCCTCTCAACTGTCAATCAACTGTTTACTAACAACTATTTTTTTTTTTCACACCACACACACACACACACCCCAGGAAGCAGCCCGTGACAGCTGACTAACTCCCAGGTACCTATTTACTGCTAGGTAACAGGGGCACTTAGGGTGAAAGAAACTTTGCCCATTTGTTTCTGCCTCGTGCGGGAATCGAACCCGCGCCACAGAATTACGAGTCCTGCGCGCTATCCACCAGGCTACGAGGCGCCCCATTGTGTGTGTGTGTGTGTGTGTGTGTGTGTGTGTGTGTGTGTGTGTGTGTGTGTGTTCACCTAGTTGTTCACAAAGTTATGTTTTTGCGGGGGTTGAGCTTTGCTCTTTCGGCCCGCCTCTCAACTGTCAATCAAATGTTTACTAACTACTATTTTTTTTTCCCACACCACACACACACCAGGAAGCAGCCCGTGACAGCTGACTAACTCCCAGGTACCTATTTACTGCTAGGTAATAAGGGTATTCAAGGTGAAAGAAACTTTGCCCATTTGTTTCTGCCTGGTGCGGGAATCGAATCCGCGCCACAGAATTACAAATCCTGCGCGCTATCCACCAGGCTACGAGGCCCCCTATGTGTGTGGCCCCTGTGTGTGTGTGTGTGTGTGTGTGTGTGTGTGTGTGTGTGTGTGTGTGTGTGTGTGTGTGTGTGTGTGTGTGTGTGGAATATAATATAAAACACCAAAAACCTTATTTCTACAGTGTTGAAGTGATTGGGAACATGAGGATTACAACTACTTGTTACTCAGATAACAACCTAATCGGAGTTTAGACAAACATGGGCAATAGGCCTATTGAAGCCTCAAATCCCAAAGGAAAAGGATTCAACAATTTTAATAACAAACTGATTAACTTGAGAACAAATAAGCCAAGACCTCATAGAAATATGTTGGGAAGAACAGCTAGATAAGGCAAAATCTTAACCACTGTCTTGAGACAATAGGCTCAGGACCACTAGAATAGGGGCGAGTCGCATGCCGTTAACGAAAGAGAAGATGCAAAATGGAATGAAAACGGCATTCCCTCTATAGGTGAAAACACATCCCAGAACATCTCAAACGCTTCATTCAGTCCCAAGAATGACAAAGAAGTCGTATCTACCAGGTATCTACCAGGAAATATCTACCAGGTATCTACCTGAAGGCTCTGTAAAGGAGTAGAAAAGCTTGAGCTAAAGCTGTAAGACTCGTACAAAACCCAGGAGAGGCAGAGAGAGCGAAAGAGATATCCGAAATACTTTTTCTCCTGTTCAAAATCTAGAACAATAACTTCTTCGTAGTATTGGATCCTTGCGCAAGGGCGATGGAACTTTCACAGATGACAACAAAGACATGAGGGAAATACTGAGGCTTCAGTCGGTAATCTGTCCTCAGACGGATCCATTCCATCCAGCGGTCGACCCCAAAGACGCATTCATCAATTCAGTCCGTCCTCCAAACAAAGACTCAAAAAGTGATCCCATGCACCCGCCAAACCCAGTGGGGCCAGATTCACGAAAGCACTTACGCAAACACTTACGAACCTGGAGGCCAGATTCACGACGCAGTTACGCAAGCACATACGAACCTGGGGCCAGATTCACGAAGCAGTTACGCAAGCACTTACGAACCTGGGGGCCAGATTCACGAAGCAGTTACGCAAGCACTTACGAACCAGGAGGCCAGATTCACGAAGCAGTTACGGAAGCACTTACGAACCTGTCCATCTTTTCTCAATCTTTGGCGGCTTTGTTTACAATTATTAAACAGTTAATGAGCTCGGAAGCACCAGGAGGCTGTTTATAACAATAACAACAGTTGATTGGCAAGTTTTCATGCTTGTAAACTGTTTAATAAATGTAACCAAAGCCGTCAAAGATTGAGGAAAGATGTACACGTTCCTAAGTGCTTGTGTAACTGCTTCGTGAATCTGGCTCCTGTTTATGAATGAAAAACAGTTTACACACGACTCACAACTGCTGCCGTCCGAACACTTCCGGAACAAGTGCTTCACTGACGACTGGTGTTCGAACCACAACGCTGTAAATGCTTCACCCACGTACTACAAATACAAATACTCGCCAACAGAACCTTAAACACCTAACCTAACCTATGCCTATATATGCACAATGTGCTAATATATTATAATATTAATTTATATTTGAGAGAATTTCACAAAAGCCATAGAATTACAACTCTTCATATCCCTGGACAACGCGATCTCAACAGGTCACTTCTGTGTATATGTGTATAAAGTATATATGGAAGCTGATCAGAATTATATTTCACCTTTGTAAAAATGCACATTAATGACACTATGTAAAAGATACATCGAACACTTTAATGTAGGGCATACGTAAATCTGTGTATCTATGTATTTTCGTATGTAGGTTAGCTTAGCATTTTAAAAGCACCGAATCACCTTCTGTGGTTGAGTGTTCAATAAACCCTTGAACTATATGTTGAACACATCTCTCACCCTGTCCATGGAGGACAGAAGAAAATGTATATATATGCTGGTTAGCATTGTAAATGTCCGGCCACGTCTGTGGTAGAAAATAATAATAAAAAAAATACTTCTGCCTCTCTCAGCTGCTAGATCACTACCCGCCAAACACACACCGAAACTACGACGTTGGTACAACGTTCGAACAAGTTTTAACACCTCCTAACCAGTTATAACAAGCAATATAGCAAGTTGTAACAACGTTCTAATACGTCATAAACACGTTAAGCCAAGATGTAACAACTTTATTACAAGTTGTAACAAGCGGAAAATAGAGACAGTTTCGGTTTGTGTTTCCAGGGTATGACATGACCTCGGGCGCCATGGAAGACAAGCAAAACGCTTATGTAATATACAGACTTTTGCAAATTCATTGAATATTTGAGGCTATAATATTATTGTACACACAAGGAATTACTGGCAAAGTAAGATAGATGGATCTTTAATTTCCTAGCGAATAGAACCCGGAGTATACCACAGTTTAAGCCCGATCATCCACGGTGCAAAGCTCAGTTCCCCAAGTGCAGGCGAGGAGTCACAATAACGTGGCTGAAGAATGTTGACCAGACCACACACTACAAGGTGAAGGGACGACGACGTTTCGGTCCGTCTTAGACCACAATCGACTTGAGAATGGTCCAGGACGGACCGAAGCGTCGTCGTCCCTTTACCTTCTAGTGTGTGGCCTGGTCAACACTCAGTTCTCCAAGTTTCCCAAGAGCTCAATTCCCTCAGTGCCAGTTCTGGGGCTTTACCACCACCTCACATCAGACGTTGGCAAGGATCCACACTATGTACGTGAATCTGAATCTTGAGTCACTATGAATCTTGAATCACTACAGTACTGTGTCATCCTCTGCAGATGACACTAAGATTCTCATGGGGGTAGACAGTATGGGAGGACTCTGCTCACCTCCGGTCGGCCGAGCGGACAGCACGCTGTACTTGTGATCCTGTGGTCCTGGGTTCGATCCCAGGCGCCGGCAAGAAACAATGGGCAGAGTTTCTTTCACCCTATGCCCCCTGTTACCTAGCAGTAAAATAGGTACCTGGGTGTTAGTCAGCTGTCACGGGCTGCTTCCTGGGGGTGGAGGCCTGGTCGAGGACCGGGCCGCGGGGACACTAAAAAGCCCCGAAATCATCTCAAGATAACCTCAAGATAATCTCCAATCTGATGCTAATCATGTCTTTCAATAGACTACTCCCAGTTAAGCCAGTCCACACGAACAAGCCCACACCACAGACTGCTCATGGTGCAAAGTACAGGTATTGAAACACAAGTCTTGGCCGCCACGGCAAACTTCTCGCTCGGGTAAACATTCTTATTACAACAACAAACATTAAACGTGATGCATTGTCGAAAACATTAACACATTCTCTTGGGAAAAAACATTACCTTCTTGAGTTATCTTGAGATGATTTCGGGGCTTTAGTGTCCCCGCGGCCCGGTCCTCGACCAGGCCTCCACCCCCAGGAAGCAGCCCGTGACAGCTGACTAACTCCCAGGTACCTATTTACTGCTAGGTAACAGGGGCATTCAGGGTGAAAGAAACTTTGCCCATTTGTTTCTGCCTCGTGCGGGAATCGAACCCGCGCCACAGAATTACGAGTCCTGCGCGCTATCCACCAGGCTACGAGACCCCTTACCAAAACACATATTAACTGACATAGACACATCACTTCCGTAAACACTGAGATATTCGGATACAAAATGGATGAAATTTTCCCCTACTGCCGTGAGAATAACATCAACCACCATTATCAATGAACCAAAAATACACCATATTGGAATTAAATCCAATCCAATTGACCAACCAGTCAACCAGTCCAAACCCTCACATATATAGGCCATTCGCGCAGCAAACCGTCCCAAGGTTTGCGACAATCGACTTGAGAATGGTCCAGGACGGACCGAAACGTCGTCGTCCCTTCAATTTCTTGTGTGTGGTCTGGTCAACGTCCCAAGGCATAACATGTGATCAAAGCCGAAATGTTGATTTCACGAGACTATCGCTGCGAGAGTAATTACATATAAATTACATATAAATTACATATAAATTACATATAAATTACATATAAATTACATATAAATTACATATAAATTACATATAAATATCATATACATATTGGCTGAGGGGTGGTTACTTTGTAGAGGTGGGAATAGACGGTGTTTTACCTAATGGAACCTGGCCTCATGCTCTCTGTCTAATGGAGCTTGGTCTCGTGCTCTCTAATGGAGCCTGGCCTCTCGCTGTCTAATGGAACCTGGCCTCCTGCTCTCTAATGGAACCTGGTCTCCTGCTCTCTAATGGAACCTGGTCTCCTGCTCTCTAATGGAACCTGGTCTCATGCTCTCTAATGGAACCTGGTCTCATGCTCTCTAATGGAACCTGGCCTCATGCTCTAATGGAACCTGATCTCATGCTCTCTAATGGAACCTGGTCTCATGCTCTCTAATGGAACCTGGTCTCATGCTCTCTAATGGAACCTGGCCTCATGCTCTCTAATGGAACCTGGTCTCATGCTCTCTAATGGAACCTGGCCTCATGCTCTCTAATGGAACCTGGTCTCATGCTCTCTAATGGAACCTGGCCTCATGCTCTCTAATGGAACCTGGCCTCATGCTCTCTAATGGAACCTGGCCTCATGCTCTCTAATGGAACCTGGCCTTATGCTCTCTAATGGAACCTGGCCTCATGCTCTCTAATGGAACCTGGCCTCATGCTCTCTAATGGAACCTGGCCTCATGCTCTCTAATGGAACCTGGCCTCATGCTCTCTAATGGAACCTGGCCTCATGCTCTCTAATGGAACCTGGCCTCATGCTCTCTAATGGAACCTGGCCTTGTGTTCACTGTCTAATGGAGCCTGGCCTCATGCTGTCTTAATGGAACCTGGCCTCATGCTGTCTAATGGAACCTGGCCTCATAATAGCACCTGGCCTCATAATAGCAGCACCTGGCCTCATAGTAGCACCACCTGGCCTCATAATAGCACCACCTGGCCTCATAGTAGCAGCACCTGGCCTCATAATAGCAGCACCTGGCCTCATAATAGCACCACCTGGCCTCATAATAGCAGCACCTGGCCTCATAATAACAGCACCTGGCCTCATAATAGCAGCACCTGGCCTCATAATAGCACCACCTGGCCTCATAATAGCACTACCTGGCCTCCTAATAGCACCACCTGGCCTCATAATAGCACCACCTGGCCTCATAATAGCACCACCTGGCCTCATGATAGCACCTGGCCTCATAATAGCAGCACCTGGCCTCATAATAGCACCTGGCATCGTAATAGCACCTAGTCTCATAATAGCAGCACCTTGACCTCATAATAGCACCACCTGGCCTCATAATAGCACCACCTGGCCTCATAATAGCAGCCCCTGGCCTCATAATAGCACCTGGCCTCATAATAGCAGCACCTGGCCTCATAATAGCAGCACCTGGCCTCATAATAGCAGCACCTGGCCTCATAATAGCAGCACCCGGCCTCATAATAGCAGCCCCCGGCCTCATAATAGCAGCCCCTGGCCTCATAATAGCAGCACCTGGCCTCATAATGGCACCACCTGGCCTCATAATAGCACCACCTGGCCTCATAATAGCACCATCTGGCCTCATAATAGCAGCACCTGGCCTCATAATAGCAGCCCCTGGCCTCATAATAGCACCTGACCTCATAATAGCACCACCTGGCCTCATAATAGCAGCCCCTGGCCTCATAATAGCACCTGGCCTCATAATAGCACCTGGCCTCATACTAGCACCACCTGGCCTCATAATAGCAGCACCTGGCCTCATAATAGCAGCACCCGGCCTCATAATAGCAGCCCCTGGCCTCATAATAGCAGCACCTGGCCTCATAATGGCACCACCTGGCCTCATAATAGCACCATCTGGCCTCATAATAGCATCACCTGGCCTCATAATAGCACCATCTG
>NC_091161.1:15579164-15746664 GCF_040958095.1 Procambarus clarkii | reverse complement strand
CTTGCCTGATTTGTGTTCCCTGGTCATAGAATTCAATTAATTCTGTGAGGCATGATTTGCCATCCCTGAACCCATGCCGAGGTTGTATTATAAAGTTCTTCCACTCCAGATGTTCCACTAGTTTTTTTGCACAATCTTCTCCATCATCTTGCATGGACTGCAAATTAGAGACACTGGTCTGTAGTTCAGTGCCTCCTGCCCATCACCCTTCTTGTATATTGGGACTACATTGGTCGTCTTCCCAATTGCTGGCAATTGCTGGCAGTTCACCTGTTACCAGTGATTTGTTATACACCATGGAGAGTGGTAGGCACAGAACTTCTGTTCCTTCTTTTAGTACCCATGGTGAGATTCCATCTGGGCCTATAGCCTTTGTCACATCCATATCTTGCAAATGCTTCCTCACCTCCCAACTGGCAATCACAAACTTCTCTAGTAGTGTCTGGTTAGATATTCCCCCTCTCTTATCTCTGGGACTTCTCCTTGCACTACTGTGAAGACCTCCTGGAATTTCTTATTGAGTTCTTTGCACACTTCCTTGTCGTTTGTAGTGAATCTGTTTGCCCCAGTCCTCAGTTTCATTACCTGTTCCTTCACTGTTGTTTTCCTCCTGATGTGGCTGTGCAGCAATTTAGGTTGAGTTTTTGCCTTGCTCGCTATGTCATTTTCATACTGCCTCTCTTCTCACCCTGACGTATTCATTCCAGGCGCTCTGGTATCTTTCTCTGCTCTCTAGTATCCTGTTATTTCTTTAGTTTCTCCACGCCCTTGTACTTAGTTGCTTTGCTAGCTTACATCTCTGATTAAACCATGGGTTTCCTGTCGGTATTTCATTTTTCCCTTTTGGACTGGGACAAACTTGTCTGCTGCCTCCTTACACTTCTGTGTGATATAGTCCATCATATCTTGGGCCATCTTTCCTCTGAGCTCCAAGCTATATCTGTTAGGAATTTCCTTATCTCCTCATAGTTTCCCTTCCGGAATGCCGGCCTTTTGTTTTCTGAGCCCTTCCTTGAGTACCTTAACCCTACTTCGACCAGGAACTCAAACATCAGTAGACTGGGATCACTCATTCCCACCGGGGCTTCGAAACCGATTTCCCTTATGTCCGAGTCGTTCAGAGTGAAGGTCGAGTCTCACTGGTTCATCATTGCCTCTCATTCTAGTGGGTTTCCTGACATGTTGACTTACAAAGTTTCTTGTCGCGACTTCCAACAGTTTAGCTCTCCATGTTTCCTCACCTCCATGCGGTTCCTTGTTTTTCCAGTCTATCATTCCGTGATTCTACAGGCAGCAGCGGCTGCTCTCTCAATTATAGTGTTAACTGCCATGTTGTTTCCTGTCATACTCCTGCCTGCGTCTTCTGTCATTTGATGGTGTGTTATTTATCACTGCTACTACTACCCTTGGTCCTCCCATCGTCATGGTGCCTGTTATGAAGTCTCTGAACCCCTCGCAGCTCGGAATAACCATCTCCTCAAAACTCGATTCTTTTCTCATTAACAAGGCCACTCCACCTCCTCCCCTTCCTTTCATTTCTTTCCTTATTACAGTGAAGTCCTGGGGAAACACCACATTCGTTATGATTCCTGAGAGTTTTGTTTCTGTGAGTCCAATTACATCCGGGTTCATGTCTTGTGCTCTTTCCCTATGTTCACTTGCCTTGCTTGTGATCCCATCTATGTTCGAGTACATTACCTTGAAGCTGACATTCTTATGTCCTCTTCAGTTTCTGCTGATTCCATCGGAGTTCGGTGACAAGGGGTGTCCCGAAGGGATGGGGGAAGGGCCTAGAAAGGAGGCTAGGAATACCCACACGTGTGTCACGCTCCTCGACCAAGTATTCATAACTCGTGACACCTGAGTGATACCGAGGAAAACCATTGTGTAATTGTATTACGAAGTGTAACACGCCGGATAGGAAATAGCAGTTTCAGTGACTGTGTCTGATAGTGCTAAGTAGTCAGTTAAGCCAGGGCATCAGTGCCACGGAGGAGACCTGGGGGCCAGATTCACGAAGTAGTTACGCAAGCACTTACGAACGTGTACATCTTTCCTCAATCTTTGACGGCTTTGGTTACATTTATTAAACAGTTTATAAGCATGAAAACTTGCCAATCAACTGTTGTTATTGTTATAAACAGCCTCCTGGTGCTTGGGAGCTCATTAACTGTTTAATAATTGTAAACACAGCCGCCAAAGATTGAGAAAAGAGGTACAGCTTCGTAAGTGCTTGCGTAAGTGTTTTCGTGAATCTGGCCCCTGGCGTCTGGCAGCGGTGCGAGCAAAAACAAAAGCTACCATGAATGCGGAACGCTTCACAACTCACCCGGCTTGAGCACTTGGGAGTTGAAGTGGCCGGTAAGTGCCTCTCGTGTCGGTCATACGGTGTACAGCGTTCTTTTACTAAAAAATTTAAGCTTGGACATAAGCTAAACAAGTAATCGAATCTCGGGATATATACGGGTCATTTGGGACTAGTTTCTAGTACCTGTGGGATTACCCTCAGTGTACCTGTGGGATTACCCTCAGTGTACCTGTGAGATTATCCTCAGTGTACCTGTGGGATTACCTGCAGTGTACCTGTGGGATTACCTGCAGTGTACCTGTGGGATTACCCTCAGTGTACCTGTGGGATTACCTGCAGTGTACCTGTGATATTACCTGCAGTGTACCTGTGAGATTATCTACAGTGTACCTGTGGGATTATCTACAGTGTACCTGTGGGATTATCTACAGTGTACCTGTGGGATTACCTACAGTGTACCTACAGTGTACATACAGTGTACCTACAGTGTCCCTGCAGTGTAGATACAGTGTACCTGCAGTGTACCTGCAGTGTACCTACAGTGGACCTGCAGTGTACCTACAGTGGACCTGCAGTGTATCTGCAGTGTACCTACAGTGGACCTGCAGTGTACCTGCAGTGTACCTACAGTGGACCTACAGTGGACCTGCAGTGTACCTGCAGTGTACCTACAGTGTACCTACATTGTACCTTCAGTGTACCTGCAGTGTACCTACAGTGTACCTGCAGTGTACCTTCAGTGTACCTACAGTGTCCCTGCAGTGTACAGTGTACCTGCAGTGTACATACCGTGTACATAGTATACCTACAGTGTACATACAGTGTCCCTGAAGTGTACATACAGTGTCCCTGAAGTGTACATACAGTGTACATACAGTGTACATAGTGTAGTGTACATAGTGTACCTGCAGTGTACATACAGTGTACCTGCAGTGTACATACAGTGTACCGGCAGTGTACCTTCAGTGTACCTACAGTGTCCCTGCAGTGTACATACAGTGTACCTGCAGTGTACATACAGTGTACATAGTATACCTACAGTGAACATAGTGCCCCTGAAGTGTACATACAGTGTACATAGTGTACCTGCAGTGTACATACAGTGTACCTGCAGTGTACATACAGTGTACCTACAGTGTACATACAGTGTACCTGCAGTGTACCTACAGTGTACCTGCAGTGTACCTGCAGTGTACCTGCAGTGTACCTGCAGTGTACCTACAGTGTACTTGCAGTGTCCCTGCAGTGTACCTACAGTGTACCTACAGTGTACTTGCAGTGTCCCTGCAGTGTACCTACAGTGTACCTACAGTGTACTTGCAGTGTCCCTGCAGTGTACCTACAGTGTACCTACACTGACTCACCCTGCTCCCCGTGCCAGACATCACAGTGTGATCGATTGACCTAAATACTGTTTTAAAAGCACTAGTTGATACTTGCTCTATATACGGTGATGGGTGGTGGGTCTCCCCACGGAGATGGGTGGTGGGTCTCCCCACGGAGATGGGTGGTGGGTCTCCCCACGGTGATGGGTGGTGGGTCTCCCCACGGTGATGGGTCTCCCCACGGAGATGGGTGGTGGGTCTCCCCACGGTGATGGGTGGTGGGTCTCCCCACGGTGATGGGTCTCCCCACGGTGATGGGTGGTGGGTCTCCCCACGGTGATGGGTGGTGGGTCTCCCCACGGTGATGGGTCTCCCCACGGTGATGGGTGATGGGTCTCCCCACGGTGATGGGTCTCCCCACGGTGATGGGTCTCCCCACGGTGATGGGTGATGGGTCTCCCCACGGTGATGGGTGATGGGTCTCCCCACGGTGATGGGTCTCCCCACGGTGATGGGTGGTGGGTCTCCCCACGGTGATGGGTGGTGGGTCTCCCCACGGTGATGGGTGGTGGGTCTCCCCACGGTGATGGGTGGTGGGTCTCCCCACGGTGATGGGTGGTGGGTCTCCCCACGGAGATGGGTGGTGGGTCTCCCCACGGAGATGGGTGGTGGGTCTCCCCACGGTGATGGGTCTCCCCACGGTGATGGGTCTCCCCACGGTGATGGGTGGTGGGTCTCCCCACGGTGATGGGTGATGGGTCTCCCCACGGTGATGGGTCTCCCCACGGTGATGGGTGGTGGGTCTCCCCACGGTGATGGGTGGTGGGTCTCCCCACGGTGATGGGTGGTGGGTCTCCCCACGGTGATGGGTGGTGGGTCTCCCCACGGTGATGGGTGGTGGGTCTCCCTACGGTGATGGGTCTCCCCACGGTGATGGGTGGTGGGTCTCCCCACGGTGATGGGTGGTGGGTCTCCCCACGGTGATGGGTGGTGGGTCTCCCCACGGTGATGGGTGGTGGGTCTCCCCACGGTGATGGGTGATGGGTCTCCCCACGGTGATGGGTGGTGGGTCTCCCCACGGTGATGGGTGGCGGGTCTCCCCACGGTGATGGGTGGTGGGTCTCCCCACGGTGATGGGTAGTGGGTCTCCCCACGGTGATGGGTGGCGGGTCTCCCCACGGTGATGGGTGGTGGGTCTCCCCACGGTGATGGGTGGTGGGTCTCCCCACAGTGGTGGGTCTCCCCACGGTGATGGGTGGTGGGTCTCCCCACGGTGATGGGTGGTGGGTCTCCCCACGGTGATGGGTGGTGGGTCTCCCCACGGTGATGGGTGATGGGTCTCCCCACGGTGATGGGTGGTGGGTCTCCCCACGGTGATGGGTGGTGGGTCTCCCCACAGTGGTGGGTCTCCCCACGGTGATGGGTGGTGGGTCTCCCCACGGTGATGGGTGGTGGGTCTCCCCACGGTGATGGGTGGTGGGTCTCCCCACGGTGATGGGTGGTGGGTCTCCCCACGGTGATGGGTGGTGGGTCTCCCCACGGTGATGGGTGGTGGGTCTCCCCACGGTGATGGGTGGTGGGTCTCCCCACGGTGATGGGTCTCCCCACGGTGATGGGTGGTGGGTCTCCCCACGGTGATGGGTCTCCCCACGGTGATGGGTGGTGGGTCTCCCCACGGTGATGGGTGGTGGGTCTCCCCACGGTGATGGGTGGTGGGTCTCCCCACGGTGATGGGTGGTGGGTCTCCCCACGGTGATGGGTGGTAGGTCTCCCTACGGTGATGGGTCTCCCCACGGTGGTGGGTGGTGGGTCTCCCCACGGTGATGGGTGGTGGGTCTCCCCACGGTGATGGGTGGTGGGTCTCCCCACGGTGATGGGTGGTGGGTCTCCCTACGGTGATGGGTCTCCCCACGGTGATGGGTCTCCCCACGGTGATGGGTGGTGGGTCTCCCCACGGTGATGGGTGGTGGGTCTCCCCACGGTAATGGGTGGCGGGTCTCCCCACGGTGATGGGTGGTGGGTCTCCCCACGGTGATGGGTGGTGGGTCTCCCCACGGTGATGGGTGGTGGGTCTCCCCACGGTGATGGGTGGTGGGTCTCCCCACGGTGATGGGTGGTGGGTCTCCCCACGGTGATGGGTGATGGGTCTCCCCACGGTGATGGGTGGCGGGTCTCCCCACGGTGATGGGTGGCGGGTCTCCCCACGGTGATGGGTGGTGGGTCTCCCCACGGTGATGGGTGGCGGGTCTCCCCACGGTGATGGGTGGTGGGTCTCCCCACGGTGATGGGTGGTGGGTCTCCCCACGGTGATGGGTGATGGGTCTCCCCACGGTGATGGGTGGCGGGTCTCCCCACGGTGATGGGTGGTGGGTCTCCCCACGGTGATGGGTGGCGGGTCTCCCCACGGTGATGGGTGGTGGGTCTCCCCACAGTGGTGGGTCTCCCCACGGTGATGGGTGGTGGGTCTCCCCACAGTGGTGGGTCTCCCCACGGTGATGGGTGGTGGGTCTCCCCACAGTGGTGGGTCTCCCCACGGTGATGGGTGGTGGGTCTCCCCACGGTGATGGGTGGTGGGTCTCCCCACGGTGATGGGTGGTGGGTCTCCCCACGGTGATGGGTGGTGGGTCTCCCCACGGTGATGGGTCTTCCCACGGTGATGGGTGGTGGGTCTCCCTACGGTGATGGGTCTTCCCACGGTGATGGGTGGTGGGTCTCCCCACGGTGATGGGTGGCGGGTCTCCCCACGGTGATGGGTCTCCCCACGGTGATGGGTGGCGGGTCTCCCCACGGTGATGGGTGGCGGGTCTCCCCACGGTGATGGGTGGTGGGTCTCCCTACGGTGATGGGTGATGGGTCTCCCTACGGTGATGGGTAGTGATGGAGAGGGGGGAGGGAGAGGGGGGGGGGACATACCTGGTTGATGGGGTTCTGGAAGTTCTACTCCCCAAGCCCGGCCCGAGGCCAGGCTTGACTTGTGAGAGTTTGGTCCACCAGGCTGTTGCTTGGAGCGGCCCGCAGGCCCACATACCCACCACAGCCCGGCCCGAGGGCAGGCTTGACTTGTGAGAGTTTGGTCCACCAGGCTGTTGCTTGGAGCGGCCCGCAGGCCCACATACCCACCACAGCCCGGCCCGAGGCCAGGCTAGAATTGTGAGAGTTTGGTCCACCAGGCTGTTGCTTGGAGCGGCCCGCAGGCCCACATACCCACCACAGCCCGGCCCGAGGCCAGGCTTGACTTGTGAGAGTTTGGTCCACCAGGCTGTTGCTTGGAGCGGCCCGCAGGCCCACATACCCACCACAGCCCGGCCCGAGGCCAGGCTTGACTTGTGAGAGTTTGGTCCACCAGGCTGTTGCTTGGAGCGGCCCGCAGGCCCACATACCCACCACAGCCCGGCCCGAGGCCAGGCTTGACTTGTGAGAGTTTGGTCCACTAGGCTGTTGCTTGGAGAGGCCCGCAGGCCCACATGTGAAATCCTAAAAAAGCAGTATGAGGACATGTTTAGCACTCCAATAAACAACATGAAGGTGGAAGATCCAGACAATTTCTTTGAGGGATATTCAAACCCCTGTAAATATAACTGATATCAACACGAGCGCACTAAATTTTGAAAGATAAATTGAAAACATGCCCATGCACTCGGCCCCAGGTCCAGACTCATGGAATTCAATATTTATAGAAAAATGCAAAGTGCCGGTAGCACAGGCACTCAGTATAGTGTGGAGGAAGAGCTTGGACACGGGGGAGATACCAGATGCACTTAAAGTAGCAGACATAGCCCCTCTACACAAGGGAGGGAGCAAAGCATTGGCAAAAAATTATAGACCAGTTGCACTAACATCGCACATCATAAAAGTATTTGAGAGAGTGATTAGGAGTCAGGTCACCAATTTCATAGAGACCAATGACCTTCACAACCCAGGCCAACATGGATTTCGAGCGGGAAGATCGTGCTTCTCGCAGCTACTTGAGCACTACGACAAAGTCACTGAGGCATTAGAAGAAAAACAGAATGCTGATGTGATATACACGGACTTCGCAAAGGCTTTCGATAAATGTGACCATGGCGTGATAGCACACAAAATGAAGTCAATGGGAATAACCGGTAAAGTAGGACGCTGGATACTCAGTTTTCTGTCAAACAGGACTCAGCGAGTAACGGTCAACCATATAAAATCTAGTCCAAGTGCAGTGAAAAGCTCTGTACCTCAAGGTACAGTCCTTGCACCGCTGCTTTTCCTTATGCTCATATCAGATATAGACAAAAATACAAGTCACAGCTTCGTATCATCCTTTGCAGATGACACAAAAATCAGTATGAAAATTACCTCGGCTGAAGACATTGAAAAACTTCAAGCTGATATTAATAAAGTTTTCGACTGGGCATCAGAAAATAACATGATGTTTAACAGTGATAAATTCCAGGTACTCAGGTACGGTAAAAATGAGGACCTTAAACATAATACAGAGTACAAAACACAATCAAATGTACCCATAGTAGGAAAACAGCATGTAAAGGATTTGGGAATAATAATGTCTGACGATCTAACGTTTAAGGAGCATAACCAAGCAAATATTGCGACAGCCAGAAAAATGATAGGATGGATTACGAGAACTTTCCGATCCAGAGATCCTATCACAATGGTTGTACTCTTCAAGTCACTTGTGTTGTCCCGTCTTGAGTACTGCTCAGTACTCACTTCCCTCTTCAGAGCAAGAGAGATTGCTGAAATAGAGGGAATATAGAGAACATATACGGCACGCATAGACGAGATAAAACACCTAAATTATTGGGATCGTCTCAAAGCTCTCCAAATGTACTCACAAGAAAGGAGATGAGAGAGATACCAAATAATATACACATGGAAAATACTGGAGGGTCAGGTCCCAAATCTACACAGTAAAATAACAACATACTGGAGTGAACGATATGGAAGAAAATGTAGAATAGAACCAGTGAAGAGCAGAGGTGCCATAGGCACAATCAGAGAACACTGTATAAACATCAGAGGTCCAGTGAAGAGCAGAGGTGCCATAGGCACAATCAGAGAACACTGTATAAACATCAGAGGTCCAGTGAAGAGCAGAGGTGCCATAGGCACAATCAGAGAACACTGTATAAACATCAGAGGTCCAGTGAAGAGCAGAGGTGCCATAGGCACAATCAGAGAACACTGTATAAACATCAGAGGTCCAGTGAAGAGCAGAGGTGCCATAGGCACAATCAGAGAACACTGTATAAACATCAGAGGTCCAGTGAAGAGCAGAGGTGCCATAGGCACAATCAGAGAACACTGTATAAACATCAGAGGTCCAGTGAAGAGCAGAGGTGCCATAGGCACAATCAGAGAACACTGTATAAACATCAGAGGTCCAGTGAAGAGCAGAGGTGCCATAGGCACAATCAGAGAACACTGTATAAACATCAGAGGTCCAGTGAAGAGCAGAGGTGCCATAGGCACAATCAGAGAACACTGTATAAACATCAGAGGTCCAGTGAAGAGTAGAGGTGCCATAGGCACAATCAGAGAACACTGTATAAACATCAGAGGTCCGCGGTTGTTCAACGTCCTCCCAGCGAGCATAAGAAATATTGCCGGAACAACCGTGGACATCTTCAAGAGAAAACTAGATAGTTTTCTTCAAGGAGTGCCGGACCAACCAGGCTGTGGTGGGTGTGTGGGCCTGCGGGCCGCTCCAAGCAACAGCCTGGTGGAACAAACTCTCACAAGTCTAGCCTGGCCTTCAATTTTTTTATTGTTGCCGCCGAAGGCGGCTAGTTTATTGTGCACCCCATACTCATCCTGTGAGTGGTAGCGCAACCAAGAAGTGCCGGACCAACCGGGCTGTGGTGGGCCTGCGGGCCGCTCCAAGCAACAGCCTGGTGGAACAAACTCTCACAAGTCTAGCCTGGCCTCGGGCCGCGCTTGGGGAGTAGAACTTCGAGAACCCTCAATAAATATGACGAGAGGAATGGAAGGAAGGTGGAGTTGTTTAAGATTCAGCTACTGGGAACAAAAAGTTCCAAGTAGCACGGGCTATGGTGATCCCGTAGTGGACTTACCCGGCACAGGAGCGGTGCGGAAGGTGGAGTGGTAGTGGCGCTGGAAGAGGGAGGGACGGAGGGGAGGTGGAGGGAAGGGGGGGGGGGTGAGGGGAGATGTACGGACAAGCGATGAAATATTAAAGTGGCTGAGAGATGATTGACAGGCGTGGTGGGGGACAGGAGGACGGCGGCGGGTCCCCTCTCCTGTATACTCTCCCACTGCTATTCCTGCCTCCGGTCCCAGCCCGCCCTCGCCCGCCCTCGCCCGCCCTCGTCCGCCCTCGCCCGCCCTCGCCCGCCCTCGTCCGCCCTCGTCCGCCCTCGTCCGCCCTCGTCCGCCCTCGTCCGCCCTCGCCCGCCCTCGCCCGCCCTCGCCCGCCCTCGCCCACTTGTGTACCGCCTCTGACCGGCCTGGGTCCAGACTTCTCTCTTGACTTACCTGGTCAGTCAGGCTGTTGCTGCTTGCAGTTGGGAAACTTTAGCTATTACAACTAAGTTGATCTGCCATAAAGAGGAGGAGGGGGGGGGGCGGGCCAAGCTTGGACCAGGAGAATGGGGGGGGGGAGGGGGTCGTACATGGCGCGTTTTACGATTGGTAAAACTGAATACTGTTGGTTTAATTTGGTCCACAGGAGGCTTGCTTGTGATGACCAAACCCCCACACTTTCCATCACATTCATCCATTCCTTCCATCAGGGGCCTCGTAGCCTGGTGGATAGCGCGCAGGACTCGTAATTCTGTGGCGCGGGTTCGATTCCCGCACGAGGCAGAAACAAATGGGCAAAGTTTCTTTCACCCTGAATGCCCCTGTTACCTAGCAGTAAATAGGTACCTGGGTGTTAGTCAGCTGTCACGGGCTGCTTCCTGGGGGTGGAGGCCTGGTCGAGGACCGGGCCGCGGGGACACTAAAGCCCCGAAATCATCTCAAGATAACCTCAAGATCCATCTCATTTTCTTGCCCTGTGTATGTGTGTCTTCCTCTTATCTTACCATTACGACTTGATAATGGTCCAAGATGGACCGAAACGTCGTCGTGTCTTAACTTTCTGACGAGTGGCTGGGGCATCGTATCTTCAGCCCCTTTATTGTGACAATCGTCTGCAAGACTAGCCTAGTGTAGTCTAGGTTAGGCTTAGACCTAAGGAATACAACAGGTTAATATTACCTGGTCATACAACAGCAGGAATACATCAGGTTAATATTACCTGGTCATACAACAGCAGGAATACAACAGGTTAATATTACCTGGTCATACAACAGGTTAATATTACCTGGTCATACAACAGCAGGAATACAACAGGTTAATATTACCTGGTCATACAACAGCAGCAATACAACAGGTTAATATTACCTGGTCATACAACAAGAGCAGGAATACAACAGGTTAATATTACCTGGTCATACAACAGCAGCAATACAACAGGTTAATATTACCTGGTCATACAACAGGTTAATATTACCTGGTCATACAACAGCAGCAATACAACAGGTTAATATTACCTGGTCATACAACAGCAGGAATACAACAGGTTAATATTACCTGGTCATACAACAGGTTAATATTACCTGGTCATACAACAGCAGCAATACAACAGGTTAATATTACCTGGTCATACAACAGGTTAATATTACCTGGTCATACAACAGCAGCAATACAACAGGTTAATATTACCTGGTCATACAACAGCAGGAATACAACAGGTTAATATTACCTGGTAATTACATCACCTGCATGATATAGTGCCCTGTCTTCTTACACAGAACGTCGCGTTTCACTCGTAGACGTTACATACGGTCAAAAAATTGTCGTACTAGGAAATGGAAGCGGCTGGCGAAAGTGACTTACTGTCCCGTTTTCTGTTGTGGGTCCTCTGGTAGGTTAGGAGAGACCACTTTAAATTGACTGCTCTCTTGACGTTGCTAACCTTAAGTGGATGGGTTCACTTAAAGGACCCGCTAAAATGGTACAGCATCAGGATTTATATCTAGAAGTGGTAGCAATTCTCGGTGGGATGGATTTAGTACCTGTTCTAAAGGGATTTGGCACATGTGTCTTCGTTGAGAATTATTCATTTATGTTTTGAATGATGAGTGTTGGATGGTTTTATTCTCTGTTGATACTTCAGTACCGCAGTCTCCCAACCTGTCCTCTTAAAAATAACGTCGCTTTTGGCCATTTACCCGTATGGCCGAAAGTGGACGTAATTTGAAAATGAAAAAAAAATAAATAAATTTGGGATTTTTTTTTTCAACAACAGTAAGTTAAGGGTCCTCTGGTAGGTTAGGTGGGCATGAAATTCTCATAAAGTTTCAAAACATTATAAAAAACGTTAATTGAAAGTTTCCTCTCCTAACCTTACTGAGTAAGCCGGACGACTCAAACAGAAAACGGGACAATACGTCACTTTTGTGAGTCGATTTCATTTCAAATTACGTCCACTTTTGGCCATAGTGCGCATACGAGCCAAAAGCGACGTTATTCCTAAGAGGACGGGTTGGTCTCCAAACCTTATGTTTAAGGAATTGTATTTTGCGCAGGGATTTTAACTTAGTTTCTACTTGTGAAGAAACTTGTTTTGTCTGAAAGTCCTCTACCGGCTTCATGCACCGACAGTCAGGAAGATCAGTTGCTAGAAATTCATCTCATGTCTGCACAGCTTTGAAAGTGCAAATGTCATTATCTGTTAATTTTTTACTCGGATCTTCATTTTAGCACTAAAATTTACCGCTGAGAAACACACTGATAGTTGACCGCTACTGTTAGCAGACATGCACTCAAAACCGGATTAAGGACCGGTTTTTTCGAATTCCGGACATTTTTGGAACATTTAAATAAATAATAAATAAATATTAAATGTTTATTTAGGTAAGGTACATACATAAAAGAGATTTTACAAAGAATGATGGATTTATAAATAGAGCTAGTACATACAATGCCTAAAGCCACTATTACGCAAAGTGTTTCGGGCATGAAAAACTTAAATGACTAAAGCTTAATTCTAATTGAGTATAAAGAATAAAATGTGTTGAGAACAAATAAAAATAGATAAAAAAGGGGGAAACATGGCCTGACAAAGCAGCACAAATACAATTAGGTCGACAAACAGCGTTGTTTAAAATAACAGACATGGGTTGACAATATAGGGGTAAGGTAGGTTACAGGGAATTTATTAGGTATAGCTTCGTTTTTATCTTAAACTGGTTGAGAGAGGTACAGTCTTTAACATGGTTGGGAAGGTCATTCCACATTATGAGAAACTCGCTGAGAACCAATGGAATCGAGGAGCCGAGCGGACTGCATGCTGGTCTTGTGATCCTGTGGTCCTGGGTTCGATCACGGGCGCCGGCGAGAAACAATGGGCAGAGTTTCTTTCACCCTATGCCCCTGTTACCTAGCAGTAAAATAGGTACCTGGGTGTTAGTCAGCTGTCACGGGCTGCTTCCTGGGGGTGGAGGCCTGGTCGAGGACTGGGCCACTGGGACACTAAAAAAAAAAAAAAAGCCCCGAAATCATCTCAAGATAACGTGAAGAAGATCCCATCACTGCAGTACATGACATTCAACACGTTTCATTTTTGACACATGGACAGAGGTCACTTGTGCTGTCAGTCAATTTTTCCTTGCGTCGACAACTATTGAATGACGTTGCCTTACCTTGAGATGATTTCATGGCTCAACGTCTCCGCGGCCCGGTCCTCGACCAGGCCTCCTGGTTGCTGGACTGGTCAACCAGGCTGTTGGACGCGGCTGCTCGTAGCCTGATGTATGAATCATAGCCTGGTTGATCAGGTATCCTTTAGAGGTGTTTGTCACGTTCTCTCTTGAACACTGTGAGGGGTCAGCCAGTTGACCTTATGTGTAGTGGAAGCGTGTTGAACAGTCTCGGGCCTCTGATGTTAATAGTTCTTTCTTGAACACTGTGAGGGGTCGGCCAGTTATGTCCCTTATGTGTAGTGGAAGCGTGTTGAACAGTCTCGGGCCTCTGATGTTGATAGTTCTCTCTTGAACACTGTGAGGGGTCGGCCAGTTATGTCCCTTATGTGTAGTGGAAGCGTGTTGAACAGTCTCGGGCCTCTGATGTTAATAGTTCTTTCTTGAACACTGTGAGGGGTCGGCCAGTTATGTCCCTTATGTGTAGTGGAAGCGTGTTGAACAGTCTCGGGCCTCTGATGTTGATAGTTCTCTCTCAGAGTACCTGTTGCACCTCTGCTCTTCAACGGGGGTATTCTGCACATCCTGCCATGCCTCCTGGTCTCATGTGATGTTATTTCTGTGTGCAGGTTTGGGACCAGCCCCTCTAATATCTTCCACGTGTAAATTATTATGTATCTCTCCCGCCTGCGCTCAAGAGAATACAGATTTAGGCTCTTTAGTCGGTCCCAATAGTTTAGGTGTTTTACTGAGTTTTCCCAAATTAGATCACGAAACAGTATTGTATAAATTTAGATTTAGGAAAGTGTAATGTACGATTATGTACGTTGTTGGGTAGATTAGATACACAGTGTTTCGTGGGATTTCATTATTATTTAGTAGTCTTGGATACAGCAGTGTCGTAGACGTTGAGACAGAACTTGGAGCAGAGCAGAGAGCTGAGTGAGGCCAGAGTCACGGAGCTCTGTGGGAGAGTGTGACGGCTCAATGGGGAATCGTGAGTGTAAACTCAATGGGGAGCGAGAGCGTTGTAGCTCGATGCGGTCGTAGTCTGCTGTCTGCTCTGTGTTGAAGCTGTAGCATCTTGGGTCGGTTGGAACTGTACACGCCAAGTGTAACATTCTTGAGGTTGAAGAGGTGTGGTAACTCCCAAATGTTTGTACCGAAGTTAACTGAATCACTACTGTGAAAATTGTACTGTTTGTTGGCTATTCGTTTGATTGATTAATAAAGATTAAGCCACCCAAGAGGTGGCACAGGCATGAATAGCCCGTAAATTGGCTATTCGCATACCACTAGCTTATATTTGGTGACTACACCTCAGCTTCCTCCAAATAAGATAGAAGGATGGAAGAACTGTTCCCTGTAATTAGGGAAAAGATTGAAGCTTTTATAATTACTGCTAATGAGTTTGTCATTAGGTTAATGAGAGCTTGGAGCGGGTATATTGTTGACATAATATACTCGCTACAAAACAAATAGGCAAACCTAGTTGATAAACTGTATTAACAACACATAAGCAAACCCACTTCAAAGTTTCTAGTATGCATAAGACAAATGTGCGAGTGAGAGTGATTGGGAATAAATGGTCGTTGTCTTGCATGGGCCAGTAACCTTTAGCCAGATGCCATTATTATTAAGTTTAATGTTATGTTGTATAGCCCCTCTTCTGGTCAAAGGATAGGAGACAGACTAAGTATTCCATCAAAGAGAAATGAGCCCTGAGAACTTGAGCCACAGAGCACACACTTTTGTAGTTTGACCCCCCTCTTGTGGGGCTGTCAAGTAGAGATGGCAAAGCTACTTGACAGATTTTAAGAATATTAATGTCTCATTACTCAAATTTTGGTGTGCCAGTGACCTTGTCTGGGTGCCAGGAAAAAAATTATGATGTCAGTCAGTCCTGCCCTTTGTCCACATAGAGATATAAAGTTATATTTTGTCAGCTCTTTTTCCCTTTGTAGCTTGTGGTTGAACTTGAGCAAAACCTTGCATGACAAGTAATAAGTTGTTGCACATATTATATTGTCAGTATTTTACACAATTCCGCTGTTTTCTAATGTGACATATCTTTGTGACATTTTAAAATGGCTGATAAAACTAATTTAAAAGTTGTTCTTAGATATCCTTCACTTTATTAAAATATTTTGATAATAATAATAATAATATTAATAATAATAATAATACTCTTTAACATAAAAATTTCATGGTCAAGAAATGTGTGTGTATTGTTTGTATGAAGTTCCATTAGTTTGTTTAGTAGGTAGTAATTGTGGTGTGTACTTGAATAGCTTTCTATCATCTGATATTTAAATGCGATACTTTCTGCACATTTCATTATAGATTGTACCTTAGCAGGGGCGTCGCCATACAGCATGAGTGGGACACCAGGTCCCATGATGTCTCCGCCACCAGGGGAAGACTCCATGGGTTATGGCATACCAGGAATGAATGGCTCAGGATACTCAGGCGTAGGGGTGAGTTGGTGTCCATTTTGAGTGTTGGTGACTTGAGCGGCACACTCCAGCACACAGCAGAACACTCAACACCTGCTGCTGCCATTCCTTCACATCCTTCACAGTTTATAAATGAATGTGCAGTATATTTTCTAGTCATGTATTGTTGTAATTTGTTAAATTTCTGTGTGTTGATTTTTAGGAATATGCTAAATCTTGTGTCTTATAGGGTTTATAAAGGAGCATTTTGGCGTGATTGCCATACAAGAGAATTTGATGGAAACGATACAATTTCATGACCTTATTCTTGTTGTATCTTGCGTCTCTCTCTCTCTGCTCACCAGCATCACGGTCAACAATCCTTTGGCTGGTGATGGGTTCCCTACAGTGCTTGTATCTTTTCCAGTTGTATTTTAAACTTGAGAGCTGTTTTTATTACAACTACCATACTTCAGCAGGGCCTTTGGTATAGGCGTATTATTCTCTGGGACAGGTATTTCTCTGTCTATTCTGCACTGTGGCTTGCCATACTTTTAAGTTGTGACTTTGATCAGGTTTTCTATTAGAAATCTTTAAAAAGGGGGTTGGATTCTTATTGATACAATTTGTTGCAAAATCTTGAATGCTGGGTTTAGAGAGGTGGGGCCAAATTCACGAAGCAGTTACATAATCACTTACGAACCTGTTCATCTTTTCTCAATCTTTGGCGGCTTTGTTTACAATTATTAAACAGTTAATGAGCTCCGAAGCACCAGGAAGCTGTTTATAACAATAACAACAGTTGATTGGCAAGTTTTCATGCTTGTAAACTGTTTAATCAATGTAACAAAAGCTGTCATAGATTGAGGAAAGATGTACACATTTGTAAGCACAGTACTTGCATAACTGCTTTATGAATCTGGCCCCTGGTGTGGTATGTCTCATGTGAACAAGTATGTCCCATAACTCTTGATATACTTTTGTATTTGATGTTTGATCTGGGATAATTTTTTAATTTCAATAGGAATTTTACATCTTTTTGTATGTGTTCCTTACACAGTTGTCAAGGTGAGGGAGTCACACTGAATCGTAAACCTTTTTCCACAGTGGCAGTTATGAATTTTCATTATAATTTTGAATTGCATTGTTGCATTGCTATATGCCAGCTCACCCACTTTTCCTTAGGGAAGAGAAGGATTGCATCTTTTGATAACTCAGATTGCAATTTAATGTTGTTTATAAATCCCCTCTTCTCATCAAGGATACGAGACAGACTAAATGTCCCATCCTGTTGGGATACACCCAATATTTAGGTAGCCTCAGAGCCTACCTAACTTTGATTTATCTCTACCTGTTGGGGCATCGAGCCGAAGCTGTAAAGCTACCCTGAAAGTTTCGGTGGATATTGTTACTGTATGTTGCAATGATTTGGTTGTGACAGTGTCCGATAAATTATTTTTCAACAAAACAGGCAGTCTTGCATATTGCTTTTAAAGTTCATGTAAACCATTTTGTGTGGCGGTAATACCCTCTTCACTAGCACCTCTTCTTGTAAATCTGGGAATCATCTACAAATTTGGGAATGGGGTTTGAGATATTTCATCAGTATCAACGATAAGTACCGGGAATATTCATGGAGTGGGGTTCTGAGAGTTCATCTGCTCCTCACTGTTGTAATAACTTGATCTAAAAAGGTGGTGCTTGGAGCAGACCGTCACCATCTGGTCACCATTTGGTCCGGGAGACATCTCCCGTCACGCAGGGTGCAGTCGCACCTCCACAGATCTCCAGTATCAGCTCTTGATACTGGTGATGGCTCAAAAGGGCCACCACTTAGGAGCTATTCATGCCCGTGCCACCTTTTGGGTGGCTTCATCTTCATCTTAACACATTCACAAGGGAGACATCTCCCGTCACGCAGGGTGCATTCGCACCTCCACAGATCTTCAGTATCAGCTCTTGATACTGGTAATGGCTTAAAAGGGCCACCACTTACGGGCTATTCATGCCCGTGCCACCTTTTGGGTGGCTTAATTTTCATCATTCATCATCAGCAGACCACACGGCCACATATCAACTACGACCCGGTTTGTGCACACTCGAAACATTAACCGATGGCTGTATTTGAAGTATTCTGTTGATATGCGAGGCTAAAAGGAAAGAGTACTGTATTCAACTCATTATTCAATAAGCATGAAGTACTTCTATTTACTTACTTGGTACCCATGAAGGACAAGTTTTGCCATTGAGTACAGGGACAAAGTACAGTATTTAAGACATCCCACGTATGGATCCGGCTTCACTACCACTGACGGAGTGAAACGGGAAGATATTTGGTAACCAGTTAAGCTAGCAGGTTGTGATCGGGAAACTAGCTTCAACTGACTATGAAACAACACTGCCTCCTTGCTTTGCCCATTTTACTTATATTAATAATACTATAATAATAATAATAATAATAATAATACAGTAATAATAATAATACACATAGAAAATCATACTAACTTTAATTTACACACACTAATAATTTAGTGTGATTTTCTGTGTGTTTCTGAAGCTTGGGTGTACTGTGTTGAACTAGTTTACCCTTCACCCGAGTGCTTGGGGGTCTTACATAAAACTTGGACTGGCTTCAGTAGAGGCCTCCAGACTTCCTGTGATTTCAGTAGAAATATGGTTCTAAGACTTTTAACAAGTCAACAGTTGTACAGTGGTAGAGTATGTGGTTGGCAATGCCTTGGTCGCGGGTTCGCGTCGCCTCGCAGCCCCAGTGGATTTTATCAGTAATAATAATAATGTAATATTATTTTATTTATAATACATATACAAAGCCTCAGCTTGAAGTTGTTAATAACTACGTTCAGTAATTATATATTTTTAAAGCCACTAATTACGGTGTTTCCGGCATAATGTAAGGTGGAGGAGAACATAGATGTTCACATTAGTTTACTCTCAGTTTTCTGTTCATTGAAATGAAAGATGCAGGGGCAGATTTATGACAAGGCACAAAGTGTTCTGTATACAGTACTTGGTAACAACTGTAACAGAAAGTACATACAGTACCATATATAAAATGGAAGTCTTTGAGATGCCAACAAGTTTATTTCACCACCGGGAGCCAGTGGCTGAGCGGACAGAACACTGGAGGCGTGATCCTGTGGTTCCGGGTTCGATCCCAGGCGCCGGCGAGAAACAATGGGCAGAGTTTCTTTCACTCTGATGCTCCTGTTACCTAGCAGTAAATAGGTACACCTGGGAGTTAGTCAGCTGTCACGGACTGCTTCCTGGGAGTGGAGGCCTGGTCGAGGACCAGGCCGTGGGAATACTAAAAGCCCCGAAATCATCTCAAGATAACCTCAAGCGTGTAAAAAAAAAAGGATCTTCAGACCTTCAGTAGAAACACTGTGCATTCTAAATAGTGGTTGTACACTTGGCATCTCATCAACTGTTGGTACTCACCCAGTTATGCTTGCTGGGATTGAGCTTTGGCTGCTTGGTCCCGCCTCTCAACTGTTACTGAAGTGATGAACAGGTTCATGAGCCTTTTGGGCTGTATTATATCTACATTTGAAACTGTGTATGGAGTTTGCCTCCATCACATCACTTCCTAGTGCATTCGTTTTGTTAATTACTCTGACATTGAAATAATTCTTTCTTAAGTTTCCTGAGGCTCATTTGTGTACTCAATTTCCATCTACTGTATGTTTTCTTGTTCATGTACCATCCAGGTTAAAATAATTTGCATTCATCTACTCTGTCAATTGCTCTTAGGATTTTGTAGATGGTCATGTCACTCTTAACTCTTCTGTCTTCCCGTTTCATGAGGTTTAATTCAAATAGTATTTCAACATAGCTCATACCTTTCAGCTCTGGGACTAGTCAGGTCTAAAACCTCTGAACTCTTCCTAATTTCTGTGTCTGTCCAAGGTATGAGACTAGACACTTTGGCTAGCTTCAGTCAACTTTTCAAGATGACACAGGGTGGGCTGTAACTGGCATAGGTGGATCAGGATTGGCCACTTTGCCTCTCTTAAGAAATATCAGCGCCTGCAGTGACCCCCCTGCGATTTTGATGAAATCTAAAATTAGAGATTTGCTTTCTTTAGAGTTTTTGAGCAGTTTTTCATCTTTTTGTAACATTTTCTGAGACATATAGAGAGAGCTATATAAACACAGAGAGGAGAGAGAATGTCGATTAGCCCTGAGAGGAAACATAGTTCAACTGGCATTTGGCTAAAGTCACAGCACATTCGTCTTGTTTAGTCCTGGGCTTTTCTACTATTTGTAGATCAGGAATAACACCTCCTTTGATGACCAGACCACACACTAGAAGGTGAAGGGACGACGACGTTTCAGTCCCTCCTGGACCATTCTCAAGTCGATTGTGAGAATCACAGTCTCACAATCGACTTGAGAATAGTCCAGGACGGACCGAAACGTCGTCGTCCCTTCACCTTCTAGTGTGTGGTCTGGTCAACATACTTTAGCCACGTTATTGTGACTCATCGCCTGCAACACCTCCTTTATCATCAAATCCTTGGATTGGCTTTATATCTTTTCTTTTTCATTATCATCTTAGTTAACTTTTTGGAATTTTCTTTTTACATCAGTAACACAACACTGGTCCTCACTTGTATGTCAAAGATTTAGGAAGCCTGTCTTATTAGAGAGGTGCTCCAAAGCTGTGTCGCATATGCTTCAAATCTGAATTGCAGATCTGTTATTCATTTCCTATATGTGCATACAGTTCCTTGAGAAATGGCAATTGACAAGATGTAATAATTCAAGTGCCAGACTGCGAGCACCTGCATATAACAGCCTGGTTGACCAGACCAGCAATCAAGAGGCCTGGCCAGAAACTGGGCCATGGGAGCCAGTCGGCCGAGCGGACAGCACGCTGGACTTGTGATCCTGGATTCGATTCCAGGCGCCGGCGAGAAACAATGGGCAGAGTTTCTTTCACCCTATGCCCCTGTTACCTAGCAGTAAAATAGGTACCTGGGTGTTAGTCAGCTGTCACGGGCTGCTTCCTGGGGGTGGAGGCCTGGGCGAGGACCGGGCCGCGGGGACACTAAAAAGCCCCGAAATCATCTCAAGATAACGTCAAGATGGGGACACTGATCCTCGAAACCACCTCTGGGGTGGTAAAGTGTATCATGTGCATATCTGTACACACACATGCTTATTTTGTCCAAGTTTTAACAATCTGTTTTGCCTTTTGACTGCTTTGTGAATTAAAAATATTATGGTAAATGATGATTATGATGACCTAGGGATAAATGATAATTCATGATTATTACTGCATTAGGCACCTCAAGGTCTCTTAGTCCATTATCAGGACATGTTCAGGTTTAATTTATAAAATCTGAAGATGTATATGGCTGTTCAATTAAATTAAAGCATTGTGCATATTTGCATTTATCTGTCATAAGTGTGGGATTTATTATACTGTATATTAGTTGTATAAAGATGTTTGCAGTTACTGCACTCTACTTTTAAAAATTTGTATTTGACTATAATTGTATTTTGCTTTATTTTTATGTTAGTCTGGGAAAGTTTATCATCCATCATACTTGATACCACAACAGCAATAAAGTATATTACGTAATATAATGTTACACAAGTATGGATACACCAAAGTAAGTTGACAGTTAATTAGACTTTCGAGAATGTATGTTTAGGAAATTTGAACTTGGGTGTAATGAAAATTTTCTGATGGCTGTTTATTTCTAAAGTATCGGAGTAAAATCACATCACATCTAGTTGAAAAATAATTACTGCATTTACAAAATCAGTATTTATTATGTATAGAAAATTGGTCTAATGAGGTTTGTGTTGTTCCCGTTGGAGAGGATTAACCGACCTGTCCCTGTCCCTAAATATATATTGACCAGTGGGTGTTCCTTGCCAGGGCATGGGCTACGACCTCCATCCGGAGTCGCCTGATGTGTAGGCGGCACATATACATCCGCCCACGCCCAGCCCGCCCTCCACCCACACCCTAAAGTTAGTTGATAATATTTCGTGACTTCTGGCTCGTTTTTCCTCAGAATGTATTTGACCACAGTAATGAGGGTCAGTCATTAGTTTAGTATAGTTAGTTCAGTGTTTTGTGGAAGTAACATGTTTCCTATACGAGAAGCAAATTTTTTGTTTGTAGCGAAGCTTGCGCATTGCATGAGCAAATTAGTAATGTATTAGTTTTGCTCTGTGCAGCTTACCCCTACAGCTCAGTGACTTGTATGTTGGTAGCTACATTGTCGAATTAACCTACAGCTCCACAAGACACTAGTGTTCCTGTGGTGTGGTAGTCCTAGATGTTTGTCATCGTTCCTCCATGTAGTTAATAGTTTTGTCGCATGGCCCTGTGTGCAATCTTCCAAGTAATGTCTTGTCTGGATATTGTTGTCTACCTGCTGATATAGCTTTCCTCACATGAGAAATAGAGATTACACTTTGTAAATCACTCTTGTAAAAGTTGTTTTCTCAGCATGAAACTATAACTTTTTATTCCATTGAACTGTTTGCTTGTTTTATTTTTAACCTATATTGTTGAAATGGTCTTTGTACTGTACTAACTTCCCGTTAATAATTGTTCTTGGTAATGCATCCAGATATTTGCATGGCCAATTCCTCTTGATTTGATTAAGAGTACTGTATGTTGTGTTGCGTAGTTAATCGTGAAGTGAAAGTCTGATCACAAGGACTTTTACAAATACCACTATGTACCATACTGCACTACAGTTTGTAATTCTTTTTTCATGTTAACTAATTTGTTGTTGCTTTGTTTCGTTTCAGCAGCAATAAGACGCGTGGGCGGTTAGCGGGTTGTGGAGTCCGGGCCGGCGTGGTGGGGTGGCCTGGTTGGCCTTTCTGCTAATCCTCCTGAAGTATCAGTGGTGACCAACCTAGGTGCCGGGCTGCCCTCCCCCGCCCCCCCACACTACCTCCCGCGGCCCACCCATCCTTCAGACACACAGTGCAGGCCGTGTAACTCCGGGTCACCAGCCGCGATCGGGCTGCATGTGGCTCTTTTTTTGGGCCTAACCACATTGTCATATGTAGGCCACATGGGCTGCATGTGGCCCACCTCAGGCAACAGTGATCAGAGCTGTCAGCCCAGTGTGCAGGCAGCGGGCCGCCGCCATACGCCCTGCAGCCGAGCGGGACCAGCGGGGCCCGTCCTGCAGCTGAGCGGGACCAGCGGGGCCCGCCCAGCCCATAGTATACGAGAGCCGGGGCGGGTAGCCACCCACGGCCACTCCACACACCACACTGCCGCTACCCACGCCCACCACTCGCCCATGGGTGACGCTCTCATGACCCATAGCGCTACGCCATCTTGATATCCACCTGTCCACGCAGTTGCCCAACCCCATCCATCCATGGTCACACTTCTGTGAGCACACTCAGCCATATTACACCTGACAACTGGACCAGTTTCTGTGTTAAGGGTCCAAGCATATTCACTTAACTGGAGGAGCTTGTGATGCATTAATCTTCTTGTATACAATATGAAGTACTACTGTAATGTAAATATGAATGAATGGGAAGGTCAGCAGGTAACAAAGTATGTTTTATAGCCAGTTTTAAATGTGCGAGACAGAAGGTGCCATGGGAGGTGAAGGTGGGTACAGTGGTAGTGGACCCTCCCAGTACCAGGGAGCCCCAGAACCATGTATACGGTTGGTATGTGATAGTCACACTCGTGTTGCTTATATGTGTAGGCTTTTAATAAAGTTTCTGCTGTTTGAACATTCTTTAAAAAATACACACATGTTCCTCATTGGCGAATGAGCCAGATGTACTTTGCGTCACCCCCGGCGAGGTGGGCTACAGCGTGATTAGCGGCCCTCCCGCCTCGCGTGACCACCCAGGTTGGTGCGGTCCACCAGGCGGTCCGCGGCGACCCGTACAAGCCTCTGTATCCATGTAGCATAGGGGAGTGTGGCCAGTGAGGCCCGGCTGCCCCCCCGGCCCTGCACACGCTCCACTGGGCGGTCCACCCCCACCTTGACGTGGCTATAGGGCCACATTGCCCAGTGGGCCCCATCCAACCCAGTATACGTACTCTGGACGGCAGCAGCACCAAGATTGAAAAAGTAATGGTCAGACCGAACTGGCTCTCAAGATGTCTGTTTGTTGTTTCAACGCACATTGATTGGATGTTTCTGTTGTTTTTGTTTGTGTTCAATTGTGTTCTAATGGGTTGTGTAATGTGTGTATGTGCTGGTCTCTGACTGGCTTGAGTTACTGTGTTCTTGATCTTGTGGAAGTCGGAGGGTGTGGCCTTCCCTTGTCCATGGAATTCTTTTATGGTCTTTGGCTGGCCACACCTGGCCGAGAGGCAGATGACCACATTTACATCATCACTTTAGCCAACTAAAGTTGCAAGTGTTTGTGATGTAGGTATGGTTGTAGGAAAACAACGGTGTGGCGCCTCCCGGCCCATCCACAGCAAGGCACAGTTGGTGGGGCAGTGCCTTTTTGGCGCTGCCCGATTGATGCAGGGTATTACGTAGGAAAGATGAGACCACACAGATGATCTTGTGATACACTGGATAATGAACACTTAAGGACCTGGAACTTTGAAGTAGGTCTATTTTTATATGGATAGATAAGACTTGAAAATTGAAATGGGAAAAAAAGATAGATGGTCTTGTGTAACTGTATATTATTAGTATGGATAGAAAATTCTAATAATACTCTTTACAATCCGTTTAACATTTGGTAATGTTAAGTCCTTTTCCATACGGTTTGTACGGTAGTGTAAGGGCAGCATCGGATCTAGGTGGTGCACCAATGGTGGCCCAAAAGACCCGAAGCTGTCGAGTGCGCATGTTTGTATGGGTAGTGCAGGAGTAGTGCAAGGTAGCTAGACCACAAGTATACAGTGATAATACTGCAGTATACGAGAAACAATGTTCTTCATTGACAAAAGTATAACTACAAAGAATAAGCAGAGTAGCCTGCCCTCTTTTCATGAACTGTTAGCATTATTTTGACTCCTGTAGCCAGCTAAAGGGCCGTCATCTCGTTTCCTGATTTTTCTGAGCTGCTGAGGTGTACCGTAGTTGTCTCCATGTAACTTAAAGCTCTCTTCTGTCTCTTCTCGCTGTTCGCTGTAGTGAATGATGCAAGAATAAACCTCCTGTATTGAATTCTTATGAATAACTGTAAATGTATTGCCTAGATATACTCTCCAATACCGTCCTGTACCAAAATACGTAATTTTCTCATAATTCTTGTAGAGATACTGTGTATTTTTGCTGTGTATTTGTTCCAGTTTTGTAATAGTATATGTAGTACAATCTCGCTACTTTTTCTCCCCTTTAGGACGGTATGGGAAAGTCTGCAAAATTGGTGCATTCTTACTTACACATTTTAAGGAATTTTTTTCATGTAACCAGTTATTGTTTTCATTGTTTAGCCACCTTATTTATGCAGGCTGGGTCATTTTGAGATACCCCGCCTCATTTCTAAGATTACATTAATTTCATTTTGAGCAAGAGTCGAGTGCTTGTACATTAGAAATCTATTGCGGAGGCGAAAGATAAGTGCTACTTATGTTTCCAGGCGTTACAAACTGGGCAAATCAAACTGAGTGCAAGGTATAATCCCATCACCCATACTCCTGTAGGTCATTTGTTGCCAACTGCCCTGTGCTCTCAGCTACAATCCATTTTCTATGAGGACCGTTTTTGTATTATTGTCCGTTGCCCACTTTGTCTCGTGCCTGGAAGCATTCCATTCACTCTCATTTCACTTAGTTAACTTAACCATTCTAACCTCTTTGCTATGTGAGTGTGAAGTACATGTACATTACTGTCTTTTGTATTGTCATGCATAAGTTGCATTGTAAGTATTTTGGCTACAAGGAAAGCCAGTCCTCATGATATTAATTACAGTACCATGATGTTTTGTTGGACTCTGCAGTGAGTTGCAGGTCTATTTGTGTTTTAAGGTTCATCTGAAAGCTCAAACTAGATTATTTTATAGTGTCAGGTACAGGATATTCTTGGTTGCATTTACTAAAATGCTGTAGCCACTACCCGTGACACTGACCCATTCCTGAAACAGGGCAATGACCTAGCGAACGCTCAGTGTCACGGCTGCCCGCCATGGTCCCTCAGTATACCAGCAGGCCAGTGGCTCAGGGGTAGTGCCCGCTGCTGACGCTTCCTGATTAAAAAGGAAATAATAGTAAGCATAGAGAAATAAATAAAAAATTTGGTATACCATACTGTAATGTGTCCTTGGCCTTAAGGTGTCACGCAGCGTGCACTACTCCCCTCCCATGTGGCCAAAGGCAGGGAGGCTGACCCACTGTGCCGGAGACGAAGAAGCACTGTTTATATGTACTGTAACATACAAACTTTTACTATTAGGTATGAATGTTATCAAATAAATGATTTCAAAGGCTATACAATGTACCTCCGTTATCTATCCTTGGGTGATACACAGTATTACAAAAAATATCCTATTTTCTATTATAATACAGAAATTAAATGGATACTAATTTGATCTAGATGCTTTCTCCTACCCTATAACAGGAGGTAACTGCTAAAGCTGTAATAATCATTTTATTCAAAAGATGTCTTCAACTCTTCAACTAGGGAGCCGGTCGGCCGAGCGGACAGCACGCTGGACCTGTGATCCTGTGGTCCTGGGGTCGATCCCAGGCGCCGGCGAGAAACAATGGGCAGAGTTTCTTTCACCCTATGCTCCTGTTACCTAGCAGTAAAATAGGTACCTGGGTGTTAGTCAGCTGTCACGGGCTGCTTCCTGGGGGTGGAGGCCTGGTCGAGGACCGGGCCGCAGGGACACTAAAAAGCCCCGAAATCATCTCAAGATAATCTCAAGATAAGAAACTCTTTGATCTCATACATTCAGCTTGGTTGTCTTGTAAGGTCCCACTTTGGATATTAGATCCAGAATGAAGTCGGGGACAACATACCTAGACATACCCGGAGAGTATACCCGGAGAGGATTCTGGGAGTTGTTCTACTTCCCAAGCCCCTGCCTGAGGCCAGGCTCGACAATGTAAGGCAGCATATTTTCAAGCATCTCGTGAGGGATTATAATGTGGTAATGGAAGCACTGAAGAAAAAAAAAGTTGATCCATAAACTTGAGACCTTCCACGCACTTGCTTGGCATCACTGTTGATTGCCAAATGAGGGCTATTACTAACACTTGCATTGCACAAGGGTTACATAAGACACTTATCTGTATGCACACAGAAAATTGTACTGAAAACAGTGTTTTGTCTTTCTATATTGCTAAAAAGCTATGCTCTAAATATAGGAACGATGATGTTTATTGGAAGACTTGTGTACCAGTGGGAGTTTAAAAACGTCAGAGTACATTACCTAAAACATTGTATGATGTGAGGCACACACCAGGCGAACATTATCTGTTATTATGCACATTTCAACGGTTAAGATACCTCTTAGGTTGTCTAATCAACCCCCCTCCAACTGCCACTTGAAAGCAAAATCACTGACTTGTAAAGTCCACTACGGGCTCGCCATAGCTCGTGCTACTTGGAACTTGTTGTTCCGAGTAGCAGAATCTAAAACAACAAACAACAACTGACTCATGCCAGTGGCATCCTCCCTGACTGTTATTTAGTAATTACCTAAGTGTAATTACCTAAGTGTAGTTACAGGATGAGAGCTACGCTCGTGGTGTCCCGTCTTCCCAGCACTCTTTGTCATATAACGCTTTGAAACTATTGACGGTCTTGGCCTCCACCACCTTCTCACCTAACTTGTTCCAACCGTCTACCACTACCACAACCGTGTGTGTGTGTGTGTGTGTGTGTGTGTGTGTGTGTGTGTGTGTGTGTGTGTGTGTGTGTGTAATTACCTAAGTGTAGTTACAGGATGAGAGCTACGCTCGTGGTGTCCCGTCTTCCCAGCACTCTTTGTCATATAACGCTTTGAAACTACTGGCGGTCTTGGCCTCCACCACTTTCTCACCTAACTTAGTGTGTGTGTGTGTGTGTGAGAGGCTTCAATAGTAGAATATATTGGAGTATGTTGGTTGTTTGTTTTTTAGCTTATGTACATCTATATAAATGCAGCTACCCTAGACTATATGATGGGTAACAGTTTGTGTTAGGAACTCATTATGTGATACTAAAATCCCCGTCTTACAGTGTGCTTATTCATGCAGGGGCATGTGATCAGTTGCCTGCACAGGCAAAGTTTGGATGCATTATAAGGATATCCTCAAGAACATGAGTGAATAAAGTATTTGGAAAGCTCCAGTACTGTACTTCATGCTGGCAGATATGAAGGATCTAATGATTGGATATTTAGTAATGGTATGATCCAGGTCTTCCTCATAAAGTTTATACCTGGAGTACTCAGGGTTGGGAGATTCGTCACCTGCAGCCACCTACCACATGTAACTGTAGGTTAACCTGATCTTGACAGTCACTTATTCAGATTCAGATGTTTATTCAGGTAAGGTATATACATACAAGTGATGTTACATTAATGGATTGATATATAGATAGAGCTAGTACATACAATGCCTAAAGCCACTATTACGCAATGCGTTTCGGGCAAAACATTTATACATTGTCTGGTAGAAGTTGTGGTGCTCAGGTGTCAGATCTAGACAAGTATACATTTTTATACTAATGCTTTCAGACCTTTGAAAGTTTGTGCCTTCTCTCTTATCATACCTGAATATTTGGAGCATTATAGTCATAATAATACAGAGCTGGGGATACCTAGGTATAGTTCAACTTAATCTCTGTTGCATGCTCACTTGGTAGCTACATCTGTGTCATGTTATATTTGTTAGTCTGTTCCAGAATATCTCTGGGGCCAGATTCACGAAGCAGTTACGCAAGCACGTACGAACCTGTACATCTTTTCTTAATCTTTAGCACTTTGTTTTTAATAATTTGGCGGCTTACAATTATTAAACAGTTAATGAGCTCCGAAGCACCAGGAGTCTGCTTATAACAATAACAACAACTGATTTGGAAGTTTTCATGCTTGTAAACTGTTTAATAAATGTAACCAAAGCCATCAAAGAATGAGGAAAGCTATACATGTTTGTAAGTACTCTCGTAACTGCTTCATGAATCTGGCCCCAGGTCTTTTTTATACCAGCAGTGCTGGTGTTCACATTACCGGTTTATGTTCTCAGAGAAATCAATGCATTCATGGTTGTCTGGTTCTTGGTCCAAGAATGTAGGTGTTTGCAGCTGTGCATCAAATGTACAGCATCCAATGCACAGCTGCGAACATCTGTTGTACCCACCAGGTTGTGCTTTAGCAGGATTTGTGTCCCATTTTTATTTTATGCCCACAAGCAACTTGGAGACCTGTAAAACACTATACAAGGCAGTGTGATTTGAATCAGGTCTTGGCAGGCCTTACTTTGCAATTTTTTTTTTTTTTTTTTTTTTTTTTTTGAGATATATACAAGAGTTGTTACATTCTTGTACAGCCACTAGTACGCGTAGCGTTTCGGGCAAGTCCTTAATCCTATGGTCCCTGGAATACGATCCCCTGCCGCGAAGAATCGTTTTTTCATCCAAGTACACATTTTACTGTTGCGTTAAACAGAGGCTACAGTTAAGGAATTGCGCCCAGTAAATCCTCCCCGGCCAGGATACGAACCCATGACATAGCGCTCGCGGAACGCCAGGCGAGTGTCTTACCACTACACCACGGAGACTGCATTCCTGTGCTTGGCTTTTTGAGGTAGGACTTCAGAGGTGATTCAATGATCTGTTTGGGCATTATGTCCCCTATTGGTTTTATGAGACTGTATTTTGTGACTTGATGATTTGCAGTCTGGTGAGTCCTTTTAAAATTGCATTACACTGCCTGAGGTAGTAATCTATGAAAGGAAGGAGGGAGGGGTAGGTACCATTTGATGGATTTTGGATTATGATACTTACCCCTTTCTTTCTCCTGTATTAAGATTTTTTTTAAATATATACTGTCATTATGTATGACTGTATGTAACAGATGTATACAAGAATATAAGAGTTTTTACATTCTTGTAAAGCCACTAGCACGCATAGCATTTTGGGCAGGTCCTTAATCCTAACTTTCCTCGGAATACAACCCACCGTTTAACAGCTAGGTACCCATTCACTGCCGGGTGAACAGAGGCTACAGTTAAGAATTGGCACCCAGTTGATCCTTCCCAGCCAGGATACGAACCCAGGCCAAAACACTTGAGAAATGCCGGGCGAGTGCTTTACCACAGGTTCCTAATTTTTATTTTGCATTTTTGGGAGGAGCTGCTTGGTGGCTCTTTGAAGTTGTCTCACTGAGAAGGTTCCCCACTACTGGATCACATCAGTTATAGTTCCTGTTTGGCATACTGAGGGGACCAGAGGCTGAACCTGGTCCCAATCACAGGTGCTGGAAGTAGGGAATAATTATCGTCACCCTCACTGGGAAACCATCCAGAAACCAGTGATGCTTTACAGACAACTACAACATTCATAGAAAACAAAGTATAGAAACAGTTAAATGACTCTACAAATGATTCATTCCAGACAATTGGTTCACTCTGAACTAGCTCAATTCCACTTGTACCAATAGTTGGCACCAGGCACTCCAGAATTCTTGGCCTACAGCTGACTCCAAGGTCGGTTCTGTTGCCGATGTGGTTGAATCCAGTAGTGTGTTCCTAGGGTTGGCAACTGTTGACAGGTCTCGCTGCTTTTCAGCTGAGTGTTGGCTACCCTACGAACTTTGTCCTGCAGGCACCATTTACTTGTATCATTTTTTTTTTTTTTTAGTATTGCTTCTCATGCATTTTCTTTCCTAGTAGTTTTGTGTGGACTTCGAGTTGCATGTGCTTAGGGTGACTGATCCTTGGGTGTTCATTTAGCATTGCCCCTGTGCTAACAGCACAAATGTTCTGGTGTGTTTGGGAGTTCATCCCTCTGAGGCATGATCACTCGGGTGCCTCATCTTGGAGAGTACACTAGTCCTTGACTCCAAGGCGAGGCACTAGTCCTTGACTCCAATGTGTAGTCCTTTGGCTGGGGTGGGCATCGTATAAGTTGTGTGGGGTGTGCTAGGGTACATGTGTGCTTGTTTCATACAGCATGCCGCAGACACTCTTTGTAGCCAAGCAGTTGTAGGCTCCTTTTGATGTTTGTTCTTTTGGTGAGCATCCCTAGCGCCTGGATGTCCTGTTTGACTAGTCATCTACAGGCCCTGTAATTCCCATTTGGGTCTGTGGTGTGGCTCATTATGGATCGACTCATTGAGTCTACACTTGTCATGATTGAGTTTGAAGAGTGGTCGTTGGCCCTGATACTGCCTGATGATCATTCTTTCTGCCTCTGCTATGCAGACTCTTGGGTCAATGACACTGATCTAATTCAGAGTCTTGCAAAGTATACACACTGGGTTTCTATTCTGTCTGAGCTTGCATCTCATCAAGAAGATTATCAGACAGCTGCTGTTGTACAGGGCAAGGTCTAACCATATTTTGGGTTCTCTGCATGGTGCTTGATTACCATGGAATTGGTCTCTATGGTCTTTTAAGGACCTAGAATTGGAGGTGTAAATGAACTTCACCTAGGCTAAGTCTACCCTTCCACTTCCGTTCTCTTGTAGTGTGGTTCACCCTCCTTTTGGTCTACCCTGTTTCTGGCTCCAAAGCATCTTAGGGTTTTAGAGTCAGGGCAGTGTGTAACTTGGCCTACTCTGGGGTGGCCCCATCCACTTTGATAGTGGAGGCAGTTGATCAATCTCTGCCTGCTGGGGATGTGAAGCTTCAATTCACAAGTGCTCACCAGCTCCAATCGTTTCTCTTTGGAATGACACCTTTCTGTTTTACGGATTGGGTGTGGAATATGGCTCTGCCCCAGGGCTATCATGGCTAGCTTCCAGGGCTGGGGAGGTTACCTTGAGGTTACCTTGAGGTTACCTTGAGGGTTACCTTGAGGTGATTCCGGGGCTTAGGGACATCGTGGCCCGGTCGTCGACCAAGCCTCCTTGTTGCTGGACTGGTCAACCAGGCAGTTGGACGCGGCTGCTCGCAGCCTGACGTATGAGTTGCAGCCTGGTTGATCAGGTATCCTTTGGAAGTGTTTGTCAAGTTCTCTCTTGAACACTGTGAGGGTTCGGCCAGTTATGCCCCTTATGTGAAGTGGAAGCGAGTTGAACAGCCTCGGGCCTCTGATGTTGATAGAGTTCTCCCTCAGAGTACCTGTTGCACCTCTGCTTTTCAATGGGGGTATTCTGCACATCCTACCATGCCTTTTGGTCTCATGTGATGTTATTTCTGTGTGCAGGTTTGGGACCAGCCCCTCTACTATTTTCCACGTGTAAATTATTATGTATCTCTCCCGCCTGCACTCAAGAGAATACAGATTTAGGCTCTTTAGTTGGTCCCAATAGTTTAGATGCTTTACCGAGTGGACTCAAGCAGTAAAGGATCTCTGCACGCTCTCCAGGTCAGCAATTTCTCCAGCTTTGAAAGGGGCTGTCATTGTGTAGCAGTACTCCACTCTAGAGAGCACTAGCGTCTTGAAGAGTATCATCATCAGTATAGCATCTCTGGTGTGAAATGTTCTTGTTATCCAACCTGTCAATTTTTCTTGCAGTTGTGACGGCTACTTTATTGTGTTCTTTAAACGTAAGGTCTTCCGACATGAGTACACCCAGATCCTTTACATTGCCTTTTCATTCTATGGTGTGATTTGACTGCTTTTTGTATAGGGTTTCCGTTTTTACATTTTCATTTTTTCCGTAGGGTATAAGCTGGAACTTATCTTCCTTAAACACCATATTATTTTCTGAAGCCCGTAGAAAGACCTGATTTTCATCTGATTGGAGGTTTGCCGTGTCCTCTATGTTGTCTATTCTCATAAAAATCCTAGTGTCATCTGCAAAGGATGATACAGTGCTATAGATTGTGTCCTTGTCTATGTCCGATATTAGGATGAGAAAAAGTACTGGAGCAAGTACAGTACTCTGGGGGGGACTGAGCTCTTCACGGTTGATGGACCAGATTTTATTTTGTTGGTTATTACACATTGGGTTCTGTTAGTCAGGAAATTGTAGATCCATCTGCCTATTTTTCCAGTAATTCCTTTTGAATGCATTTTCTGTGCAATAACACCATGGTCACATTTGTCAAAGGCTTTTGCAAAATCTGTGTAAATTATATCAGCGTTTTGTTTGTCTTCTATGCCATCTAGTGCCATGTCATAGTGGTCCAGCAACTGTGATCGGCAAGAGCGCCCTGTTCTGAAACCATATTGTCTGGGGTTATGGAGATGTCGTGATTCCATGTATTTTGTGATCTTACTTCTTAGCACTCTCTCTAAGATTTTTATGTGTGATGTTAGTGCTATCAGTCTGTAATTTTTTGCCTCTGCCTTATTTCCTCCTTTATGGAGTGGTGCTATCTCTACTGATTTTAGTATGTTAGGGATAACTCCAGTATCTAGGTTTTGTCTCCACAGAATGTGAAGGGCCTGCGATAATGGTTTTTTTACAGGTCTTGATGAATATGGAGTTCCAAGAATCCAGGCCTGGTGCAGAGTGCATAGGCATACTGTTTATGGCTTCTTCAAAATCCAGTGGGAATAGGGTGACATCTGATATATGATTTGATATTTGTTTCATATCCATGAAAAATTCATTTGGGTTATCAATCTTCAGTGTGTTTAGTGGTTCGCTGAAAACAGTCGTACTGATTCCTCAGTATTTCACTCATTTCTTTGTTGTCATCTGTGAAAGTTGCATCTCCCTTTCGCAGGGGCCAGATACTAGATGTGGTTTTTTATCTTGATTTTGCATAGGAGTAAAAATATTTCGGATTTCTCTATTTCACTGATGGCCTTTTGCTCTTGTCTGGGTTTTGTATGATTGCTGTAGCTTTAGTTCAATCATTTCTATTTCTTTGCCTAACCTGTAGGGGCCTCGTAGCCTGGTGGATAGCGCGCAGGACTCGTAATTCTGTGGCGCGGGTTCGATTCCCGCACGAGGCAGAAACAAATGGGCAAAGTTTCTTTCACCCTGAATGCCCCTGTTACCTAGCAGTAAATAGGTACCTGGGAGTTAGTCAGCTGTCACGGGCTGCTTCCTAGGGGTGGAGGCCTGGTCGAGGACCGGGCCGCAGGGACACTAAGCCCCGAAATCATCTCAAGATAACCTCAAGATAACCTTCTTTGCCGTTCTTGAGATAAGGTGCGACTCTCAAGTTGTTCTGCGATTCGTTTTCTTCGCCTATAGAGGGAACGACGTTCCCGTTCCAATCTGCATCTCATCCGCTTTTTTCTTAGAGATATATGATTTGAGCATATTTCTAGTGCTACTGAACTTATTTTTTCCAGGCACTGGTTCATGTTTGCATTTTCTAGCTGTTCTTCCCAGCTTATTTCTGTGAAGTCCTGGTTTATTTGCTCCCAGTTTATCTGTTTATTATTAAAGTGGAATTTGCTGAAATCTCCACTGGGAATCAGGACTGGTTTTCAAGGTCTATTCCCCATGCTTGTCAGAACTTCAATTAAGTTGTGATCTGAGTAACAGCTAGGTATTTGTAATCATTATGTTCCTTATCAATTCATCATTATTAGTGAAAATGATGTCCAGCGTGTTCTCCTTCCTAGTTGGTTCTACTATTTGCTGGTTTAAGGCAAACCTGTCACACATCCGTAGCAGGTCATTTGCATGTGACTGTTCATTTAGGCTACTTCCCAGAATTATCTAATATAACTGTATCAGCTATGGTCTTCCATTTCAGGTGCCGTAGGTTGAAGTTCCCAAGCAGGATGATGTTTGGAGCTGGATTTGTGAGGTTTCCCAAACAGTGTTCTATTTTCATTATTTCGTCTTTAAACTGCTGATGATTTGCCTCCGGTGACTTATATACATGGACAATAACTACATTTAAGATCTCTATTTTGATTATTAGCACTTCCACCATATCATTTGAGCTGTTTAGCAGCTCAGTACAGATGAGTGTGTCCTTGATGTTGTCACGTGGGGGTGGGCGGTCCGGGGCTCTGCTAACACTCGGCTGCTAGGGGCTCAAAAGGCCCAAATACTCAGCCCCTCCGACTCCCTGGATTCACCGGAGTCTCCTTGGTCACACAAGATAGGACCAACAATGCCCACCTCCGCAGGTCTTTGCTTCCACCACAAAGGGGTGCCACTGATTCACCCTGGAAGCCCTTCAGTCAACCACGGGGAAACTGCTGTTAACAGTTCCGGCCTAGACCCGTGGGGGAGTGAAGGAAGACTCAGGCTTACCTATAACCATAACCTCCCTGAGTCTTGCCTGCCAGACAAAAAAAGGTTGCAGGAACTCCTTTCCCGCCTGTCTTCTCTATCTTCCTCTTAGCAAGGTCGCCAGCTGGGTTATTATATCTGCACCCCAGCAATGCAGTTCAGTGGGTGTATCATATATCGTTTGTAGCCAGAAATGTATGCTCATAGAGAAATATCACAAATGGAGGCACACTCAAACACAGTAATAAAATGTGTGGATTTACTGACGCAAATTACATGAACACACACACACAATCACAAGTAATACATGAATATGGAATATGGATGATGAGTCTGGAGATCGTCAGCCTCTTCTTCCACGACCATCCAACGCTCCTTCTACTGGGCAGGAAGACAGGAGTCTCACACTCTCACAGGAGGGCCTCTTCACCACGTCGGCACCTCTTCTTCACTGTCCTGCCATCCATACACAATGTCCTCTCTGACAGTCCTGGACACAAGCTGCCTTGCAGCCTACTCTACTATTAAAGTAATAAAGTCTTGCTGCCACATACACGAGTAAATATTGTGGCCTAACTAGCCTACTCATACAAGGGGTAATGGGAGGGAAAATGATCTACCTTACACTCCTGGCTCACGACGCCTGTCCCCTCGATGGTGTGAGGTTCCCACGCTTCCTTGGGTCGATCCTCGACGATCCAGGGCGTTCCACAGGTCCTCAGGTGTCGTGAAGCCTTCGCGTCGTCGCCGTTCCAATCCCTGAGATTCAGCTGCCCCAATCCTGGTTCATCGATGGGCGCTGAGCTAATCACTATCTTTCCCCACACTCGCCTCTCCCACAGGGCGTCGCTCCTTGTCCTAGGCACGGTGTCGTCCTTCCAAGATTCTCAGTGGATGTGACCCCAGTCACAGCTAGCTTGCTCGCCCACCTTCCAGACCTCAACGTCCAGCCAGCGCGCCGCCGACTATTTTCCAAGTTTGGGCACTTCTCTGCTCACTGAACTTGGTTCCTCTTTGGCTTCCCAGAAGCGCAGGGTCTCCAATAACTATGGTGGGCAACGAAGGCCAGCTCAATCCACTGAAAAAGGCTTGCAGAGCCTCCAATCCTCGAGAGCAGACCGAGGCGCGTCCTGTCGCTTCCACGGTCAGTACAACTCTGACGTTGGCGCCGCCCGGGGCACTCGGTGACGTCATGGCGGGCCCTGATTTGTCGCCCGCGACCTACGTCGACCAATCCGCGATCGACTAATGTCCCTTCCAAAAGGTCACATCTGCCGTAGGGGATACTGTTTCATTTTATAACAGGGCGCCAATTTTCCTTTATTTACAACTTATAATATAACCTCCTTCCGTTAAATGGCAGCCGGTCTGGTCGCCACATATATCATTAGACTCCCTGAACCTCAGAGAATCAGTAGGGAGAGCTGATATGACTCTTTAAGCCGGCAAACGAAAGAAATAGGAGAGGGCACCGTAACATACCCCTCCCCTTAAAATAAGAGTCATATCGGAAGAGCAGCACTCAAGAGGGCAATCTATACTCTTGCTCCCTCCGTTCCTGAAGTGTCACTCCTCCAGTTGGCGATGTGGCTCGTTCCACCTTGCCAGTCACTTGTCTCATTATATCTCCACCTCGCATAGTACCGGGTGTGATGGGTGTTCCCTGAACACCTACAAGAAATCCTCTCTCCGTGGCTACGAGTGTACTCCCACGGCTCGTTACCACTGTAAGATTCAGTGCATGCGGCGCCTCCACCGCGTCGTGCACTCCGAGATAGTCTTGCATTTCCACTGCGTCCTACAGGTACTCCATGTTTCCTCTCATGATCTCCTCTTCGCCAATCTTCTCTCTTCTCGGTTTCTCTTCTCCCATAGGTGCGTTGTCTCCTCACAGTGGCACTTGTAACCTGTACTCCATCCAGCAGCTTCCTCTCTTCCACACTAGGCTTTTGCGATGGCCCAATGCCCCTCTGGTTAGGCTGGCGCCTACCCTGGGTGTACCTATTCCCTGCTTTCTTCGTATTGCCTTTCCTATACCACTCGCTCCTTCGTTCCCGACGAACATCTTCACTCCTCCATGAGATTCTCTTCCCTGCAGACGTCTTCTTCGGTTCGTGGTTGGGCTCATCCACCTCCCTGCGGCTCACCTCACCACGGTGGTTCATCTTGCACCTACCACTATTCATCTGGCCGGCATAGGGTGCTTTGCGTCGTGGCTCCTCCACTCTGCCCCTCACTGCCGTTCGCTCATCCACTGAGCTTACTTTATTCACGTTTCTGTATGGAGGGAGTGCGGTCTGCAGCCTCTTCACCGCCCCAGGCGTTTGTACAGCTGCTCCTCGCCACTCCTCCACACGCATCATCAGGCTTAGTCGGAGGTCCCCGTCGGAGTTTTCCACAACCTCCGACGACCTCTCTGCACTCTCGCCCTCGTTGTCGTCGTCTCTGGCGACGTTTTCCCTGGCGAATTCGGCTTCCTCACTATTATTTGGAGCGACCGATACCTCACCTGGCAGGGTTGTACCGCTGCTTGCAACATAGGCACTCTTGGCCCAATCGGGTTGTATCCTGCCTCCTCCGAGGTCATTACCCAGCACCATCTGTACATGCTCTAGGGGTAACTTAGGGGCTACAGCTACTATAGCTTTCTCGACTCCGCAGTCGGCAATCAGCTGTACTTCGTGAAGTGGCAACCTGTATTCCTCCCCCACACTGCGTATCCTCACCACTCCCACAGGTGAATCATTAAATTCCTTGGGGAGAATACTCCTGGTCACCATACTTATGTCAGCACCCGTATCTCGAAGCACGGCAACCTCCACTGGGTCTGACTTTCCAAACTTCACGTTGGCTCCGAAAACGAAGGGATGTTCACCCAACTTCATTTCCCAACCATTCACGTTGGGTCCACCATAATATGGGGTGTGAACAAACACTCTCTCCTCTTCCAACATTAATCCTACATTCCTTTGGTGCTCCTCACACTCGCGGGCATAGTGTCCTCTCACACCACAGTTGTAGCATCGGCTGCCTCCCCTGGGTGACCACTCGCCAGTCACTCTGGCGGTACCACTTGCAGACGTCCCCTGGGTCCTCCTTGGACTCCCTGTCGTCGTATCCGGGACTGCAGCACTTGTTCCCGAGTTAGGTCCACTGCTCACAGCTTGGGGCTTCCTCCCCGCGTCTCTTGAGCTCTTGAACCACGTTACTTCATCGGGCACACTACTCTTGGGAGAGTCCCCACTCGTCCTCGCTCCTCCTGAACTCCTAAAGTTCCCTCCCGACCTGGTGTAAGGCGAGTGTCTGGGCGGCCCCTCCCTCCTGATATGTAGTGCCTCCTCCAGCATGTCGGCTCGGTCCGCTGCAGCCTTCAGGTCCTTAATACCTGCTTCTCTCACCCTCACTCGCAACTCAGGATGGAGCACTGACATAAACTTCTCCATCACTATCAGTCGTTTGATATCATCCACCGACTCCGCTTCCTCCGCCTTCAACCATCGTAGGAATTTCCGTTCCATATCCCTGGCGGTCTCGGCGTAAGTCTTTCCCGACGCTCTTGTACACTCTCTGAACCGCTTCCGGTACATCTCCGGAGTCAGCCGGAATGAGTGGAGAACCGCATTCTTAATCGCGTCATAACTAGTACACTCCTCTAGGTCCAGCATGTTATAGGCTTCCCGGGCCTCACCAGTCAACCTGCCCTGGACCAGAGCAGCCCAATCATCTTCCGGCCACTCCTTCAGAGTCGCTATCCGTTCAAAGTGTTCGAAGAACGCCTCAGCTTCTTGTGGTTCGAACGTAGGTAAGTCACGTTCCCTTACCTTGAGGTCATCCCGCCGTGCAGGTAGTGAGGGCAGACCACGTTCAACGCGACGCAATTCGACTTCTTTCTTTGCCCTTATCTCCTCCAGTCGCAGTTGTCTCTCTCCTTCTTCCCGCTGCAGCCGAGCTTCTCGCTCCTCTCGCTGCAGCTCAGCCGCACGTTCCTCTCGCTGCAGCTCAGCCGCACGTTCCTCTCGCTGCAGCTGCAGCCGTGCTTCTCTCTCCTCTCGTCGCAGCTGGGCTTCCAGTTGCATCTTCATTATTTCCAGTTGCAGGCTCCTCTTACTACAGCTGGACCTTCCACTGCTCCCATGTTCACTGTGAATTCTCTCCACACTGGTAGGCGCTTGGGGAGGCCCTAGTCGGGACGGTTCACCTTGCGATGGCTCTCCTCGGGACGGCTCCTCTTGAGATGGCTCCTCTCCCGTCGCTTCCTCTCGAGCTGTGAGCTGTGCCATGATCTCTATCCTTCGCTCTGCTACCTTAGTCGTCCTCAACCTGATCCCAAAGTGGTTTGCCACTTGTTGGAGCTGGGCCTTGGTACACTCCTCCAAAATTCTCTCGTCCCTTGTGTCAATAAATTTCTTTACTTTGTCTTCCTCCATCTCTATATCATCAAGCATACACGACGGCACAGACAAGTTAGTAGGCACTAATTTCACCGTTTCAGTCCCTTAGCTGGTTGAGTAACAGTACCACCGAATTCACTGGCCACACTGTATTAGTACCCTGGCAACACTTGTCTTGAAATTTGGTCCACACTGTAGCTTGATCCACGCTTCCTGGCGAGGTTCCCAGTTCTTGGCTACCGGGGTTCGAATCCTGGCAAGGTCGCCAGTTCTCTTGTCACGTGGGGGTGGGCGGTCCGGGGCTCTGCTAACACTCGGCTGCTAGGGGCTCAAAAGGCCCAAATACTCAGCCCCTCCGACTCCCTGGATTCACCGGAGTCTCCTTGGTCACACAAGATAGGACCAACAATGCCCACCTCCGCAGGTCTTTGCTTCCACCACAAAGGGGTGCCACTGATTCACCCTGGAAGCCCTTCAGTCAACCACGGGGAAACTGCTGTTAACAGTTCCGGCCTAGACCCGTGGGGGAGTGAAGGAAGACTCAGGCTTACCTATAACCATAACCTCCCTGAGTCTTGCCTGCCAGACAAAAAAAGGTTGCAGGAACTCCTTTCCCGCCTGTCTTCTCTATCTTCCTCTTAGCAAGGTCGCCAGCTGGGTTATTATATCTGCACCCCAGCAATGCAGTTCAGTGGGTGTATCATATATCGTTTGTAGCCAGAAATGTATGCTCATAGAGAAATATCACAAATGGAGGCACACTCAAACACAGTAATAAAATGTGTGGATTTACTGACGCAAATTACATGAACACACACACACAATCACAAGTAATACATGAATATGGAATATGGATGATGAGTCTGGAGATCGTCAGCCTCTTCTTCCACGACCATCCAACGCTCCTTCTACTGGGCAGGAAGACAGGAGTCTCACACTCTCACAGGAGGGCCTCTTCACCACGTCGGCACCTCTTCTTCACTGTCCTGCCATCCATACACAATGTCCTCTCTGACAGTCCTGGACACAAGCTGCCTTGCAGCCTACTCTACTATTAAAGTAATAAAGTCTTGCTGCCACATACACGAGTAAATATTGTGGCCTAACTAGCCTACTCATACAAGGGGTAATGGGAGGGAAAATGATCTACCTTACACTCCTGGCTCACGACGCCTGTCCCCTCGATGGTGTGAGGTTCCCACGCTTCCTTGGGTCGATCCTCGACGATCCAGGGCGTTCCACAGGTCCTCAGGTGTCGTGAAGCCTTCGCGTCGTCGCCGTTCCAATCCCTGAGATTCAGCTGCCCCAATCCTGGTTCATCGATGGGCGCTGAGCTAATCACTATCTTTCCCCACACTCGCCTCTCCCACAGGGCGTCGCTCCTTGTCCTAGGCACGGTGTCGTCCTTCCAAGATTCTCAGTGGATGTGACCCCAGTCACAGCTAGCTTGCTCGCCCACCTTCCAGACCTCAACGTCCAGCCAGCGCGCCGCCGACTATTTTCCAAGTTTGGGCACTTCTCTGCTCACTGAACTTGGTTCCTCTTTGGCTTCCCAGAAGCGCAGGGTCTCCAATAACTATGGTGGGCAACGAAGGCCAGCTCAATCCACTGAAAAAGGCTTGCAGAGCCTCCAATCCTCGAGAGCAGACCGAGGCGCGTCCTGTCGCTTCCACGGTCAGTACAACTCTGACGTTGGCGCCGCCCGGGGCACTCGGTGACGTCATGGCGGGCCCTGATTTGTCGCCCGCGACCTACGTCGACCAATCCGCGATCGACTAATGTCCCTTCCAAAAGGTCACATCTGCCGTAGGGGATACTGTTTCATTTTATAACAGGGCGCCAATTTTCCTTTATTTACAACTTATAATATAACCTCCTTCCGTTAAATGGCAGCCGGTCTGGTCGCCACATATATCATTAGACTCCCTGAACCTCAGAGAATCAGTAGGGAGAGCTGATATGACTCTTTAAGCCGGCAAACGAAAGAAATAGGAGAGGGCACCGTAACAATGTACAGGCTGACTCCACTCTGTAGCCTGTGTTTCCTATCACATCTGAAAAGATTGTACTCCGAAATCCATATTTCACCATCATGGTAGTCCTTGGTGTGAGTTTCCGTTAGGGCTGCAAACACTGCAATTTGCCTCATGTAAGACTCCATTCCGTTTCCATCTTTACCGATGGGTCTAAGTCTGCTGACGGTGTGGGCTACTCTGTTGTTTTTCCCTGACCGCACTTATATGTGTCGCCTTCCTCCGGAGGCTAGCATCTTCACAGCAGAACTTTATGCTATTCTCTATGCTCTTCGTCTCCTGCTTTCTCGTTGTCAATCCTCCTTTGTGGTGATAGTTGACTCTCGTAGTGCCCTCATGGCTTTGGGGTCCTTTAATCCGATCCACCCAGTGGTCATCGAGATTCAACATTGGCTGTTTCTTATCTCCAGTAAATTTAAGTCGGTAGAGTTTTGCTGGGTTCCTAACCATGTTGGTGTCTCTTTAAATGAGCATGCGGATGCTGCCACTAAGGAAGCTATCCACACTTGTCCCATTTCTCGTAAAGGTATTCTCTGCTGGAGCTGGGTGCACTGCTTCTTTGGGTTGCGGAGTCGCTGTTTTTCGCTTTGTGTCTCGCGCTTTAGTTCGTGGTGCTAGTTTTCCTCGTTGGCCTCTGCCTGGGCCCTGGATCTTTAGTGTAGTTGGTCCTTCAGGGGTCCTGGGGGAGGTTCCTCCCGGACGGGGCGTGTCTGCTCGCATGGGTTAGTTCCTTTTCGGCTTGCCGGGGTTGGGTTGCTGGTTCCCTGGTGGCTATTCCTTCTGGTATTGCCAGCCTTGGTTGGGGGGCGCTGCTTTATTCGGTTTCCGATCCTGAGGGGCTTACCGTGGCTCCGCCTTTTTTTTGCGGATTGCTCCAGCCCTGTTCAAGGCTGGCTCGTTCTTCCCCCTCAAGTCTTCGCGTCTCGGGTTTTTGTCTTGAGTTCTCATCGCTTGTGTGGGCACCGGTGATTTCGTTGCAGGTCTCCTCCCCTGCATGCTTCGTCTCGGCAGCAGTGTGTAGTTTTCCTGGCGGTCCTTCTGGTTTTCCTATCACTGTGCAGGGTTCTTCGGTCTCTGATAGGGTTGCCTTGTCTTTCTCTTCGGGGTTGTTTCATGACCGTCGTCTGGTGCCGTGTACTGTCGCCTAGTCTTGGGTGGTGCTGGCAGAGCTGTTCCAGCTGTTCCAGTTCGGTGTTGCTGTTCCTTCTGCTCCATTCTGCATGCTGTCTTAGGCGTTGTTTCACCTCCAGCCTGTTCTTGCTCTTCCCGTGTCGTCCTGGTTGTTGGCCCGGGTGGTCATTTTCTTTCATCTCCTCAGTTTGTTGTGATCCTTTCGGTTCTGGTGTGTTTTTGTTTTGTTTTTCAGGTCTCCTTCTGTTGGTGTTTACCTCTAGGGGCGAATCGGGGAGCTTCCGGCTCTCTTCCGGCGTCCGTGTTTCTCTGCCATGTTTGGTCCTCATGATAGGTTGTTCGTTTGATGCAGTTTCCTTCTTTTCGGGTGATGTTTGGGTCTGCTGCTTTTCGGAGGGGTCCTTGGGTTGCCGCTTGGTTGGTCAGGCCGGGGGTGCTTCCTTTGTTGTTTGGTTGCGGCTCTTCACTGTTCTCTGCATGTCTTGGCCTCTGGGGCCATGGACGCATTTTGATTTGCCTGGGTTCCCATTTCTTCCCTACTTCCTGTTTTGGTGTTCGGATCTCCCGGGTCGTCTGCAAGGTCTTTTCGTTTTGTCTGTGGTCTTGTTTTTATGTTAGGGGCACGTGGCGTCCGCCTCTTGTATCCTTCCCTCTTTTCCTTATCTGTGGTGAGGTAGCTCCGGGGAGCTGATGGGGCTCCCCCCTCAGAAAACCAGCATTGAATGTAATGAAACGCCATTTTCTGGGTGAGTCCCAGAGGCTCCCCGGCATCCCTCCCTCCCCTTCAGTCGGTGGTGTTTTTCACGCTTTTTGACATCCAGCCTACGAACTGAAAGTTGGGTCGCCAGCAGGTGGGTCTGGGGGTCCCCCTTCCCCCTCCCCCCTCCCAGGGAAGGGGGTGGGTTGGTTGCGCAGACAGCGGCGCAGCGACATGATTGACTTTTTTTTTTTTTTTTCCAGGGATATTCCTGCACGGGCCCTAAGCCTCTGGCTGGCCCACTAAGTGTTGCTTGTTTCTGTTTTACTTGGGCGGAGTGTGAGTATTTATGACTCCTATGGTCGCTTCAGTAAGATTTTGTCCCACGTGTTTAACAACTTCTGCTTGTTCGGCCTTCGGTCGCAATAGTTTTACCATTAGAGGGGTTTGTTTTAGGGCGCCTACCTTCTGGATGCCTGTCCCGGTCGATAGCAGATATAGAATGCTCCTACTAACCACAGGGGAGCCTCTATAGGCTATTGCTCCTCGTGCCTCTCTAGAGGGGGGCATGGTTCTGGCTAGTGGTCCTCGGTAGGCAAGAACTCCATGCACTGACTGACGCCAGAAATATATACTTATCCATTCAGCCTGGATAGCTCCGGGGAGCCTCCGGGATTCACCCAGAAAATGGCATTCCATTACATTCAATTCTGTTTTTTTTGCTTCTATCTTCAATCTTTGGTATCTTTAACTTCTCCTTATTAGCTCTTGTTGTTCAGTTCTGGGAGTCATTTGGTTGTATGTCTTTGTACCTTTTCCAGTTTATTGATGTGCTTCTTGAGATATGGGCACCATTACAGCCACAGCATATTCCAACTTAGCAGAGAACAATTTCTTTATTATTTCTTCATCGATGTACAATACCTAAAAGTGATTCTAAAGTTGGAAAGTGTAGCATATGCTCCTTGCACGGTGTTCTTTATGTAGTCCTCGGGGGACGGTTTTCTATCGAGAAGCACTCCTAGATCTTTTTCTTTTTCAGAATTCTTTATAGCTTTTTTAAATAATTTCTAGGGTATGTGTGGCCTATTTTTTCATATTCCACATTCCATAACATGGCATTTATAAATGTTAAAACGGGAATAAATTTGCCAAGTGTTGCTCCATACACTCATTTTGTCCAGCAGCCATTTTGTCCAGCAGCCATTTTGTCCAGCAGCCATTTTGTCCAGCAGCCATTTTGTCCAGCAGCCATTTTGTCCAGCAGCCATTTTGTCCAGCAGCCATTTTGTCCAGCTCTTCTTGAAGGGCACGAAACTCATCCAAGTTTTTTATTTTCCCTAGTTAGTAGCTTAGCATTATCTGCAAACATAATAGTTTTATAATAATAATATTCTGTATTTTTAGTATATTCTATATTCTTTGTATTTTTAGTTGTGTTTTGCCCCTCATTTATATACCTTGAGGTTACCTTGAGGTGCTTCCGGGGCTTAGTGTCCCCGCGGCTCGGTCGTCGACCAGGCCTCCTGGTTGCCGGACTGATCAACCAGGCTGTTGGACGCGGCTGCTCGCAGCCTGACGTATGAGTCACAGCCTGGTTGATCAGGTATCCTTTGGAGGTGCTTATCCAGTTCTCTCTTGAACACTGTGAGGGGTCGGCCAGTTATGCCCCTTATGTGTAGTGGAAGCGTGTTGAACAGTCTCGGACCTCTGATATTGATAGAGTTCTCTCTCAGAGTACCAGTTGCACCTCTGTTTTTCAACGGGGGTATTCTGCACATCCTGCCATGTCTTCTGGTCTCATGTGATGTTATTTCTGTGTGCAGGTTTGGGACCAGCCCCTCTAATATTTTCCACGTGTAAATTATTATGTACCTCTCCCGCCTGCGCTCAAGGGAGTACAGTTTTAGGCTCTTTAGTCGGTCCCAATAGTTTAGATGTTTTACTGAGTGGATTCTAGCAGTAAAGGATCTCTGCACGCTCTCCAGGTCAGTAATTTCTCCAGCTTTGAAAGGTGCTGTCATTGTGCAGCAGTACTCCACTCTAGAGAGCACAAGCGTTTTGAAAAGTATCATCATCGGTATAGCATCTCTAGTGTGAAAAGTTCTTGTTATCCAACCTGTCATTTTCTTGCAGTTGTGACGGCTACTTTATTGTGTTCTTTAAAGGTAAGGTCTTCCGACATGAGTACACCCAGATCCTTCACCTTGCCTTTTCGTTCTATGTTATGATTTGCCTGAGTTTTGTACGTGGTTTCCGTTTTTATATTTTAATTTTTTCCATAGCGCATGAGCTGGAACTTATCTTCGTTAAACACCATATTATTTTCTGTAGCCCGTAGAAAGACCTGATCTACATCTGACTGGAGGTTCGCCGTGTCCTCTATGTTGCCTACTCTCATGAAGATCCTAGTGTCATCTGCAAAGGATGATACAGTGCTATAGGTTGTGTTCTTGTCTATGTCCGAAATGAGGATGACAGTGAACATTGTATATATACTGTATTTTCTTATGCACTTTTTTTCGTGAACATTAGTGGTGCTAGAGCTGAACTCTGAGGTACTCCACTAGTAACATTTCTCCAGTATGATACATTGTTTCTTAATTATTGCCCTCATTTTTCTGTCAGAAAATTATTCATCAGTGACAGAATTCTCTGTCACACCTTCACTATGTTCCAGTTTCCAGAACTATCTTTTATAAGGGACTCTGTCAAAAAGTCTTTTTTAGGGGGAAGCTCTTGAGGCTCCCTGAAGCTACTATACTAATATAATGCCAGACTACTAGGTGCCATCATTCATGGAGTTCTCATTGGCCTACCGGGAACCATGAGCCAGAATCAGGCCTCCTCAGATAGGCACAGGGAGCAGTGGTGCTATGAAAATTTATATGTAAATTTATTCATGTTTGCCACTATCTTAGGATTGTGGTGGTGGCCCCTTCGGTTCAAGATTGTTTTTTTCCAGGGCTCTCTTTCTGTTTGCATTGGCCTCTGGAGGTTGGGTTGGTGAGGTAGTAGTGACTTGGTGAGCTCCGGGACTCCAGAAGTCAACAAAACAAAACACACCACTGGTTGGTTATAAACACAACTGCAACCTCAAAACAACCAAAAGAACTCCCCCAACTATGTAAACAAACATAGAAAAATTGTGAAACTATTGTGAGCTAGTTCATCCCACGTCTATCCCTTGTATGGGGGGAGGAGGGAGGCAGACCGGGTCAGCCGGCTGCTCCAATATCAGTTCTTATGCCGATGAGTATGTGCCTGGTAGTCCTCTCAGCTCGCTCTGGTTCTGTTTTCCTGTCATCAGCTAAGTAGTTATTTGCCTTTGAGGCTTTTCCTGTGCACAGTTGTGCAGTGTGAGCCAGGAGTTTCGTGTGCTTAGAGCTGCATGTGCTCAGGGTTACCTTCCCTGTGTGTGTTCCTCAAGTGCTGCCCTTACGGTGTCCGGGTATTCTTCCCTGGTGTGTTCAGGGTTCACTTCCTTACCAGATCTCCTTGCTTGTGGTAACCCTTACCTGTCAGGTAAGCCAGTTGTCTTGGACTGTCTATCTTTCCTGGGGTCGGTAGTGATCTTTGGCTGGTGGGGTGCACTGTGGTTCTCGTGACCTACCCGGCACACCGAGGTGGTCCTTCCAGCTTATATGCCTTGTTGGGACTATGATTCTACCTGTTTATTCGTGCTCCACAGCCTGGTACTTGAGAGTTGCAGTCTTAGTTTTTGCTTTTCAGTTCTTTTGGAGCTGTTTTACTTCATTGGTGCTTCTTTTCATTTAAGGGTTTTCTTAGTCCTGCTTTTGACTTTTTGGGTTTTTACCTAATGTCTGGGTGCGAGTGATCCCCTTTTGTTTGTCTTGTAACGTACAATTATGTTACGTTGTTGAGTAGATTAGATACACAGTGTTTAGTGGGTTTTCATATTTATTTACTAGTCCTGGATACAGCAGTGTCGTAGTTGTTGAGACGAAGCCTGGAGCAGAGCAGAGAGCTGAGTGAGGCCGGAGTCGCGGAGCTCTATGTGGGAGAGCGTTGTGGCTCGATGCGGTCGTAGTCTGCTGTCTGTTCTGTGTCGAAGTTGTAGCGTCTTGGGGGTCGATTAGAACTGCATACGCCGAGTGCTACATTCTTGACTGTGGAAATTGTACTGTTGGCTATTCACTTCAAGCTTGCTTATATATGGTGACTACACCTTAGCTCCCTCCAACAGAATGAAAAGAGTATTACCTGTAATTGGGGAAAGGATTTTAGCTTCTGTAATTAGTGCTAATTAGTTATGTCAATTAAGATAATGAGAGACTAGAGCGAGTATAATGTTTACTTGCTACAGTCTTTCCCCTTTTCGCTGGAATCAGGTATCCATAGTGCCTATACAACTATAAAGTTGTTACTGACATAGAGTTTCCAGTAACTGGGCATACCTGCAGGGGAACACTAACCCTGCAGACCCTGTAAAATGCCTGTGGGCTTGGTGATGCTATGGATACCTCTGCTGGGCCTGCTCTGGCTTTGTGTGCATTTAAGGATTGTCCATCATCTACGCCACCGGGCAACATTCAGATTTTCTGCTTCCGCCATGCTGCCTGTTGGGTCCCATACAACCCGTGACCAGCTCCCCACACATTGCTCTCCTTACCCACCCTAATAATGATGTTCAAGGATATTTGGCAGTGGCCACTTTGTATTTGTGCTGCAGACGTCAAAGTTCTGTGCTTGATTGATTGCCCTGGATTTGCTCCGTTTAGTGCTAGGGTCTCAGATTTGGTTTGTGTTGGTTGCCTCGACCATGGTTCCAGCTGTACTTCCTCTTTCTTCTCTGGCAGGCATGGTGTACCCTTCTTCACTCCCTGCTTCCAGCCCTCAGGCATCTGAGTGTTTCAGGTTTAGGTTGGGGTTTAGCTCAGGATGTGGCTTGGGTGGATACAGGGTTTGCCCATTGCAACTTGGGCACAGAGCCAGTTAAGTGTATTGGTCTCGCAGAGGCTTCTGGGTCCCTCTAGCTGGCCACCTCTTCTGAGGCTTGGACTTCGCTTTTCTATTCCGGGCAGTGGGTGTGGACATTGGCGTTGCTCTGGGACCCTCTTCTACTGTTTCCAGGGCTTGGGGAAGTCAGTTTTGGGTCTTTTGGTGCTACTTTGACACTTTGTGGGGTTTGGTGCCATCTGCAGAGGGGTCTGTTTGTTGTTGTGGGTGGGGTTTTTCTTATCCCCATCTCTGTAAACATTTGTTATACATGTGGCTATCCCCAGGGTTCGTTTCCGAGTACCTTTTGACTCTTTGGTTTCGTGTTTCTGGATATTTTCTTCCTCACGAGTCCACCCAGTTGGAGCTCGGGAGGCCCTTTGTACGTACCTCCAGTACAACCTCTGCCTCTGTGATGGACCCGGTCTCCTTTGAGTTTGATTCTTCTCCCAATTTGGGGGTGCATTCTGAGGTTCCAGAGTTATCCTGGCTAGCAGAGTCTCCTTTGTTTACCCTTGGGGTTTGGCACGGTTTCTGTCATTCCTGCACACTTGTTGTGGCGAGAGGTGTCTCCTGTGTTGCAGGTGTTTCTGGGTGAAGCTTTGGAGCCTCTCAGTGCATGCCTCTTTACTTTTGCTCTCTCCCGTGATGTTGGTCTCATGCAGCTGCATTCTCAAGTCTCTCAGTTGTTGGCTATGTTAGTTGCAGATGACCTTCATGCCTGCTCACACTAGGGTTCTGTCATGCACTTTTTGAGCATCCTTAAGCTTCATTGTGATTGGCTCACGTAGGACATTGGGGAGCTCGGTGAGTTCCAGTTACAGGATTTCAGGTTTCTGCTGCTTCTGCATTTCTGCATTAGCGACTCTCCTTAAGCTGTATGCTACAATCCTTCAGGAGGCAGTCTGCATTTTTTGCCTCCTGTTTCATATGTTGACAGGCCATGCTGGCCTGATCTTTAGACTTGGCATGAGTCCTGGTTCTTATCTCTGCTTCTCCCTTTTCCTCACTCCTGTTTCTTGAGGACATTATTTCCAGTGCCTGTCTTCTGCGGCCACTGCTTTTTGGTTCTGACTTAGTGTGTGTTCGTGGGGGTCATCCTCATTTCCCATGGCAATTTGATTGACCCAGGGCTTCATCTGCTGTTGGTCAAGGTAGGTCATCCTTTGACCAAATGCCTTGTTGCATGTGCTTCCCGCAGCTGTTTCTTCTTCTTCTAGTCTTCGCCATGCTCTGGCTGTTCAGAAGGTTGGCTCGTGTGGTTTGCACTTGCTCTTTTTATGGGTCACCCCCTTGACAGGGCGGTTGGGGAGAGGCTCACTTGGTCTCATGACTCATGGGCTTTTTGGGTTGTTTCTTGAGGTCTGCTGTGGCATTGACTGGTCCTACTTCCCTTGGAGGTGTTTGGGCAATTCTGGGCATGCCCTCTTCCCCTCTCCTTCGTCATTTTAGGTTCTGGGTGTTCGGGTGTTGGCCTATCTCGATGAGGCTGGTGTGGGCTCCTAGACGGTCCACATGTTCACGCTTTCTAACTTCAGAATTGCTTTTAAATACATGGATGGCGATATACTAAAGAAATTGTTCACAACTTTTATTAGGCCAAAGCTAGAATATGCAGAGGTTGTGTGGTGCCCATATCTTAAGAAGCACATCAATAAACTGGAAAAGGTGCAAAGACATGCTACTAAGTGGCTCCCAGAACTGAAGGGCAAGAGCTACGAGGAGAGGTTAGAGGCATTAAATATGCCAAAACTAGAAGACAGAAGAAAAAGAGGTGATCACTACATACAAAATAGTAACAGGAATTGATAAAATCGATAGGGAAGATTTCCTGAGACCTGGAACTTTAAGAACAAGAGGTCATAGATATAAACTAGCTAAACACAGATGCCGAAGAAATATAAGAAAATTCACTTTCGCAAGCAGAGTGGTACAGTAGACGGTTGGAACAAATTAGGTGAGAAGGTGGTGGAGGCCAAGACCGTCAGTAGTTTCAAAGCGTTATAAGACAAAGAGTGCTGGGAAGACGGGACACCACGAGCGTAGCTCTCATCCTGTAACTACACTTAGGTAATTACACTTAGGTAATTACATGTCTGCTAACCAGGGATCTGCTTCTTTCTCAGCTTACCGGGTTCAGGTTTCTGGTGAACTGACAGAAGTCCCTGATGGTTCTGTCCCAGGTTTGGACTTGGTTGGACTTAGTTTGGGACTCATGGTCAATGTTGATTTCCCTGCCTCCAGCAGCTTGCCTCTGGCTGCAGTGCTGCTGTCTCTTGGTGTTGAGCAGGCGCTGGGTGACTTGACGGTTGCTTGAGCAATTGTGCAAGTTTCTAAATTTCGCCATTCTTGTTTTTTCTGAGCAGGGTTTGGCTTCGGAAGCGGTTCTGTTTTTTTGGGGCAGTACCTTTAGCCACTCTCGCGATTGCTGGGTGTGGACTCCAGGGTCCCTGCACTTGCTGTTGCATTGCCAGCTTCCTCCGAGTTTTTCTGGGTTTGATTCCCTGGCAACTTCTTCCACCTTGGCTTGGCATCTTACAGATGCTGGCATTTTACAGATATTTTCTTACAGATGCCTGGGCTTTCGTTTGAGGTTATGTACTTACCAGTCTGGCCATGGTTGTTGTTCTCCAGCCCTTTGTTGAGCTCACAGTATGGTTCGGAAGTCTGCGGCTGTGTGGAGTTTAGATTCTTCCAGGTTCTGTGATCTGGCTTCTTTCAGACGGTTCCTCCATGGCTCCTTGTCTCAATTGGGGAAATTCTCTGCAGTCCCCTGTCTCTCTGGAGCTGATCTCTTTGAGCAGCTCATCTGCTGAGTTCTTGGGGGTTTGGCTTTCAATGCCATTCACATTCAGGGAGTGTTCAACGTCCTGGCTGATGGTCTGTCCCAGTTTGTTTTCATCTCCACAGAATGGACTATTTATGCCGCTTCCTTTCTGTGGCTTTGCCACATGTTCAGGTGCCTGAAAATCAACCTCTTCATGTTGGAATGGTTTCGGCATCATCTTTTCTGGGGGGAGCCCCTTAGGCTTCCCGGAGCTTACTAGGCTAATATGCAAATGTCAGACTTTGCCATCAATCATGTGTATGGAGTTCTATGGGCCTACCGGGGACCATGAGCGAGAACCTGGCCCCCCTCAGAAGAGGCAAGGGTAGCAAAGGCCTATAGAAACCCCCGTGTGGTTGGAAGCATTCTATGCCTGCCATCGACCGGGTTAGGCACCCAGAAAGGTAAGCATCCTAAAACAAACCCCTATTCTGGTGAAAATTGCTACCACAAGCTGAACAAGTGGATAGAACTTCTCTAAAATAAACGAGCAAACAATCATGAAGTCACACGTCGCCGCGCCGCTGTCCACGCATGTCCCCCCTCCCCAGGAGGTGGAAGGGGAAGCCCCAGACCCATCGCGCCGGCTATTCACCCCTAGTTCTAAGACTGATGCTAACAGCTGAAGTCGTGTGCTCTGGCTCCGGTGGTTGTTTCAGCACTGCACCTAGAGTGTAGTGTCTGTCTTCTAGGTGGTATGTGAGCCGGGAGTGTTTCTTCAGTACTCGGGCTGCATGCGCCTAGGGTTTCCTTCCCTAGGTGCCCTGTAAGTACTGCCCTTGGGGCTTGGGGTTCTCTTCCACAAGTTCCTTGGGTTCTGCCCCTGCTAGGCCGTTTACTGCTTGGTTTTCGGCTGCCCCTTGTGTGCTCGGGTGTTCTGTCTCCCTTGTTCGCCTTGGGGTAGGGGGCAGTTTGCACTGGCGGGGCGCAGGGTACTACGCAGCTAGTTTTCACCTATCATAGCGGCCGGCTCTGTTCCGCCTGGGTACGCTGTCCTCTTGCAGGGTTTTCTTTTTCTTTTTGTTTTCTGCCTGGTGGAGGGGTCTGCCTTGGTTCTTGCCCCTGTGTATTGAGTCCTCTTCCTGCTTCCGGTGGTTCCCCCCTGCTAGGTCCCTGTGAGTGTATATGTCCTAGGGGTTCAATTCTTAGAAGGTTGTTTGGTAATTTTGGGCGCTTGTTAGCAGTACCCTGCCTGGGTTTACCTGAGCGCGAGTCCTCTTCAAGTAAACGCTCAGGACCCTGGGAATCCCCACGGGGTCGCGTGGGTCAGATGGATGTGACCCTGGGGTTCCCTCTCACTTTGTGCGAGTTCGAGGGTTGCTCTGTCTCCTTGTCTCAGGGTGACTCTCACTGTTTTGCTTCCATCTGCTGCCTGTGGGGTCGGTGGCACCTTCGGTTCGGAGCCCTGCGAGTTTTGTTGCTTGTTTGTGGCTTGCTTACCCAGTCTTATGCTGACTTTGTGGGTGCAGGCAGCACGGGCATTGTGCATCATGTTTTGGTTTAGCAACACTCTAGGTTGTTGCTCCCCGGAAGCCCCGAGGCTGCCCCGTTTTGGTGACGGGGCTTGGGGGAGTTGGTTGCTTCGGTTTCCTTCCATGCCCCCTTGTCTCCCCCCCCCCCTTCCTCCCTGCATCCGAGTCCTTGCTGTCTGTGGGTTTGGGTCGAGGGAGGGTTTCGATGGTTTTGAGACTCGAGCGGTCTTGGGGAATTCCCTTTCCGGGGTAGCGACGGGGGCATTCTAGCCTGTTCCTCCAGCCGTGTTGTATGAGTCTGCCAGTGGGCTCCCTTCCTTGGTATTTTTCGCAGCTGCCCCGGTTTTTCTTGAGGCCAGGCTTTGGGGGGGACGGCTCGGCCCCGGGGCCTGACGTGTAGGTTCCCTGAGCTGGGCAGGGGCTGCCTGGGTGGGGGGGGGCCCGGGCCCCGTTGGTTTTCGCTGGGGTTGTTCTACCCTTTGAGCGAGGCTTGCGGTTACGGGGAGTGGGGTTTTCCTTCCCCCCTCCTCGTACGATTAGTTGGGCGTCGGCCCCTTCCCGGGCTCGGTTCCTTGTTCCTTGAGTCTGTTGGTTCCTTCCTGTTCGTGGGTGCTCTTTGCTGTTTTTTCCCACCTTTTATTGGGATGGGACTTCCCTGTCATGTTCCCCTTTTCTTTTTGGGGGTTCTGCATGACTTTTGGTTTCGAGTGCGACTGTGCTTTTATGAGCCTTCGTGGTTTCTTCTTGTTTGTGTGTTCTTCTTGTTTGTGTGTGTGTGAGATTCGGGAAGGTTTTCACTACTTCCCGTATTATTGGAACGTCTGGCGTCTTTCGGTGTGGCTTCCCTCTGGTCTTTTCTGGGCTTGTTGGTCCCCTTCCGAGTTTATTCTGGGTTTTCGGTCCTGTCTCGCTCTTTTGTTCCTGTGTTTTTCTTCATCCTCGGTCTCGGCACTGTTCATTTTCTTTACATACTCCTTATGCGGGGTGCCAGTTTGGGCTACTTGTATCCCAATTGGGTTGCTGGTTCATTCCTTGTCTTCCTTACATTCACCGGATATGTATGTCGCTGCTTCCTGTTTCGCTCCTGTTCCCGTCCGCTGGGCTGTTTCTGCCCCTGCGCCGATCCCTCGGGTCACGGGCTGTTTGGGCTACTTGTGCAGTTGTCCTTTTGGGCGCCTTCCCGCCAGGCGGGTTGTGAGCCGTGTAAGTTTGTTTTGGTCTGGGTGGTATGCACGAGGGCTCATGTTTTATGGCCTTTTCTCTCGGGTGCTTCGCCTCTCATTCTTCTCGCTTCTCCAGTCCTTGCCCCGTAGCTACTGGGGTGTTCTGGGTTATGGTTATGGGGTGGACGCCAGGGTTTTCCTCGTGTTATGGGTGCGGGGCGCCTCTTTCGCCTCTCCCCTCCCCTTCTGCGTGTGCGGCTCGGGCCTTCTTCCCCTGGCGGTGCTCTCGGCATCTTCTCGGCTACGTTGTGTTGTGACACGTTCGTGCCTCCGTTCTGCAGGTGTGTTTATACGATCTGGTGTCTTTCAGCCAGGTGTTGATCCTTGGTTTTTGGAGTGCGAATGTAGGAACGGCAGGACACGGGTGCCTGCAGGGGGGTCTCTTGGCCCATGCAGGACAGCATTGTACCCATCCAGTCCCACCCGTATGCATGTCCGACCCATGCTTGAGTTAGTCTTGGGGCCCCACCTCCACGGGTTACGTGGTATGGTGGTGTGACTGTTATGGGGTACGTTTTCCTATGTCTGGATGTTATGAGGTGCCATTTTGATGCGGTTTTGTTACCGAGGGTGAGTGTTGGGGTTTGGTTGTGGCGTTTTGTTTGGCCCTTGCATGTTTTCCTCCTGGGGCCTTGTGTGTTTGTCTGTGCTAATTGTTCAGATTATCTTCTCTAGGTCCCTCATTCCTTGCCTGCCTTGCAGTACCTGGCTTCGCCCTTCTAGGTTCATTGGCTTTTCTGTACTTCCCTGGTTGTCCTCACCTCGTTGTGCTTGAGGGGTTGTGCTTTTCGCTCTTTTGTCCTGCTCCTCTGTCGCTCACCGGCCATATGCGTGACTTCTGTGCTTCCCTTGTTGTGTTTATGGGAGTTGATGGGGTTGAGTTCGGGGTTTTTCTTTTTTTTTTGTCTCTCCTCTCGCCTGTCGTTCGACTTCTGTTCAGCTTCCTGAGCCTGCTGGGCTCTGTCGTCTCTCCACTTGACGCTGTGTGGGGGGTTGGCCTCTGGCTCCTCCCTTCCTCCTGCTTTCCATTTGTCTCCTCCTCCTGACACTAGTCCTTTGTGGTCTCTCCTGCTCCTTGGGCATCCGTTCCTCCTGTGTCCCCTGGGGCGTCTTTATCGACCATCTCCTTCCTCTGAGGGGTTTTGCTTATGGTAGTGTTGTCCCCTCTGGTTCTTCTGTCTTCCAGTGTCGTGCAGCTTCCTTCCCGTCATCTGCTTGATGCCTGCTTGATGGGGTTTTGGGAGTTATTCTCCTCAAGCCTGGCCCGTGGTCGGGCTTGGCTTGTGGGAGTTGGTCCACCGAGTTGTTGCTTGGTGCGGCCCGTGGGCCCGCATACCCACCACAGCCCGGTTGGTCCGGCACTCCTTGGAGACGACTTTCTAGTTTTCTCTTGTGGATGTCCATGGTTACATTGGCAGTTGTTGCTGTGCCTTTTGGCTCCGATTGCCAGGTTTGGTTTTTCTGGATTCCTGGCTTTCCCTGCCTGTTGGCTTTTTCTGCGTCTTCACGGGTTCCCTTTCCTAGAGACTCAGTCAGGGCCATGGTCTCAGACCTCCGGGTTTGCTCCCTGGTGTTGGGACGTTTTTGTCCGACAGACGTTCCACCTCCTCCTTTGCCAGCTCGGTTTTCCGGCTCTTCCTGCTCGGTGGTCACACCCAAGATCTTTCTGCGGCTCCGCCTCTTCTTGGCTCGTTTGGTCCGTGACAGGGCTGGTTCGGCTCTGCCTCGGGTCTCTCACTTTCTGTTGGTCTGGTGGCTTCGTTGATGGTGTCCCACCTGCGTTCTTCTTCTTGGCGGCAGTGTGGGGATTTTTGGCGGTCCTTCCTTTTTCCTTCTGTCCCTTCTTCAGTTCTGTGTTTTTGTTGGCATGGTCTTGTCCTTCTCTATTGGGGGTTCAGGGGCTGTCACATTTTGCCACATACTGTCGCCTCGTATCGTGCGGCGCTGGCGGAGCCACTTCAGCTTGCTTTCGTTTTTGAGGTTACTCCTGCTCCGTTTAGCATGCTGCCTCGGGCGTTGTTTCACCTCCGGCCTGCTCATGCGCTGCCCGAGCGGTCCTGGTCATTGGACAGAGTGCTCTTATCTGTGCTCCTCGGTTTGTTTTGGCCCCTTTTGTTCTGATTTGTTTCTCCTAGGCTCTTTTTTTTCTGTTGGCCTTGGCCTCTGGAGGTCGGGTTGGTGAGGTTCCTACTCTCCTCCAGCGCAGGAGTTTTCTGCTCCATTCGGTCATGGCGATGGGGTTGTTCGTTGCGGCAGTCTAATTCTTTTTGGCGGAGAATGAGATGGCTGCTTTCCGGAGGGGGTCCTTGGCTTGTTGATGCTTTACTGTTTTGGCCGGGGGTGCATCCTGTTTGGTGTCCGGTGGCGGCCCTCCACCATTCATTGCGTGCGCCACAGCTTCTGTGTCCTGGGTCGCGCTTTAGGTTGATCCAGTTTCCCTCCTTCCCTGTTTGCGGGTGCGGGGCTCCCGGGTTGTCCGCAGGATTATTACGGCTGGCTGGCCTGTGGTCTTTCCCCGTGTCCATGTTTGCAAGTTTGCGGCTCTTGCTGCTGTTTTTGGCAACATGTCCTGGGCTGTCATTCGGGCGCGGGTTTTTTTTTTGGCGGTCGAGCAGGGTCCTGGCTGCTTGTTATCTCGTGCGCATTCCTGGGCCAAGTCAGGCCTGTGGCGCTTTGGATCGACAGTTGTTTGTCTCGACTTAGAGTTGAGGAGTGAGCGGTGACTGCCTCCCGGGTAGGTCCCTTTACTTTCCTCTGTGGGGAGTTAGCTTCAGGAAGCCGAAGGGGCTCTCCCCAGAAAACCAGCGTTGAATGTAATGAAACGCCATTTTCTGGGTGAGTCCCAGAGGCTCCCCGGCATCCCTCCCTTCCTCCAGTCGGTGTTTTTTTCATGTTTTTTGACATTCAGCCACAGAACTGGGGGTGGATAGCCGGCGCGATGGGTCTGAGGCTCTCCCTTCCCTCTCCCGGGGAGGGGGGAGCTGTGCGAACAGCGGCGCGGCGACGTGTGATGTCATGATTGTTTGCTCGTTTATTTTAGGGGAGTTCTATCCACTTGTTCGGCTTGTGGTAGCAATTTTCACCAGAATAAGGGTTTGTTTTGGGATGCTTACCCTTCTGGGTGCCTAACCCAGTCAATGGCAGACATAGAATGCTTCCAACCACATGGGGGTTTCTATAGGCCATTGCTCTCCTTGCCTCTTCTGAGGGGGCCAGGTTCTGGCTCGTGGTCCCCGGTAGGCCCATAGAACTCCATACACATGACTGCTGCCAAAGTCTGACATTAGCATAGTAAGCTCCGGGGAGCCTCCAGGACTCACCCTGAAAATGGCGTTTCATTATATTCACCGCTGTTTTTTTATGCAGCACTGTTCCCCAACTGTAAGGTCCTAATGGTAGGTGCCTTTCAGCTTGATGGGGGTTCGAGATAAGGGTTCATATACCTCTTTTCCCAGGTCTGGCTGTTGCTTTGGGTTCTTGTGCAATTGGAGCCCTACAGGGGGACAGATGATCCTTCTGTCTCCTTGGTGACTGGCCCAACCTTGATTTCAGCTACTGCTTGCTCGGTGTCTGAACATTGGCATTTTCCTCGGCTCCGCCTCTTTCAGAGGGTCTTGTTGGTGGCATATTTTGCTGGTTCGACCTTTTCCTCCGTTCTTCATGTCTGTGTTTTTGACGCATGTGTATTACCATCTCTATAGTGATCAGGTGCCTAGTTTAATGATATCCCATCTGTAGTCTTTCTCCAGGCAACAGTTTGTAATGTTGTGGCTTGCCATCCTCCATTTTCTGTCTCTTCATTGTTGCTCATCAGTTTCTGATCAGGTTGTTCTATCCTTTCTTAATTTTCTTTTCCTTGATTGGTGACTTCTGCTGTATGCCGTCGCCTCTTCTTGTGTAGTGTTGGCGGAGCCACTCCAGCTTTCATTTGGGGTCAGAAAGCATGCAAAATGAGGCCTCTTCATCCCCCACTTTACATACTTTCTCGTGCATTGTTTCATCTCAGGTCTGCTCATGTGCCGCCTGAGCCTGCCTGTTCCCTTGACCGGGTTCTTTCTATTCTTTCGGCTGCTTTGTTTCCAGTGGCCACTTCGGTCCAGAATTGTTTTTGGTAAGCATTATTTTTGCTTTCTCTCGATTCTGGTTGCAGGAGGGGAGCTTTTGGCAGTCCATTGGGCCAAGGCCTTTGTTCTCTTAGCTCTCATGGGCACTTTGGCCAGTGCCCATGAGAGCCAAAAGTCAGTTGGCTTCCAGTGGTGGTGAACTCTTGGTTGGTTCAGCTGGGGTGTGTTATGTGCTGTCTTCAGTGCTGGCTTTATGCTGCTGGCTTTGTGACACAGATTCTGCTTCGGTTGATGCTTTGTGGTGGTGCTCTGGTTTCCCTGGTTCCCTGTTACAAGGCTTGTGTTTCTCAGGTCATCTGCAGTGTCCTGTGGTCTAGTCAGTCTGTGGTATACCATCATGTGCATGATGTGCATCAGTATGCTGATCTTTCAGCAATCTTTGCTCATTTACCTAAATAAACATTTGAATTTGAATTTTTTGAATTTGAATTTGTCTTGGGCCGTTCTTCAGGTGTGAGGTTTTTCGGCTGTCGAACAGAGTCCCGCAATGAGTATTGTGTGTCGTTCCTGGTCATCAGTGGCCCTGTGTGGCCTCGGGTCATGTTTTGCGGTCGTTGATCTCTTTGTCGTCTTGATATCTGCAGTGCTTCTTCCTCCCTGGCGCCCTTTCTTTCTTCACCGTGGGTAGATAGCTTCCGGGAGCCACAATGGACTTTCCCCAGAAAGCTAATGTTGAATTACCTGACGCCACTAACCCTAGTGGCCTCGACGAGGACAGGAAGCAGGTGGCTTATTGAAGGCCCCCCTCCATGTTTACCTTGATGATCTTTTCCAGGTATAAATGTAATGCAACGCCAATTTCTGGGTGAGCCCTGGTAGCTCTGTGGCACCTTCCCTTCCCCCAGGGTGTCATGGTGCTTTCCATCATAAAAAGTGGTAGTGGAGCATCCAGCTGATCCAGTCTGCCTCTCTTCTCCCCCTAACAAGGGGGGAAAATGGGGCGAATTAGCTCACACTAGTTTCTTGATTTTTGAGCGTTTGTTTACATTGTTTGGGGAAAGCACTTTTTGGCTGTTTTGAGGCTGCAATGTCATTCCTAACCAACAAGTGGTCTATTTTGTTTTGCTGATTTTTCTGGGTGTCTTCTCTTGGTGGTGGCAGACATGAATACATTTATAAAAAGGTTTTCATAGAGCCAGTGCTCCATGTCCCTCTCTGGGGGTGAGGGGGGGGGGCATGTTCTGGCTTGTGGTCCCCAGTAGGCCAGTAAGAACTTTACAGCTCAAAATTCAAATTCAAATTTAAATTTTTATTCAGGTAAAAGTACATACATAGAGGACCTAACCTAACCTAACCTAACCTAACCTAACATAACATTAGTATGAATTGTGTTGAAAAAAAGGAATAAAAAAAGGGAGGGGGGACATGGCAGAAATCAGCGATTGTACAAGATGGTCAACAAACAGCATTGTTTAAAATAGCAAGACAGGGGTTGACATTTAGGAGGTAAGGTAGGTTACATGGAGTTAATTAGATAGTGCTTAGTTTTACTCTTAAACTGGTTGAGAGAGGTACAGCCTTTGACATGATTGGGAAGGTTATTCCACATTCTGGGTCCCTTGATTTGTAGAGCATTTCTAGTTTGGTTAAGTTGCACTCTTGGAATATCAAATAGGTATTTGTTTCTGGTGTGGTGCCCATCGTTTTGTTACAACCTTCTAGGAAGCTTTTAAGGACAGGACTGACATTACAGTTCAGGGTTTTAAATATATAGAGTACACATGAGAGGATGTGCAGTGACGTAATATCTAACATATTCAAAGATTTGAGTAAGGGTACTGAGTGATGTCTGGGGCCAGAGTTAAATATTGTTCTAATAGTAGCTTTGTGTTGAGTAATTAGAGGACGTAAATGATTTTGGGAAGTAGAACCCCGAGCACAAATACCACAATTGAGATAAGGATAGATGAGAGAGTAATAGAGCGTCATCAGGGCAGGGCGAGGTACATAATATCTGGTCTTGAAAAGAATGCCGTCAGTTTTAGAAACTTTTTGTGCTATATGTAGAATGTGTCCCTGGAAATTCAGCTTGTTATCGATGAGAACACCAAGGAATTTGCCATCTAGTTTGTTACTGATCTGGATATTGTATATTCTTAGATAATTTGATTTGAGGATTTATTACCAAATAAAATATTGACAGTTTTGTCAGTGTTAAGGGTGAGTTTATTAACAGTTAGACAAAGATGGACTTTATTAAGTTTAGCATTCACTGTGACATTTAGGGCAAGAGGGTCAGGACTGGAAAAAATGAACGTTGTGTTATCAGCAAATAAGATTGGTTTTAGGTGTTGAGAGGCATTTGGAAGGTCATTAATGTAGATGAGAAAGAGGAAAGGGCCAAGTATGCTGCCCTGTGGAACACCAATGTTGATGGATAGGGTGGGAGAAATAGAATTATTTACAGGAACATACTGGAGCCTGTCAGTAAGGTAAGACTGAAGGTATTGGAGGGAGTGACCTCTGACTCTGTAATGATGTAATTTTAGAAGGAGGTTTTGGTGGTTGACAGTGTCAAAAGCCCTATGAAGGTAAACAAATAAACCAACAGGGAACTCATTTTACTCAAGAGGTGCATGTATCAAGTTAATCATATTAATAAGTGCATCGTTAGTGCTTTTTTTGGGTCTGAAGCCATATTGGCAAGAGCTAAGTATATCGTGTTTGGCTAGATAAAAATAAAGCTGCTTGTAGATTAGTTTTTCAAATATTTTTGACAAGTTTGGCAGAATTGGTATAGGTCTGAAATTGTTGACATAAGTGAGATCACCACATTTATGGACTGGGGTTACTCTCGTTTTTTTTAGAATATCTGGAAAGATTTGGAGTTCAAGTGACTTGTTGTAGAGCAGTGTAATGGCAGGAACTAAAAATCTGGAGGCTTTTTTGCAAATTAGAGTTGGTATCTCAGCAAGGGCACTAGACTTTGTTTTAAGGGAAAGGATTATCTCATTGACTTCACTGGAATTAGCGGGAGATAGGTACAGAGACTCTGGATAGTTACTTTTAAGGTAGTCCATAACATTGGTACCGGAGGATGGAATATCATTAGCAAAGTACAGTACTGTGCAGCTAGTTTTCACCATATCATAGCTGCCGGCTCGGTTCCGCCTGGGTCGTTGTCCTCTTGCGAAGGTTTTCTTTTACTTTTTGTTTCCTGCCTGGTGGGGGGGAAGGGGTCTGCCCCTTAATGTTGGTACCCCTTCTATATATTTGGTGGTCCTCCACTAGATCCATGTGAGTGTACACATCCCGAGGGATTCAGCTATTAGTAGTACGTTTGGTAGTTTTGGACACAGGTTAGCATTACCTTGCCTAGGCTTCCCTTAGCAGAGCATGCAAGGGCCCTGGAAACCCCCATTGGGGCTCAGTGGTCCGATGGATGCGGCTCTTAGGTCCCATCTCGCTTCATGCGAGTTTAAGGGTTGCTCTGTCCCTTTGTCTCAGGGTGACAATCATCAGTTGTGCCTCCGTCATGCTGCTTGTTGAATCGGTGACATGTTCAATACAGAGTTCTGCGAGTGGTGTTTCTTCCTTGTACTCCAGTTCACCCAATCCACTGATCTTGATATTAGGGTTACCTTACCTTGAGGTTACCTTGAGGTGCTTCCGGGGCTTAGCGTCCCCGCAGCCCGGTCGTCGACCAGGCCTCCTGGTTGCTGGACTGATCAACCAGGCTGATGGTCGTGGCTGCTCGCAGCCTGACGTATGAGTCACAGCCTGGTTGATCAGGTATCCTTTGGAGGTGCTTATCCAGTTCTCTCTTGAACACTGTGAAGGGATTGCCAGTTATGCCTCTTATGTGTAGCGGAAGCGTGTTGAACAGTCTCAGGCCTCTGATGTTGATAGAGTTCTCTCTCAGAGTACCTGTTGCACCTCTGCTTTTCGACGGGGGTATTCTGCACATCCTGCCATGTCTTCTGGTCTCATGTGATGTTATTTCTGTGTGCAGGTTTGGGACCAGTCCCTCTAATATTTTCCACGTGTAAATTATTATGTATCTCTCCCGCCTGCGCTCCAGGGAGTACAGATTTAGGCTCTTTAGTCGGTCCCAATAGTTTAGATGTTTTACTGAGTGGATTCTAGCAGTAAAGGATCTCTGCATGCTCTCTAGGTCAGCAATTTCTCCTGCTTTGAAAGGGGCTGTCATTGTGCAGCAGTACTCCACTCTAGATAGGACAAGCGTTTTGAAAAGTATCGTCATCGGTATAGCATCTCTAGTGTGAAAAGTTCTTGTTATCCAACCTGTCATTTTTCTTGCAGTTGTGACGGCTACTTTATTGTGTTCTTTAAAGGTAAGGTCTTCCGACATGAGTACACCCAGATCCTTTACATTGCCTTTTCGTTCTATGTTATGATTTACCTGAGTTTTGTATGTGGTTTCCGTTTTTATATTTTCATTTTTTCAATAGCGCATGAGCTGGAACTTATCTTCAGTTAAACACCATATTATTTTCTGTAGCCCATAGAAAGACCTGATCTACATCTGACTGGAGGTTTGCCGTGTCCTCATGAAGAACCTAGTGTCATCTGCAAAGGATGATACAGTGCTATAGGTTGTGTTCTTGTCTATGTCCAATATGAAGATGAGAAAAAGTACTGGAGCAAGCACAGTACCCTAGGGAACTGAGCTCTTCACGGTTGATGGGCTGGATTTTATTTTGTTGACTATTACACATTGGGTTCTGTTGGTCAGAAAATTGTAGATCCATCTGCCTATTTTTCCAGTAATTCCTTTTGAGCGCATTTTATGTGCAATAACACCATGGTCACATTTATCAAAAGCTTTTGTGAAATCTGTGTAAATTACATCAGCGTTTTGTTTGTCTTTCACAGCATCTAATGCCATATCAAAGTGGTCCAGCAACTGCGACAGGCAAGAGCGCCCTGTTCTGAAACCATGTTGTCCGGGGTTATGGAGATGCTGTGATTCCATGTATTTTGTGATCTTACTTCTTAGCACTCTCTCAAAAATTTTTATGATGTGTGATGTTAGTGCTATCGGTCTGTAATTTTTTGCCTCTGCCTTATTTCCTCCTTTATGAAGTGGTGCTAGCTCTGCTGTTTTTAGTATATCAGGAATAATGCCAGTATCTAGGCTTTGTCTCCACAGAATGTGGAGGGCCTGCGATAGTGGTTTTTTACAGTTCTTGATGAATATGAAGTTCCAAGAATTCGGGCCTGGTGCAGAGTGCATAGGCATACTGTTTATAGCTTCTTCAAAATCCAGTGGGGATAGGGCGACGTCTGATATATGATTTGATGTTGGTATCATATCCATGAAAAATTCATTTGGGTTATCAATCTTTAGTGTGTTTAATGGCTCGCTGAAAACAGAGTCGTACGGCTTTCTCAGTAGCTCACTCATTTCTTTATTGTCATCGGTGAAAGTTCCATCTCCCTTTCGCAGGGGCCCGATACTAGATGTGGTTTTTTATCTTGATTTTGCATAGGAGAAAAAATATTTCGAATTTCTCTCTATTTCACTGATGGCCTTTTGCTCTCTTTGCCTCTCCTGGGTTTTGTATGATTCTTGTAGCTTGAGTTCAATTGTTTCTATTTCTCTACCAAACCTTCGCCGTTCTTGAGATAGGGTGTGACTCTCAAGTTGTTCCGCGATTCGTTTTCTGCGCCTATGTAGGGAACGATGTTCCCGTTCCAATCTGTATCTCTTCCTCTTTTTTTCTTAGGGGTATGCGGTTTGAACATATTTCTAGTGCTAATGAGCTTATTTTTTCCAGGCACTGGTTCAGGTTTGCATTTTCTAGCTGTTCTTCCCAGTTTATTTCTGTGAAGTCCTGGTTTATTTGCTCCCAGTTTATCTGTTTATTATTGAAGTTGAATTTGCTGAAATCTCCTCCACTGGGAATCTGGACTGGTTTTGAAGGTCTATTCCCCATGGTTGTCATAACTTCAATTAAGTTATGATCTGAGTAACAGGTATTTGTAATCATTATGTTCCTGATTAATTCATCATTATTAGTGAAAATGAGGTCCAGCGTGTTCTCCTTCCTAGTTGGTTCTACTATTTGCTGGTGCAAGTAGATTCATTTTTGCAAGTAGATTCATATTTGCAAGAGGGTGCAAGTAGATTCGGTGTTACATACGTGTTTTAGGTTGCTGCAACGCACTAAGTTGGTTGCTCACCTGGATGCCCCTGTTTTGGTTATAGGGACTCGGACTTGGGGGGGGGGGGGTTAGTCGCCTCGACTTTGGTTTTGTACATGGACCCCTTGTTGTTCCTCTGCTGTTGTTCGTCCCTGTTCATATGTCAAACTTGTTGGTTCTCCGGGTACCCCTTGGGGGGTCTTCCCAGAATACAGGACTTGGGAGTCCTCCTGTCGTGGTAGACCAGTGGTGCCAGTTTCGAAGCTAGTGCAGCCTTCGGACCTAACGACGACTGGTCGGCACGGTGATCACTCTGCTCATAAGTCTTCCTCTCCTGCGCTATGTCGTGTCATCTTGGGGTGGGTTTGCTTGGGCGTGGTTGAAATGTCTTCTTCCTTCAGTAGGGTTTCCTTCCTGTTTCCAGTCCCGAAATGGGACTTCGTGAACCTGCGGTTCATTCTGGAAGTGTCCCGTCTGAACCCCTGGGTCTATTGTCCCACCTTTCAGATGACTACTCTGTCCCAATTCCATCTTTTCTTGGAGCTGAGCATTAGGATGGTGTCCCTGGACCTTCGAGACGCTTATTGAAACGTCCCGATTCTTGCAGGGTTCTGAGATTGGCTCGGTTTTGCTGTGGGGCGTCAGGCTTACCACTTTCGTGCCTTCCATTCGGTTTGAATCTGGCACCTCCATGTTCACACGTCTTATCCGGGTTGTTGTGGCCAGTCTGTGTCTCTTAGGGGTTCGGGTTCTGGTCTACCTCAATGATTGGCTGGTGTGGGCTCCTAATCAGTCCCCGTGTCTGCTCACCAGGGATTTGGTTCTTTCCCAGCTTGCCGGGTTTGGGTTCCTGGTGAACTGGAGGAAGTCCCATCTGGGTCCCTCTCAGGTTCAGTTTTGGCTGGGTCTTGTGTGTGACTCTCGGAACACTTCCTTGTCTCTCCACCCGGCGGCTCTTCTGCGACTGCGGTCCCGCCTTCAGCTGTTTCTGGGGCGCTCCTGGGCCACTGAGGCGGTTGTTCAAGGATTTGTGCGGGTGTCTGAATACCTCCACTCCATGTGTTCACGGTCGCGTCGTCTCTTAGCTGGGGGCTTTGTGACCAGTGCTCACCAGGCCGGCAAGGGGCAGTGTGGTCTGTCCTTCCGTCGGGCCCACAGCATGGTTCGAGAGTTTACGGCCGTGTGGATGTCGCTTCGGAGGGTTTGGGTCACTCACGGATAGATGATCCGGCTCCATTCGGATTGCTCCCTGGTGGTTCACTGCCTGAAGCAAGGGGGTTCAATGCGGTCCTTTGCTCTTTGGGGCTGGTCGCTATGGATGACTCGCCTGCGGAGTTCTCATGGTTTGACTTTCCAAACCATTTATGTTTGAGAGGTATCCAAAGTCCTTGAGGACAGCCTGTCTTGGTTGATTCCCTGTCCATGGAATGGACGGTCAATGCCGACTCAATTTAGTTTGCTCTGCTGGATGTATGGGCTCTCGGAGGTAAATCTTTTTGTGTCGGCGTAGTCGCAGCATCTCCTGTTGTATGTGGTGCCCTTCCCCCGACTGCGAGGCCATCAGGGTCAATGCCTTGTGGCAGGACTGGTCGAGGTGGGGTTCGGTTTAGCTGTTGCTCCAGATCCTAGCTTGCTTAGAGACTTACCAAGGGAGAGTAATCCTCTTGGCTTCTTGGTGGCCGGCCCAGCCTTGGTTTCAGGTGCTGCTTGCTCGGTGTCCGAACCTGAGGGTGTTCCCTAGGGTCCTCCTCTTTCAGCAGATCGGTCTGGTCCGTTACGTGGCTGGTTCAATCTTCTCAAGTCTTAACGTCTGGTCTTTCTGACTCGAATCTACCACCACTTGTATGGTGAGCAGGTGGCTTCGTTGATGGTGTCCCACCTGCATGCTTCATCTCGGCAGCAGTATGAAGTTTCCTGGTGGTTCTTCTGTTATTTTTTAGCCCTTTGTAGGTTTACTTCTGTCTCTGATAAGGTTATATAAATAAATAAATAAATAAATAAATAAATAAATGTTTATTTAGGTAAGGTACATACATACAAGAGATTTTACAAAGATTGATGAAATTTTAGATAGAGCTAGTACATACAATGCCTAAAGCCACTATTACGCAAAGCGTTTCGGGCATGAAAAACATTAATGACTTAATCTTAATACTTATTGAGTATAAAGAATAAAATGTGTTGAGAACAAATAAAAATAGAGATAAAAAGGGGGGGAACATGGCTGAAAAAGCAGCACAAATACAATTAAGTCGACAAACAGCATTGTTTAAAAGAAAACAGACATGGATTGACAATAGAGGGGTAAGGTAGGTTACAGGGAATTTATTAGGTAGTGCCTTGTTGGTTGTCTTGTCAACCGGTTGACAAGACAAGACAACCGGTTGTCTCGGTTGTCTTATCTCTCCTTTTGTGGTTGTTCCAGGACTGTCATCTTATGCCGAATACTGTCGCCTTGTATCGTGCTGCACTGCCAGAGCTGCTGCAGCTTGCGTTCGGCATTGATATTACTTCTGTACCATTTCGCATGCTGTCTCGTGTGCTGTTTCACCTCCGGCCTGCTCATGTGCTGCCTGAGTGTCCTGGTCATTGGACCAGGTGCTCTCCTTTCTCTCTCTTCCTCAGTTTCTGGTTGCCCCTTTGGTTCAGGATTATTTTTCCAAGGCTCTTTTCCTGTTTGCATTGGCCTCTGGGGATCGGGTTAGGGAGCTTCATGTAAGATATAGCTGAAGAACAACACCAGGTGTCTTTACACAGAAATCACAATAGCGTGATGCATCACGCTATGATTTCTGTCTCAGAGAGGCTGCAGGATCCAAGTAAGTTCAATAGAACTTCTGGTTACAATTCTTTTAACCATGTTGTAGCTCAGTCAATTGAGGCAGCGTCTGGGATGCTCTCGGACGTAGATTCGAACTCTCGTCATGGCCCTTGTGGATTTGTTCATTTGATGCATCACAATATTTTGATTTCTGTGTGTAATAAAGTAAGGGCGAAGAGGTAGAACAGCCTATTGACAGAGCTCGAGTGCATGGGGAAATTGTGTAAAATCCTAGTTTGTGTCTCGGAGAGGCTGCAGGATCCAAGTAAGTTCAGTAGAACTTCTGGTTGCAATTCTTTTAACCATGTTGTAGCTCAGTCGATTAAGGCAGCGTCTGGGATGCTCTTGGATGTAGGTTCGAACCCTTGTCACGGCCCTTGTGGATTTGTTCACCAGGTGTCTTGTTACTAATGCTTCGATTAATAAATCCCAGTGTTCTATTTGCCTTATTACGAACATTCACGCATTGATCTTTTGGTTTTAAATTCCTACTAATCATAACTCCCAGATCCCCTTCCCAATCCAACTTCGCAAACTCGACATCATCTAGCTCGTATCTTGTAACTCTATCATCATTACCTAGCCTCAAAACTTTACATTTATCAGCATTAAACTGCATCTACCAATCTTCTGACCATTACAAAACCCTTTAGATCGACTTCAAGTGATAGTGAGTCTAATATTTTTTATTTATTTTCTATGTATATATCAAATATATATATATATATATATATATATATATATATATATATATATATATATATATATATATATATATATATATATATATATAATATATATCAAATCATCAGGTTTATTTCCCTACCGATTTTTGTATCATCGGCAAATTTGCAAATGTTGCTGCTCAAACCTGAATCTAAATTATTTATATATATTATATACAACAGACGTCCCAGGACAGAGCCCTGAGGTACCCCACTTACAATATTTTCCCACTCTGACTTAACCCCATTTATACTAACTCTCTGTTTCCTGTGGTATAGCCATGCCCTAATCCAACTTAATATAGCACCCTCAATACCATGAGCTTCTATCTCTTTAATCAGTCTTTCTTGTGGCACTGTATCAAAAGCTTTGCTAAAGTCAAGGTACACGACATCCTAAACCTTACCACTATCAACTGCCTCAACTATGCTGGAATAAAATGAAAGCAAATTTGTTAAACAAGAACAGTCATTTGTAAAACCATGTTGTGACTCATTTATTAATTTATGTTTTTCAAGATGAAGACGAATAGTATTTGCAATTATCAATTCAAGTACTGTAACTTTCCCACAATAGACGTTAGGCTAATCGGTGATAGTTTGACGCAAGTGATCTATCTGCTTTCTTAAAAATTGATACCACATTAGCAACCTTCCATGACTCTGGCATTCTGCCTGACTCTAATGATTTTTTAAATATGGTAGACAATGGATCGCAAAGCTCCTCTTTGCATTCTTTAAGCACCCTGGCAAACACTTTATCCGGCCCTGGGGATTTGTTTGGATTGAGTTTCACTATTTGTTTAATAATATCATCCCTGGTAACTGTTAGACTAGTCAACCTGTTCTCGTTGACCAGACCACACACTAGAAGTTGAAGGGACGACGACGTTTCGGTCCGTCCTGGACCATACTCAAGTCGATTGTGCAACAATCGTGCACACAACGCACGTGCAATGGAATCGTGCACAGGACGGACCGAAATGTCGTCGTCCCTTCAACTTCTAGTGTGTGGTCTGGTCAACTTACTTCAGCCACGTTATTGTGACTCATCGCCTGCAACCTGTTCTCGTCCCCACCCACATAGACTTGTTCGGCTGAAGGCATAGTGTTTAGTTCTTCTTAAGTAAATACAGAGATAAAATACTTATTAAAAATACTACTTATCTCTTTGTCATTATCCATTATCTGACCTGTCTCGGTTTTTAATGGACCTATCCTTTCCCTTACCTTTGTTCGATATAACTGGAAAAAACCTTCAGGATTTGCCTTTGCTTGGCCTGCTATACGAACTTCATAGTTTCTTTTTGCCCTCCTTATCTCTTTTTTTTTTTTTAACATTTCTAACCAGTTGTACGAATTCCTGTTCTAAACTCACTTCCCCATTCTTAATCCTTTTGTACCAAGCCCTCTTTCTACCTATAAGTTTTTTTAGATCCTTTGTTATCCATTTTGAGTCATTAGTATTTGATCTATTCAATTTGTATGGTATACTACGTTCCTATGCTTTGCTTAGAATATTTTTAAATAAGTTATATTTTGACTCCACATCGAAATCCCTTTTTACGTCACCTGTCGCTGGGTTCACGTCTCGCTCCAAGACCAGCCCACCCCATGCCCAAGACTTTCCAATCTATTTGACCCAAAAAATTTCTTAGGCTATTAAAATCAGCTTTTCGAAAATCTGGCACTTTAACAGAATTTTCTCCTACAGATATATTCCAATCTATGCTAAATCTGATATCTTTGTGATCACTGTTCCCTAGCTCACTCTCTATTTTGATGTCATTAATAGTCTATTAAAAGTATTAACATGAGACAGAACATGAAACAATGGGCATAAATTGGATAAGTTTAGATTTAGGAAAAGACCTGGGTAAATACTGGTTCCGTAACAAATTCGGTAACAGATTAAGATTGAACGCTGAGATACAAGTTAGCCATGCTCTTGTGTTGCTCCCCTTGTTTCATACAAATGGGAGATAGAAAATTTCATCCATTCCTATGCTCAATAAACAATCCTTGGCTGGACACTATAAATATAAAGCTTCCAGATAAGTAAGGGGGACGGTGCCGAGTCTGTCCTGTCTGTGGGTGCAGTCTATAGAATTCCTAACACTGATGTGTCCGAATTCAACTCAAACCTTAGAAATCTAATACACGGTAACAGACTGAACAAAAACCATCTACAGTAATTATCGCAGGGGACTTTAATATATTGACCTCTGCGAGCCTGAACACCCTACTGCTGTTAGCTTCCTCAACTGTATGAATTCCTGCTTCCTCATACCCTTAATCACTAGACCTACTAGAATCACTGATAGTACTGCCATGACTCTAGATCACATCTGGACCAACATAACCTCTCCGCTTACTTCAGGTATAATCACCGATAGCACTACAGACCATTACCCCACATTTCTCTTAACTAATATTAACACACCACCTCTAGAGTCAAGGGAGTTAAGTTTTAGGCTGCACAATGAAACTGCTATAGACAATTTTATAACTGCTGCTGATAATGTCAACTGGGAGTCCGAGTTAGGTAACATAGGGGACATCAACCTAGCAGTGCAATCTTTTCTTCAAAAAACTCTTAGCCTTTATAACACCCACTGTCCTATGCTTACAAAACAAGTCACAACCAAAAGGCTTAACAATCCCTGGCTTACAAAGGGAATATTTAAATTCGTTAATAAAAACCATGACCTTGAGAAGAAGTATAGGTTAGGAACCGTCTCCAAAGAATTCTCAAAGAATTATTCGTTATTGCTATCTAAGATAATTAGACGAGCCAAAACTAAATGCTACGAAGATAAATTTACCCAAATAAAGAGCAACATTAAAAAAACTTGGAGCACAATTTCACAAATATTGGGATCAAAGAAGATTTTAAATAACAAACCAACACTCCTGTCCAATAACGATGGTCAGCTTTCAGCCTCTGATTCTGCTATTGAGTTTAATAGGTTCTTCTCTTCCATTGGGTCATCCCTTGCAAATGATATTCCATCTTCCAGTACTGATGTTAAGGACTATCTTACAGGTAACTATCCACAGTCTCAGTACCTAATAAATAAATAAATATAAATATGTTTATTCAGGTAAGGTACATGCATACATACAAGTGATGTTACATTAATGGATTGTTATATAGATAGAGCTAGTACATACAATGCCTAAAGCCACTATTACGCAATGCGTTTCGGGCAAGAAAAACAATAATATCTAGAACTTAATACTAATTGAGCATAAAGAATAAAAAGTGTTGAGAACAAATACAAATAAAGATAAAAAAAAAAAGGGGGAACATGACTGAAAAAGCAGCACAAATACAATAGGTTAACAAACAGTGTTGATTAAAAAAAAAAAAAATTACAGACATGGGTTGACAATAGAGGAGTGAGGTAAGTTACAGGGAATTTATTAGGTAGTGTTTAGTTTTTATCTTAAACTGGTTGAGAGAGGTACAGTCTTTAACATGGTTGGGAAGGTCATTCCACATTCTGGGTCCCTTGATTTGTAGAGCATTTCTAGTTTGATTAAGTCGTACTCTAGGAATATCAAAACTGTATTTATTTCTGGTGTGGTGCTCATGGGTTCTGTTACAACCTTCAATGAAGCTTTTGAGGTCAGGATTGGCATTACAGTTCAGCGTTTTATATATGTATAATACACAAGAGAGAATGTGCAGTGACTTAATATCTAACATATTCAGAGATTTGAGTAAGGGTACCGAGTGATGTCTGGGGCCAGAGTTGGATATTGTCCTAATAGCAGCTTTGTGTTGGGTAATGAGAGGACGTAAATGATTTTGAGTAGTAGAACCCCAGTAGTAGTAGTAGAACCTATTAATTCCACTGACATCAATGAGATAATCCTTTCCCTTAAAACCAAGTCTAGTGCCTTTGAGGAGATACCAACTTTAATTTACAAAAAAGCCTCCAGATCTTTAGCCCCTGCTATTGCATTGCTCTTCAACAAGTCACTTGAACTCCAAACCTTTCCAGATATTCTAAAAAAAGCGAGAGTAACCCCTGTCCACAAATGTGGTGTTCTCACAGATGTTAACAACTACAAACCTATATCAATCCTGCCTAACTTGTCAAAAATTTTTGAAAACTAATCTACAAGCAGCTTTACTCTTATCTAGCCAAACACAATATGCTTAGCTCTTGCCAATATGGCTTCAGACCCAAAAAAAAGCACTAACGATGCACTTATTAGTATGATTAACTTGATTCATGCAGCTCTTGATAAAAATGAGTTCCCTGTTGGGTTATTTGTGGACCTGCATAAGGCTTTTGACACTGTCAACCACCAAAACCTTCTTCTTAAATTCCCCCTCCCTGTTCAGCCCATTGACGCCGTGAGGGAGGCTTAGTGGGCGGCTGCCGGAGTGTGATGCTCCTTGGGACAGTCCTCTGTCCTTTTCTAGCCTTGTGCTCCTTCTGCAATCCTCTCCAATTGTGCTGAGCACCTTTTCCTTTTCCTTCTGTTTCGTTTTTCTCCCCCCTCTTCTCCTATCTGCTTGCCGTTTCCTGCTGACCTTTTGCTTGTTTTGGTTATTCCTTTGGACTTCTTCTATTTTGACGCCCGGGTGCTTGAGGAGGCATTTTTTTGCACCCGTAGAACTGTAGTACCCAACGTCGAGAGCGAGGGGAACCTTTTATTGTCAATCCCCCTTTCGTCACTGAACCCGATCTCGACAGACTGTCGGTTCTTAAGGTGGCGTTTGTGGGGCGTATACTTGCGACGCACCCCTAGGAGGCCCCGGCATGATCGGTGATAGCTTCTTGTTGGGTGTCCTGCCTCTAATTGTGGCTCCATGGTGGATGTGGGGGGCACATTCGTGAATGAATGTTTATTTTTCGTAGCAATGATATCTACTGTTTCTGCTGTTTCTCCTTTACCTTCTCAGGTGGGCGACCAAGCCCCCGAGTCGGTCCGTGTTGGAAGACCGGGCTCTGTAACCTCCGCTGCATTGGGCTCCGACCTTGCTCCTCCTTTGGCCTCTCTGACTCCCCCCCTCCCTTGGCTCCCCTCCCTCCTCTGTGGTTGGGTCGAGCCCCAAGCCCCCAGTGGTGACTACCTCGTCCCCTGCCTCGGCTCCATCTCTAGTTGTAACTACTGCGCCTTTTAACCCCTCTCTCTGGGGGGTTCTCACCGCCATCTTCGTCACGGCCGCCCTCGCTCGATTCCTTCCCGTTCTGATACCTATCAAGCTTTGTTTGGTCCCGCTTCGTGGGCCAAATATTTTTATCTCCTCCCTCTTGATTCTGGGCCTCCTGACGATTTCTCCCTCCATCGACATCTCGTTGATTCCGTGGATGCCTCTGTTACTTTCAACCCCACTCGTCTCAGTACACGTGTCGTTGCTGCTCCTTCTCAGGATGCAGCTTCCCGCTTGGCTGCCTTATCCTGCCTTGGCGAGACCCTTGTTTGGGTCTCAAAGAACGTTCAGTTGAACGCCAGTGTTGGCACTATTCTCCTCCCGCCCCATGTTGCGACCGGTGTTTGGGATCTGCGAGACTGCCACGACGATATTCGACATATCCTTGATGCCCAGGGCCATTCTATTCTCCAGGTGGACACGTTTACTCGTCCCCCTCGTGGTAGTCGCCGTCAACCCCTTCGAGTTGTGAAGATTACCTATGATGGTCGGACCCTTCCACCCTCTGTCATTCTTGCTGGTGCCAGGTGCTCTGTCCAGGAGTACATTCCTTCTCCTAGGCTCTGTAACAAGTGCTGGAGTTTTGGGCATGGTGCCCTCCGCTGCTCTGTGACTGTCTCTCTCTGTCCTTTGTGTGGTGGCGAAGGTCATTCTAAGTCGGAGTGCACTTCTCCCCGAGCTCGTTGCCTCAACTGCGGTGAGTCCCATCCTACCTTCTCCCGTGCATGTGTCCATTACAAGCTTGAGGCAGCCGTCCTCAACTTGAAGCACCGGGAGTGTTTATCTTTTCCTGAGGCGAGGTGCCAGGTTCGCTGGCCCCCGCCTTATGCTAATATCTCTTATGCTCGTGTATTGCGCTCTTCCTCTCCTCATTTTTCCCACCTTCCTCAGACTCACAACCGTTTCCAGGCCTTGGACCCTGATATGCCCACTGCCCCCGTCCTCTGTTCCTTTGAGTTCTGTCCCAAAGGATCCACCTCCTGGTCCTCTGTCTGGGGTTCCTCTCCTTTCTACCCGGTCTGTCTTGTCTCCTGTGTCTTCTTCCTTGTCTCCCTCCATTCCTCTTTCCCATCCTTCCCTTCCGTCTCTTGACTCTCCCCACCACCTGTCGGTGCGGGCTGATGTCCATCGCTCTCCAAACGGCCGTTGCGTGTGCTCTCGTTTGGCTTCTCCTGTTGAGACGCTAGAATCCGTTGCCCAGTACGTAGTTGCTGGGACGCCTGTCTCTCTACATCAGAAGCGTAAGCCTGGCTTCTCTCCTTCCTTCCTCCCCGGCGGGTAAGAAGGTTTCGCTTTCTTCCTCGGCCCCTACTTCTGCCTCTCTCGCTCCTTCCCCTCCCATTTCGGTGGTTGCGCCCCCTGTTCCTGCTATGGAGGTTTCTTTGGCCCCCGCTTCCCTCTCGGTTGCTGCCCTTGCTGAGGTGCGCTCCCCTCTTTCTACTCCCCCCTCTTCCTGCTGCTGTCCTTGACTACTCCTCTCCGTTGTCTCCTCCTCTTCCTCCGGACCCCGCCCGCCCCCCTCTGGTCTGTTCTCCTGCTTCCTTCCCTCCATCTTTGCTCAGTTTACCCATGCCCCCTAACCCTGACTTTGCTGACCCTGATATTCTTTAACGTACTCTGTTGCTCTTTTACCTTTGTTTCTTCCTTGTTCTCTGTTGTTGTCCTTTCTCTTCTCGTCGTTGTCTATTCTTCAATGGAACGTTCGAGGTTATTACGCCAATTTCCTCGAACTCCAACTTCTGATTTTGTGGTTTTCGCCCCTTCGTGTCTGTCTCCAGGAGCCGATGCTTGGTGCTCGTCCTGGTCGTTTTCGTGGCTATTCCTTTCTTCCCCCCTTCCCCCCAGCTGTTGCTGGGGCTCCTAATTCTTCTGCTCTCTTGATTCACACTGATGTTCCCTTTGTCCCCTTACTTTTTCCTTTGCCTCTCCATTGTTCTGCTGCTCGTATCTTTGTGGGGAAATGGTACATAGTTTGTTCCATTTATCTCCCCCCGAGTGTCCCGCTTTCTCTTCCTGATCTGAAACACCTCCTGGATTCCTTGCCTGTGCTCTTGCTAGGTGATTTCAATTGTCATCATTCTCTTTGGGGTGATGTTCTGACGAATACCCGAGGTCGCCTTCTTGAGCCATTTATCCTCTCTTCTTCCCTGTCTCTTCTGAATTCTGGTGAGCCCACTCATTTGGACTCTCGGATTCGCACCCTTTCCTGTCTTGATCTTTCTCGTTGCTCTTCTTCTCTTTACTTAGATTTCACATGGCAGGTTCTTGATGACCTCCATGGCAGTGACCATTTCCCCATCCTTGTTTCCTTTTTCTCTTTTCGTCCTTCCCTCTCCTTCCCTAGGTGGCAGTTTGCTAAAGCGGACTGGAACCTATTTACCCTCAGTGCTGCTCTCTCTGACCTCTTCCTTCTACCTCTCCCTCGCGCTCTCCTCCTTTTTCATGACACTGTCTTCGAAGCTGCCCTCCACTCTATTCCTCGCTCTTCCTCTCGGGGTCTGCGGAAGTGTGTTCCCTGGTGGAATGCAGATTGTGCTTGGGCTGTCTGCTGTAAGCGTGCAGCCTGGAAGAGGCACCGCCGTCGGCAGACTGCCGATTCTTTTCTTTTCTTTCGGAAAGTGAGTGCGGTGGCCTGTAGGGCCATCCTTACAGCTAAGCGTGAATGTTGGGCATCTTATGTCTCAACAATTACGTCCAAAACTCCTCTGCCACAGATCTTGAAGCGTATCTGCAAGATAGCGGGTAAGTTCGTTCCCGATGTTTCACCGGTCCTTCACCTCCATGGTATTCTTGTGGCGGACCCGTTGCAGGTCACTTCCGAACTGGGTTCCCACTTTTCTTCTGTTAGCTCTGGTCTTCATCTTCCCCAATCTTTCCTTCTTCGTAAACCTGTCCTTGAGTCTCGTCCTTTAGATTTCTGCACTCGTCTTCGGCTTCCCTATAATGATCCCTTCTCTCTCTCTGAACTTCGTTCTGCCCTGGCCCTCTGCGGTTCTACGGCGGCGGGCTCCGATGGTATTCATTATGAGATGCTTCACCATCTCCCTCCGTGCACGTCTCAGTATTTACCGAGTCTGTATAATCGGATCTGGGAGTCGTTGTCAGTCCCTGAGGACTGGCTCGATGCCGTTGTCCTCCCTGTTCGCAAACCGGGGTCTCTGGGTACTTCCCCTAAGGACTTTCGCCCTATTGCCCTCACAAGTTGTGTCTGCAAACTCTTTGAACGTATGGTTAACGTTCGTCTGATGTGGTTCCTGGAACACCATCACCTCCTCTCCCCTTCTCAATTTGGTTTCCGCAAGTGCTGCAGCACGACAGATGTCCTGGTGAACTTGGAGGTCTATATTCGTATCGCTTTTGCTGCAAAGACCACCGTTGTTGCCGTCCTTTTGACCTGGAAAAGGCTTACGACACCACTTGGCGACATCATATTCTATCTCAACTTCATTCTTTTGGCCTTCGTGGTCATCTCCCTCTCTTACTCCGCAGCTTCCTCTCTCGTCGTTCCTTTCGGGTGCGCCTTGGTACCGCTCTCTCTGCCTCTTTTCAGCAATACGAAGGTGTGCCCCAGGGTAGTGTTCTGAGCACTACTCTTTTTCTGGTTGCCCTCAATGGTCTTCTTTCCTCTCTTCCTTCAGGTGTCTTCTCCGCTCTCTATGTCGATGATCTTACCCTTTGCTGTCAGGGTGATGATTCGCCTCTCCTTCAGCCCCGGCTTCAACTTGCAATTGATGCCGTGTCGTCTTGGGCCACCGATCATGGCTTCAAGTTCTCTACTTCTAAGACTTGTGCCATGACTTTTATGCGGAAACGGGTCGTTCTTCGTCCCTCTTTGTCAATTTATGGTCATCTCCTTGAGTACAAAGATGCCGCGAAGCTTTTGGGGTTATTCCTTGACACTCGTTTGTCTTGGTCTCCCCATATCTCTTACCTCCGTGTTGAGTGCTCTAAGGCCCTTGCCCTCCTTCGGGTATTGTCCCATACTTCTTGGGGAGCAGATAGGCGCACTCTCCTTGCTTTACATTCCTCTCTCGTCCTGTCTAAGCTCGATTATGGTTGCCCTGCTTACTCATCTGCTTCTCCTTCTACTCTTTGCCGTCTTGATGCTTTGCACCATACTGGGTTGCGCCTCAGTTCTGGTGCCTTTCGTTCGACTCCCGTCCTTAGCTTGTATGTTGACACTGGCTTCCTGTCTCTCTAGGACCGCCATGATCGCTACTGTCTTCGCTATCTTGCGCGGTCCTTACAACATTCTTCCTCTCGCCTCTGTCGTGCTTTAACTTTTACCCCTCCTGTGGTTCCTGTTCCTCTTCACCACCTCCCTCTTTCTGTCCAGTTATCTCGCTTACAGGATTCTCTTTCCGTTCGTGTTCCTAATGTTTCTCCTCGTGTTGTTCCTTCTTTGCCCCCGTGGAGAGTCCCCCTTCCGCAGTTTTGTACATCCTTGACCCGCATCACTAAAGCTTTTACCCCTCCTACGGTTCTAAAACGCCTTTTCCATGAGCACTTTTCTTCTCACTCCCGCTCCGTTTCTGACTTCACCGATGGGTCTAAGTCTGCGGACGGTGTTGGCTACTCTGTGGTTTTTCCTGATCGCACTTATGTGTGTCGTTTACCTCCGGAGATTAGCATCTTTACAGCGGAAGCTTTACTGCTAGTCTCTATGCTCTTCGTCTCCTGCTTTCTCGTTGTCAGTCTTCCTTTGTGGTTGTTGTTGACTCTCGTAGTGCCCTCATGGCTCTCGGGTGCTTTAATCCAGTTCATCCAGTAGTTGTCGAGATCCAGCATTGGCTGTTTCTCGTTCACAGTAAATTTAAGTCGGTTGAGTTTTGTTGGGTTCCCAGCCATATTGGCGTGTCTTTAAATGAGCGTGCGGATGCTGCCGCTAAGGAAGCTGTCCGCTCTTGTCCCATCTCTCGTAAAGGCATTCCGTATTCCGACTTTTACCCGGTTATCCATTCCTCAGTCCTTACCCGTTGGCAGGCTTCTTGGTTGTCTGTTACTGGTAACAAGCTACGTACTCTTAAATGTTGTGTTTCCTCGTGGCCGTCCTCCTTCCACCGTAACCGGCGGTGGGAAACAGCTCTGGCGAGGTTGCGTATTGGCCATACTCGCTTAACCCATGGTCACTTGATGGAGCGCCGCCCTGCTCCTTATTGTCCTAGTTGCATTGTCCCTCTTACGGTCGTGCATGTCCTTCTTGAATGTCCTGACTTCCAGGACGAGCGTGTGTCTTGCTTTCCGACCGCCCCTCGCGGTCACCTATCCCTCGATAGAATTCTTGGTGACTCGGATACTTTTGATATCGTTCGCCTTATGCGTTTTTGTTCTCGTATTGGCATCCTTGGTGATATTTAGCGCCCTCTGATTATTTTGCGTATTTGATGGTGCTACATAGCCTTCCCGGTTTGGTGCCTTCTTTTGATAATTACTTACTTGACACAAGAGAATGTGTGGAGGGAGTTAATATTTAGCAAGTTTAGGGATTTAAACAAGGGAGCTGAATGTTGTCTGAAAGCAGAGTTAGTTATTATTCTGATAGCAGATTTTTGCTGCGTGATGATGGGCTTAAGGTGGTTTGCAGTAGTAGACCCCCATGCACAGATACCATAATTAAGATAGGGGTAGATTAGTGCATAATACAGTGAGAGGAGAGCAGAGTTAGGAACATAATATCTGATTTTGGAGAGTATACCAACTGTCTTAGAGACTTTCTTAGTTATGTGTTGAATGTGGGTGCTGAAGTTGAGTCTCTCACCCTTAACATTGACACTGACGAAACATTGACATTGACGAAACTCACCCTTAACATTGACAAAACTTTCTATATTCTGTTTGGCAATAAATCCTCTAATCAAATAAATCTCAAAATAAACAATACCCAAATTTGTAACAAATTAGATGGCAAATTCCTTGGCATTCTCATTGACCACAAGTTGAATTTCCAGGGACACATTCTAAATATATCAAAAAAAGTTTCAAAAACTGTGGGCATTCTTTCTAAGATCAGATATTATGTACCACGCCCTGCCCTGGTGACACTCTATTACTCCCTTATCTATCCATATCTCAACTATAGTATTTGTGCTTGGGGCTCTACTACCCAAAATCACTTACGTCCTCTAATTACTCAACACAAAGCTGCTATTAGGACAATATCCAACTCTGGCCCCAGACATCACTCGGTACCCCTACTCAAATCTCTGAATATGTTAGACATTAAGTCACTGCACATTCTCTCATGTGTATTATACATATATAAAACGCTAAACTATAATGCCAATCCTGATCTTAAAAGCTTCATAGAAGGTTGTAACAGAACCCATGAGCACCACACCAGAAATAAATACAGTTTTGATATTCCTAGAGTACGTCTTAATCTAACTAGAAATGCTCTGCAAATCAAGGGGCCCAGAATGTGGAATGACCTTCCCAACCATGTTAAAGACTGTACCTCTCTCAACCAGTTTAAGATAAAAACTAAACACTACCTAATAAATTCCCTGTAATCTACCTCACTCCTCTATTGTCAACCCATGTCTGTTATTTTCTTAATCAACACTGTTTGTCAAACTATTGTATTTGTGCTGCTTTTTCAGTCATGTTCCCCCTTTTTTTTTATCTTTATTTGTATTTGTTCTCAACACTTTTTATTCTTTATGCTCAATTAGTATTAAGTTCTAGATATTAATGTTTTTCTTGCCCGAAACGCATTGCGTAATAGTGGCTTTAGGCAGTGTATGTACTAGCTCTATCTATATATCATGCCAATCCTGATCTCAAAAGCTTCATAGAAGGTTGTAACAGAACCCATGAGCACTACACCAGAAATAAATACAGTTTTGATATTCCTAGAGTACGACTTAATCAAACTAGAAATGCTCTACAAATCAAGGGGCCCAGAATGTGGAATGACCTTCCCAACCATGTTAAAGACTGTACCTCTCTCAACCAGTTTAAGATAAAAACGAAGCTATACCTAATAAATTCCCTGTAACCTACCTTACCCTTCTATTGTCAACCAATGTCTGTTTTTTTAAAGACCGCTGTTTGTCGACATAATTGTATTTGTGCTGCTTTTTCAGCTATGTTTTCATTCTACTCTTTATGCTCAATTAGTATTAAGCTTTAGTCATTTAAGTTTTTCATGCCCGAAACGCTTTGCGTAATAGTGGCTTTAGGCATTGTATGTACTAGCTCTACCTATAAGTCAACCAATCTTTGTAAAAATTTCTTGTATGTATGTACCTTACCTAAATAAACTTTTTTTTTTTTTTTCTTGTCTAGGAATAGACCAAGAAACTTGCCATCATTTTTATTACTGATGTTAATGTTGTCTATCTGTAGCTGAAATGCATTTGATGATTTGCTTCCAAATAAGATGTAGTAGGTCTTTTCGATGTTTAATGTTAGTTTGTTCATTGACATCCATAAGTGGACTTTTTTTAATTCATTATTCACAACATTATTTAGTGTATGTGGGTTGAGGTCTGAATAGATAAGGGTAGTATCATCAGCAAACAATATAGGTTTGAGAATATTAGAGACATTAGGCAGATCGTTTATATCTATATAAGAAATAGAAGAGGTCCTAAGATACTGCCCTGTGGCACTCCAACGGTAATTGGTAGAGTGGAAGAAGTTGTATCATTGATGGTTACATATTGGTGTCTGTCACTAAGATAGGATCGGATGTATTCAAGGGCAAGGCCTCGGATTCCATAATGCTGGAGTTTAAGTAAGAGGTAGTTGTGATTAACAGTATCAAAGGCTTTTCTTAGGTCAATGAAGAGTCCAATCGGAAACTCATTTTTGTCAAGGGCTGAGTAGATTACGTCAAGGAGACTAATGATTGCATCGTTGGTGCTCTTTTGGGACCGGAAGCCAAACTGGCAGGGGCTGAGTATGTCGAATTTTACGAGGTAGGAATAGAGCTGTTTGTAAATAATTTGTTCATAATTTCTTTCTCGTTGTCAGTCTTCCTTTGTAGTTGTTGTTGACTCGCGTAGTGCCCTCATGGCTCTCGGGTCCTTTAATCCGGTTCATCCAGTAGTTTTCGAGATCCAGCATTGGCTGTTTCTTGTTCACAGTAAATTTAAGTCGGTTGAGTTTTGTTGGGTTCCCAGTCATATTGGTGTGTCTTTAAATGAGCGTGCGGATGCTGCCGCCAAGGAAGCTGTCCGCTCTTGTCCCATCTGTCGTAAAGGTATTCCATATTCCGACTTTTACCCGGTTATCCATTCCTCCGTCCTTACCCGTTGGCAGGCTTCTTGGTCGACTGTTACTGATAACAAACTACGTACTCTTAAGTGTTGTGTTTCCTCGTGGCCGTCTTCCTAGCACCGTAACCTGCAATGGGAAACAGCTCTGGCGAGATTGCGTATTGGCCATACTCGCTTAACCCATGGTCACTTGATGGAGCGCCGCCCTGCTCCTTATTGTCCTAATTGCATTGTCCCTCTTTCGGTCGTGCATGTCCTTCTTGAATGTCCTGACTTCCAGGACGAGCGTGTGTCTTGCTTTCTGACCGCCCCTTGCGGTCATCTGTCCCTCAATGTGACTCGGATACTTTTGATATCGTTCGCCTTATGCGTTTTTGTTCTCGTATTGGCATCCTTGGTGATATTTAGCGCCCTCTGATTATTCCACACATTTGATGGTGCTACATAGCCTTCCCGGTTTGGTGCCTTCTTTTGATACTTACTTTTACCTTTAACACTATTTTTCTCTCTATTACCTTGCACTGAATCTCCCTTTTAAACATGTATTTATTTTGTTTACCTTGTTTTTGGGAGATGACGTTTTCTTGCTTTGACAATACTCTGTGCATGTGCAGAGTAATGCGTGTGCATGTTTATTGTACTGACAGGGATTTCAACTGTAAGAGTTCCAGACTTTTTTTAACATTTAACATTGCTATTTTTCTCTTCACAAGGGTCTCTCTCTCTTACACACACACTTTAGATTCGTCCTGGTCCTTAACCATTTTTTCCGCCTCCCCTGTTCACTTCTCTTTCCTGCAGATACTGGCACTCAGGTTCTATCAGCTGCTGCTACTGTCCGTCTCCCTATAGTTGTTTCACTGGAGTTCTGCCCCTGTGTTATGGAGGCACTCCAATAGGACTGGGTCCTTGTCTGCTGTTGGTCAGGGTAAGCCCCTTATTTAGTGGAGTCAGATTCAGGGGCCCTTTCACTTTCTTTTGTGATTGCCTTTTCTGTTCATTGTTGCCATTCTGCTTTGCAGAAGGATGGCGCCGCTTATAGTTTGCGCTGGCATATTTGTGGTTCACCCCTTTGACAGCACTATTGGAGTGGCATCAGGCTTGTTTTGCCAGCTTCTGGTGTCACAATTTGTGAGTCCAACTAGGTCATCTCTGTCGGCCTTCGGTGAAGTTGGTCAGTGCTTTCCCCTTTCTTCAGTTCGGTGCTGACGAGTCAGGAGTCCTCCCCAAAGCTGTGCAATGTAACTGCCTAAGTGTAGTTACAGGATGAGAACTACGCTCATGGTGTCCTGTCTTACCAGCACATTTTGTCGTATAACGCTTTGAAACTACTGTTGGGTTTGGCCCCACCACCACCTCACTTAACTTGTTTTAAAAGTCTTCCACTCTGTGAAAGTGAAATTTCTTATAACTTTTTAGCAGCTTTGTTTAGTTAGCTTACATCTATAACCTCTTGTTCTTGAAGTTTCAGGTCTCAGAAATTCTTCGTTGTCAATTTTGTTGATTCCTGTTACTATTTTGTAATTAGTAATCATATTGGCTCTTTTTCTTCTATGTTCTAGCTTTTACATATTTAGTAGTTTTAACCTCTCTTTGTAGCTCTTGTCTCTGTCTATCAGTTCGTTAGTTAGTTTAGTTCATTTAGTATGCACCCCATACCCATCTTGTGAGCGGTAGTGGAAAGGGTTACAGAGGCACATAATGGGCTCAGGGACTGAACCACACAATTCATTTAGCTAAGCAAGTTACAATCTTGAAGAGCTAGTTACAAAGTTTGGCTAGTCATTTAGTTGCATATCTTTGCACCTTTTCCAGTTTGCTGATGTGCTTCTTAAGTTATGGGCACTATACAACTTCTGCTTAACCCGACTTTGGTCTCACAATTATTGTGAACTATTTCTTTAATATTCCAACATCCATGAAATTAAAAGCAATTCTGAAATTGGAAAGTGTAGCATATTATCCTTGCACAATGTTATTTTATGTGGTCCTTGGGTGGGAGTTTTCTATATATTTGTATTTTTCTAGCTATTTTCAGCTAGTTCATATACTAGCTCTAGATAGAGCTAGTGTATACTATGCCTAAAGTCACTAATACGCACAGAGTTTCAAGCAAAATGTGGAAAACACTTAAAAACTAAGACAAAACTAATTGAGATCAAAAGCATGAATTGAACTGAAATAGGAAAAAAAGAATGACAATAATTACATGTTGAGTGGAACAGCAGAAATTGCAACAGAACAGCAGAAATAATTTGAACTAAATAAACAAACAGACCACAATTTTCTTTAAGTTTATACATGGCAGATATCAGCAGTTATACAAGTTGGTCATGTTATGGTTATCTGCATAACAGTATATTCTGCCTGTCCCTTTCGACCAGTATGCTCCAACATTAAAAAACAACAACAATATGTGCCAAAACATGTTGTCTACATACTCCTTCCCCACCCCCTCCACCCTATCTTCCCCAAGAGCACGCAGCTGTGATCTCGCTGGTTGTCCAGATGCCACCAGCAAACTACCATTACTCTGCCAGTTCCTCGTCAAGACCCAAATTCGCGCCAATATGACGTCACAATCCATATCGTCATAATCCACAATTTCCTAATACTAACATAGCTTCTTTCTCAGACAACCTAAGGAATCTTATTATAAACAACAATCTCAACAAAAACCACATCATTCTGGGAGGAGACTTTAATATTGACCTGGGTCAACAAAACTGCTCTCAAGTTGACTATTTCCTTAACAGCATGAACTCCTGTATGCTAATCCCCACTATCACCAAACCTACCCGAGTCACTCAAACATCAGCCACTACCTTGGACCACATATGGACAAACATAACAGCTCCCCTTGTATCTGGTATAATCTACGACAGAACAACTGACCACTATCCTACCTTTCTCATAGCGAACATGGACATAACACCACCAAAAAGCAAGAAATTTTCATTTAGGCTACACAGTGAATCAGCTTTAGACAATCTTACAGAGGCACTTCACAATATTAACTGGGATTCTGAATTCAATAATACCCATGATATAAATTCATTAGCTAACCTCTTCCTCTCCAAAACTCTAAGCCTCTACAACCTTCATTGTCCCCTTCTTACAAAGCAAATAACTGACAAAAGATTAAACAATCCATGGCTCACAAATGGCATTCTCAACTCAATCAACAAGAAACATGAATATGAAAAGAAAGTTAGGATTGGCCTAGTTTCAAGGGAAGTAGCTAAAAGGTACTCATCAATGCTTACCAGTATCATAAGAAAGGCAAAACTTGCATATTATGTGAATAGATTCAATGAAGCAAAAGGTAACATGAAAAACACTTGGAAAACTATCTCTAGTATCCTAGGAACTAAACAACACTCACATAACCAAATAAAACTCTACAAGGATGGGGATATACCGTCAACTGATTTAGAAATGGCAAATGAATTTAATAGTTTCTTTTCATCGGTTGGTGCTAATCTTGCCAGTAAAATCCCACAGACTCAGACACATATTAACACATATCTCTCAGGCAGCTATCCAAACTCTCTTCTCCTTTCACCAATCAGCCCGGCAGATGTTGTGTCCATCATACACTCTCTAAAAACCAAGGCAGGGAACACCAGTGAAATTCCGTCCATTGTGTACAAGAGAGCCTCCCATGCCCTTGCCCCACCCATAGCACTACTGTTCAACAAATCTATAGAGTATCACACCTTCCCTGATATCCTCAAAAAAGCAAGAGTAACGCCAGTCCATAAAGGAGGCAATCCGGCGGACATAAACAATTATAGACCAATATCAAATCTACCCATTCTATCAAAAATATTTGAAAAAATTATTTACAAACAGCTCTATTCCTACCTCGTAAAATTCGACATACTCAGCCCCTGCCAGTTTGGCTTCCGGTCCCAAAAGAGCACCAATGATGCAATCATTAGTCTCCTTGACATTATCTACTCAGCCCTTGACAAAAATGAGTTTCCGATTGGACTCTTCATTGACCTAAGAAAAGCCTTTGATACTGTTAATCACAACTACCTCTTATTTAAACTCCAGCATTATGGAATCCGAGGCCTTGCCCTTGACTACATCCGATCCTATCTTAGTGACAGACACCAATATGTAACCATCAATGATACAACTTCTTCCACTCTACCAATTACCGTTGGAGTGCCACAGGGCAGCATCTTAGGACCTCTTCTATTTCTTATATATATAAACGATCTGCCTAATGTCTCTAATATTCTCAAACCTATATTGTTTGCTGACGATACTACCCTTATCTACTCAAACCTCAACCCACATACACTAAATAATGTTGTGAATAATGAATTAAAAAAAGTCCACTTATGGATGTCAACGAACAAACTAACATTAAACATCGAAAAGACTTACTACATCTTATTTGGAAGCAAATCATCAAATGCAATTCAGCTACAGATAGACAACATTAACATCAGTAATAAAAATGATGGCAAGTTTCTTGGCCTATTCCTAGACAAGAGACTCAATTTCAGCACCCACATTCAACACATAACTAAGAAAGTCTCTAAGACAGTTGGTATACTCTCCAAAATCAGATATTATGTTCCTAACTCTGCTCTCCTCTCACTATATTATGCACTAATCTACCCCTATCTTAATTATGGTATCTGTGCATGGGGGTCTACCACTGCAAACCACCTTAAGCCCATCATCACACAGCAAAAATCTGCTATCAGAATAATAACTAACTCTGCTTTCAGACAACACTCAGCTCCCTTGTTTAAATCTCTAAACTTGCTAAATATTAACTCCCTCCACACATTCTCTTGTGTCAACTACATTTACAAAACCCTGTTCTTAAATGCAAACCATGCTCTGAAACTCTCCCTGGACAGATGTAATAGGACCCATTATCACCACACCAGAAATAAATATCTCTTTGATATCCCCAGGGTCAAACTTAATCTGTGTAAACACTCTATGCAAATTAAGGGACCTAGTCTATGGAACTCACTCCCTAGTGAATTGAAAAACTGTAAAACTTTTGCCTTATTTAAAAGCAAAACCAAAAAGTACCTAACTTCATCTATTTAGTTTCCTACACTGAGCTTTAAATTTGCTCTGTACCTAGTGGTACCCAATCTCCTAATTTTTATGTAATATCAAACAACCTTATCATTGTGTTCATTGCTGTCTTCTTTTATGTGCTAGCCATATGCTGTATTGTGACTACCAATTTTTGTCAACTACCATTCAAGCTGTCATTGCAATCAATCTTATATTGTTTCTGCTGTATTGTGCCTACCAATTTGTTGTCAACTACCATTTTAAGCTGTCATTGCAATCAATCATAGCTACCTATGTGCTTTAATATACTGTACCTATAATTTTCTCTCATCTTTTTTTTTTTTTTCATTCCATGTAATCTGTTATCATTTTTTTGTCTATAAATTTTGCAAGTATTTACCTCCTTAAAATTTTCTTAGATTAAGGACCTGCCCGAAACGCTGCGCGTGCTAGTGGCTTTACAAGACTGTAATTACCATAATTGTATCCTCACATTCCTTATGTACATTCTTGTATATGCATAAATAAATAAAATAAATAAATATAATAGGACTTACTAGCATCCAACCCAGCAGATTAGTATTACTAGATTAGTAGACGCTCATGGTATTTTGTATAAAGTATTACCTTCACCTTTGTTATTAACGTAAATTCACATGTTGTTACGGTGCCCTCTCCTATTTCTCCCGTATGCCTGCTTTAAGAGTCATATCAGCTTTCTTTACTGATTCTCTGAGATGCAGGGAATCTTTTGGTATATGTGGTGACCAGATCGGCCACCTGATAAGAGAGAAATTTACATTATAAGTTCATCGATAAGAGGAAAGTGGCGCCCTGATACAAACGAAATGGTACCCCCTACCTGCAGATCCGCCATTTTGTGGAGGACGCCAGCCGACTGCGGATTGGCTAACTTAGGTCACGGGCGACCAATCAGAACCCGCTGTGATGTCACCGAGTGCCCCTGGTGACGCCAGCTGTGTGTTAGCGTCAGAGTTGGTCTGACTGCGAGAGGGGGAGGACGTTTCTCGGTCAGCTCTCGAGGTTCGGATGCTCTTGGAGCCTTACTCAGTGGATTAAAACTAGCCATTGCAGCCCACCATTGTTATTGAAGACCCTGTGCTTCTGGGAAGCAAGAAGAAACCAAGTTCAGTGAGCAGAGAAGTGCCAAAACTTGAAGAATCGGTCGGCGACGACGCTGGAGGGGCGCCGCCTGACGCTGAGGGTCTGGAAGGTGTGGCGGGCAGGCCTAGCTGTGACCGGGTCACGTTCACTGAGGATATTGAAGGGACGACACCGTTCCTAGGGCAAGGAGCAATGCCTTGTGGAAGGGACGAGTGTGTGCATACAGTGATTAGCTCAGTGGCCACTGGTGAACCAGGATTGGGATATTAAACTCTGGGAGTGGTTCGGCGACGACGCGAAGGCTTCACAACACCTGAGGACTTGTGGAACGTTCCTGGATCATTAAGGACCGACTCAGGAAGCGTGGGAACCTCACACCATCGAGGGACAGGCGTCGTGAGCCAGGAATGTTAAGGTAGATCAATTTCCCTCCCATTACCCCTTGTTTGAGTAGGCTAGACAGGCCACGATATTTACCCATGTATGTTAGTATAACATTGATACATTAGTAGTAGGATAGGCTGCAGGGCAGCTTGTGTCCAGGACTGTGGAAGAGGACAGTGTGTTTGGAGGACGGGGCAGTTGCAGAGGTGGTAGCCGACGTTGACGAAGAGGCCCCTATATGAGAGAGAGTGTGTGGCCCCTTTTAATCTTCCCAGTTGAAGGAGTTGTTGGAGGTCGTTACAGAAGAGTTGTTGGCGATCTCCAGATTGTTTATTCTTATTTTCATTTCCTGTATTGATTTTAATTGTATACGTAATCATTTTGCTTATGTCAGTGAATTCACATATTTTATCATGGTGTTTAAGTGCGCCTCCATAATAATCTCTACGAGCATACACGAGGGATATCATGGTCCTACCTAGTGAACATCACGTTTTCTACAGAAGTTCTTAGTGGATAGAGAGTGGTAAAGCAGCACAGACTTGTGTAGAAGTGTACCCTAAGGCTATCTGTCCAGTATCAGAGCCGGAATGGTGGCAACACTTTGACAACAACCAATGTAGTGGCTGAAGAAAGGTAAAGCCACACAGACTTTTATGGAAAGTGTACCTTGGGCTGACAGACCATAGTCAACTCTGTAGGAGTAGCAACACTCTGGCAACAAGCAGTTTAGAATACACGCACTGAACTGCTGGGGTGCAGATATATCAACCCAGCTGGCGACCTTGTTAAAAGAAGATAGGGAAGGCAAGCGGGAAAGGAACTCCTACAACCTTTTTGTCTGGCAGGCAAGACTCGGGGGAAGTAATTGTTAAAAGGTAAGCCTGGGTTTTCCTTCACTTCAAGGGTCTAGGCCGGAATTGCTAACAGCAGTTTCCCCGTGGTTGACTGAAGGGCTCCCAGGGTGAATCAGTGGTACCCCCAGTGGTGGGAGCAATTGACCTGCGGTGGTGAGTATACGGTATTACTGGTCTCCTGTGGGACTAAAAGAACAGAGGGGCTGAGTAAAAAGTAAAAAAAAAAAAAAGAGTACTCTGCCTTCTGAGCCCCTAGCAGCCCCCTGCTAGTGGAGCCCCAGCCCACCCCCCGTGACAATGTGTATATTTTTCGTTTGATTGTATTTAAGCAAAGTGGTTAAGGGTTTAGTTTTCGTAAATTATTACTTATCATTTTGTTTAAAATTAAAGTAATTTTTTGTTATATTAAATGTTTAAAGTTTTTATTCTCTTGTTTTCTGTCCGCAATTGATACACCATAGAGGACTCAACAGTTTTATTTTAATTTATTTTATCTTTTTTCTATTAATGTGAGATTGGCGCAACATCTGCCAGGATAGTACAGTACTGCTCTATTCCAGATCACGCCACATGAAGGTGGGGGCCTGCCCTAGGAGTCTCGCTTAGGTAATGATTCTAGATCCTTTACTTAAAGTTGTGTTAGTTGTACTTGGCTTTATCACATGTTTGTTTTCAGATGTCTTTTTTTTTGAGTATTTTTTGGTGAATAACGCTTTATACATTTCAGGTGTAGCAATTTGTGACTGTTAGATTGACTTTAGATTATGTAGGTATTTGATGCGCAAATTCATACTCGTAATGGTTAGTTGTCAAATAATCTTTGCTACATCCTGTGTTCTTCACCTTATTCTCGTCCCTACAGAAGAGTTTCTCACTCAGATCACCCCCTCGGGTACTCTGGTACTTTGGTCTGTCTCCAGGCTGTTATGCTCAATCTTTGCACTACAAAAATAGGAGGACGTCCTGGACTTCAGTTCCTCTCGCATCCAGGACTTCACTGTGCATTTGGGACCCGTACAGCAGTTCTCGTCAGTATTGACACTCTCCGCACCCCTACGCTTTCGGTCAAAGATCGTAATTACTTACGCAGGTAGGGAGTTTACCATTCTTTTCTGGAGCACAAAGAATTATAACTAAGTATTACCTAGTCTCAGTATGACCCCTCTTGCCCTTATCCTCGTCATTTATAGAGTACCGGGTATAGAAATCCCTACATCTTTTGTGCTACTTTGAACATTTTGTTCCATCATTCATGCTTTAATCATTATCAATTTAATTCCGATGTAACCTTACTTTATAATAATTTTATCACACAGGATAGTTTAGTTGCCAGGCTTCCCACGTCATCTTGTCAATCTAACAACTTATTTATTTATTTATTTATGCATATACAAGAATGTACATAAGGAATGTGAGGATACAAATATGGTAATTACAGTCTTGTAAAGCCACTAGCACGCGCAGCGTTTCTGGCAGGTCCTTAATCTAAGAAAATTTTAAGGAGGTAATACTTGCAAAATTTATAGACAAAAAAAATGATAACAGATTACATGGAATGAAAAAAAAAGAAGATGAGAGAAAATTATAGGTACAGTATATTAAAGCACATAGGTAGCTATGATTGATTGCAATGACAGCTTAAAAATGGTAGTTGACAACAAATTGGTAGTCACAATACAGCATAGGCTAGCACATAAAACAAGACAAGCAATGAACACAATGATAAGGTTTGTTTGATATTACCATAAAAATTAGGAGATGTGGTAACACTAGGTACAGAGCAAATTTAAAGCTCAGTGTAGGAAACTAAATAGATGAAGTTAGGTACTTTTTGGTTTTGCTTTTAAATAAGGCAAAAGTTTTACAGTTTTTCAATTCACTAGGGAGTGAGTTCCATAGACTAGGTCCCTTAATTTGCATAGAGTGTTTACACAGATTAAGTTTGACCCTGGGGATATCAAAGAGATATTTATTTCTGGTGTGGTGATAATGGGTCCTATTACATCTGTCCAGGGAGAGTTTCAGAGCATGGTTTGCATTTAAGAACAGGGTTTTGTAAATGTAGTTGACACAAGAGAATGTGTGGAGGGAGTTAATATTTAGCAAGTTTAGGGATTTAAACAAGGGAGCTGAGTGTTGTCTGAAAGCAGAGTTAGTTATTATTCTGATAGCAGATTTTTGCTGTGTGATGATGGGCTTAAGGTGGTTTGCAGTGGTAGACCCCCATGCACAGATACCATAATTAAGATAGGGGTAGATTAGTGCATAATATAGTGAGAGGAGAGCAGAGTTAGGAACATAATATCTGATTTTGGAGAGTATACCAACTGTCTTAGAGACTTTCTTAGTTATGTGTTGAATGTGGGTGCTGAAGTTGAGTCTCTTGTCTAGGAATAGGCCAAGAAACTTGCCATCATTTTTATTACTGATGTTAATGTTGTCTATCTGTAGCTGAATTGCATTTGATGATTTGCATCCAAATAAGATGTAGTAAGTCTTTTTCGATGTTTAATGTTAGTTTGTTCGTTGACATCCATAAGTGGACTTTTTTTAATTCATTATTCACAACATTATTTAGTGTATGTGGATTGAGGTTTGAGTAGATAAGGGTAGTATCGTCAGCAAACAATATAGGTTTGAGAATATTAGAGACATTAGGCAGATCGTTTATATATATAAGAAATAGAAGAGGTCCTAAGATGCTGCCCTGTGGCACTCCAACGGTAATTGGTAGAGTGAAAGAAGTTGTATCATTGATGGTTACATATTGGTGTCTGTCACTAAGATAGGATCGGATGTAGTCAAGGGCAAGGCCTCGGATTCCATAATGCTGGAGTTTAAGTAAGAGGTAGTTGTGATTAACAGTATCAAAGGCTTTTCTTAGGTCAATGAAGAGTCCAATCGGAAACTCATTTTTGTCAAGGGCTGAGTAGATAATGTCAAGGAGACTAATGATTGCATCGTTGGTGCTCTTTTGGGACCGGAAGCCAAACTGGCAGGGGCTGAGTATGTCGAATTTTACGAGGTAGGAATAGAGCTGTTTGTAAATAATTTTTTCAAATATTTTTGATAGAATGGGTAGATTTGATATTGGTCTATAATTGGTTTATGTCCGCCGGATTGCCTCCTTTATGGACTGGCGTTACTCTTGCTTTTTTGAGGATATCAGGGAAGGTGTGACACTATAGATTTGTTGAACAGTAGTGCTATGGGTGGGGCAAGGGCATGGGAGGCTCTCTTGTACACAATGGACGGAATTTCACTGGTGTTCCCTGCCTTGGTTTTTAGAGAATGTATGATGGACACTCATACATTGATTCACTTGCAGAAGGACATTCTCTATATTTTACTTGTCTTTGATTTCATTCACTATGTTCAGACTAGCAGCCTTCCGTGCCAGTCCAGAGGAGGAGTTTGGTACCTCTCATCCGCGCTACCAAAGCGGAATTGCTGACTCTCACTACTGAGTATCATATCACTCCTCCTCATGGAGCCACTAAAACTGACCTCCATAATATGATTCTTGACTTCCTGTTAGACAATGACCGGATCACATCGGCGGCGCCGAACAACATCTAATTGGAGTTAAAACCGCCCTGGCAGTCATGAGTTGAAGACCGAATTAGCCACCATAGAACGCGAATGTCAGAGGGAGCAAGCTGCCCTCCAGAGAGAACAACTTGACCGCCAACGAGAACATGAGTGGGAACAACTCCAACTCATGGAACAACGAGCTGCACTGGAACGTGAACGTGAGTGGGAACAAGCTGACCAACAACGTGAACGCGATCAAGAGAGTCTAGAGCTCCGACATAAAGAGTTTAACCTTGAAACCGCCCACGTCACTCAACGCCAGGAAGCAGAAGCTAAACTCCCTGTACGTTTCAATGTGTCTCAAGCTATTAAGTTATTGCCACCTTTTGTAGAACCTGAGGTGGATGCATTCTTGCCCTCATTTGACACTTTAGCTAACCAACTCAGCTGCCCTCATGATCAGTGGTAGATACTTCTCAGATCCCATTTGACATGTAGAGCTGCCTTGACCCTCAGTTCTCTGGCTACAGAGACTTACAATCATGTTTTGAAACAGGCAGTGCTTGATGCCATATCTTCTATCAGTTGAAAGGCTACAGGACATAGATTTAGGGATTATATCAAATCTAGTGCTACCACCTACTTAGAATTGGCCCAAAATAAGACAAGATATCTAATGAAGTGACTAGATCAGCCCAAGTCACCACCTTTGCAGATCTCATCCTCATCTTGATGGAAGAATTTCTTCGCCTTGTTCCTACCCCCAATACGTCCTTTTCCTTTCAGACAATGAGGAGACCAACCTTACTAATTGTACGCAGCTGGCTGCCACCTACAGTCCTAATTCACCGATCGTCATCAGACACACCTCCTGGTAAACCGTCTTGGTCCAGCCCTGAAGTGAGTTCTATTGATGTGAACCTACTCCTTGTACTGCCGCTATTGCAAAGTGTATGGACACACAATTGAAAAAGTATACCAACTCTTACTGTCAGTTCAGCAGTGAGTCACATAAGCCCAAACCTCCACCTTCTAACCTGTTATTGAATATTCATGTTCCAGCTTCTGATCTTTCTCTACTCCACAGACACCTATACCGCGGAACTGTCTCTGACAACAGTGGAAATTCGGAGGAAAGGATCCAAGTGAACATCTTGAGGGACACAGCTGCTCTACAGTCGATACTCCTCAAAACTGTTGCACCCAACATCACCTATACAGGAGAAACCGTCCTCATCACGGACCTCACTGCAACTACTCCATACCCACTCGCTAGAGTCCACATGGATTGTTCGTTTGTCTGTGATGAAGTCCAAGTCGCCATCAGGGAGAAACCTTTCCCCCATGCCAGGGAATTTAACTTCTCCTGGGCAACGACTTGGCCAAACATCAAGAATCCACGAACCTCATTATCAGTAACAAACCACAGGTATGTGACTCTTCCACCGAAAACCCTGTTAGGAAATACGTCGTTGCAGAAGAGGTACAACCGACCAACGAAACAGAGGACATCTCCCAACAAGTCATGGTGACGACTCGTGCAAAAGCCACTCGACAGCAACAAGTAGCTCCAACTGTCTTTCAAGATTCTCAGGGCCTCCCACCAAATCTCAATCTGTTGGAGTTCCCTAAGTTGCAAAAGAACGTGCCCCCCCCCCCCTTGTCATTACAGACTAGGGTTCACGTGTGGCTGGAACAACTGGGCAGGTGTACCAATCAGACCAGACAACAACATGGCGGAAGCATAGATATAACTCTGGGTTTGTTGGAGGTTGGAACCCCAGAGCACGGTAAAGGCTGCTACCCGAGTTAAGTACAGTTAAATAATCCACATCATTGCCTCTACAGGAAAATCTAATGAATTCTAAATGATACAAAACTAAGGGAGTTACTTTACTGTTACTGTGCAGTGCGAGATCTTGTTACCATAGAGTGACGAGAGTGCACTTGACTACTGATGAGAGATGACAGAGGGTCATCCTCACCACCTGACTCATTACTTGAGCCATGAGTCAGCACTGCTGAGTCAGGAATTAGACTTGTTGAAGGCAGTTCTAATTCCTCTCTAGCATGATACTGTTTTAATTTATTTACATGAATTGTCCGTTCCACCTGGTCTTCAAATACCCCTTTTATGACAAAATTAACTTGCCCCGCCCTCTAAGTACTCTATATGACCCCCGCCATCTAGGAGCTAGTTTCCTACTCTGATTGGTGGGTGCAGCCTCATTAACTCTCAACACGAGGCTACCTTCTTTCAACTCTAGGGGACACACTTTCTTGTCATAAAAGTGAGCATAACGATTCCGTGCTTTCTTGGACGCCTCAGCCGCAATACTCCAAGCTTTCCTCATTTTACTGAGAACCTCTGCAGTATAGTCCTCACCGTATGCAATATTATGTCTGTTAAGCAGACCTGAGGGGAAATTACATGACTGACCAGTAAACACAAGAAAGGGTTGGGTGTTAATTGATTGATGGATGGCAGTATTCAAAGCTAATTGAACATAGCTAAACTTCAACTCGGAAAGTGTAAGGTGATGAAATTAGGCGAAGGGAGCAGGAGGCTGAACACAAGGTATCATCTGGGAGAGGAAATCCTGCAAGAGTCAAATAGAGAGAAGGATCTGGGGGTTGATATCACACCGAACCTGTCCCCAGAGGCCCACATCAAAAGAATATCATCAGCGGCATATGCTAGACTGGCCAACATAAGAACTGCCTTCAGAAACTTGTGTAAGGAATCTTTCAGAACCCTGTATACCACTTATGTAAGACCAAGCCTGGAGTATGCAAGCTCCAGCCTGGAGTCCATACCTAGTTAAACACAAGACAAAGTTAGAGAAGATTCAGCGGTATGCCACCAGGCTCGTCCCGGAACTGAGAGGATTGAGCTACGAGGAAAGGCTAAAGGAGCTGAACCTCACATCCCTGGAAAACAGAAGAGTAAGGGGAGACATGATAACCACCTACAAAATTCTCAGAGGAACTTGACAGGGTGGACAAAGACAAACTCTTCAGCACGGGTGGGACACGAACAAGGGGACACAGGTGGAAACTTAGTACCCAGATGAGCCACAGAGACGTTAGAAAGAATTTTTTCAGTGTTAGAGTAGTTAATAAATGGAATGCACTAGGAAGTGATGTGGTGGAGGCTGACTCCATACACAGTTTCAAGTGTAGATATGATAGAGCCCAGTAGGCTCAGGAATCTGTACACCAGTTGATTGACAGTTGAGAGGCGGGGACCAAAGAGCCAAGCTCAACCCCCGCAAGCACAACTAGGTGAGTATAGGGTAGTGTTCATCCCACGAGTTTGCATCATGTTCAGCAAGGATTGCAAGCATATCCTTGACTGAACGATTTGTACGTTCAGTCATACCATTTGCTTGAGGGTGGTAGGCTGTTGTAAAAGTCGAAGTTGTCTCTAAAATTCTACAAACTTCTCTAAAAATATTCCCATTGAATTCCTGACTTCGGTCAGAGGACTAATACTTTAGGAGGCCCGAATACAGTTACGAACCTACGCAAGAAGGCATCTGCAACCGTACGAGAATCTTTCTGAGGTAATGCAACTAGGGTAGTGTACTTAGACAGATGGTCTACAAGTACCAAAAACTACCTATTGCCCGAATGACTGTGGTGTAGGTCTATCAAATCGGCCCCCACACGATCTGAGGGTTCATGAATTTCAGGAAATTCCTGAAGTGGGGCTCGTACCTTAAGGGTACCTTTGTTACACACAGAGATCACACTAACGTGATGCATCAAATGAACAAATCCACAAGGGCCGTGACGAGGAAAGGTACCAATCCTCGTCACGGCCCCTGTGGATTGGTACCTTTGTTCCTATGGCAATGAGAGCAAGACTTGACATATTGGATTACCTCAGAAAGCAACCCTGGGAAATAAAAAGAGAGACTTGGCTTTTAAGTGAGTTTTAGATACCTGGATGCCCTGCAACTTAAGAAGCATGTGCCAGCTTTAACGCCGATGACCGTAATGCTTCCAGAATAACTAGCTGGAATACTGCCCTATCTTTCTGACTATTAACGTAATACACGACGCCCTGTTTCATCTCGAAATCATGTATGGGTAATTTACGGTTCTTTGAAAGGTATTTTCCCCCTTCTAAATAATCAATAATCTCTTTCCACCTAGGCTCGCTAATCTGGTATTCTCTCATCTTGTCTGATGCGATGTTTTCAATATTCTGGTTTACATGAATCGTAGCGATGTTTCTGCTTAACGTATCAGGCACAACATGTGCTGGATAAGGCTTGTACAATATCTGGAATGAGTGGGCCGAAAGTTCGTGAGACCAGCGTGACATTCGTGGGCATTTAGTGCGCTTTTTAAATGTGTGTGTTAACGCTCGTTGGTCTGTGTAAATCACAAAATGGCGCTGAAATATATATGGCTCGAAATATCTGACTGACTCTTCTACTGCCAGTGCCTCCCGATCCGTGGCCGAATACCGAACTTCAGGTCACTTGACCTTTCTACTGAAATAGGCCACAGGATAAATTATTAAATAATTAAAAATTATTTATTTCAGCGCATCGCGCTGAATTAAACACCCGCCAATAGCTATATCGCTGGCGTCAGTGTTTACCTCCCACTCTTTATCGAAATCAGGAATGGCCAGTACCGGGTCGTAATTAGTTGGCTCTCATTTTACGATAGGCTTCATGTTCAGGTTTCCAAGTGAATTTAGCATTTTTCTTTGTCAGATCAGTCAGGAGGTGCTGAAATGCCAGCGGAACCTTCAATGTGCCGACGAAAATATCCGGCCGCCCCCCAAAACCTGCGCACGTCCTTTGCTGTCCTTGGAGTAGGTAATGGCGCGGCAAGAATCTGGGTCAGGTCGAATGCCGTCTGGGCTCACCTGGAACCCCAGAAATTTGAATTTCTGAGCCTCCAGGGTGCATTCTGCACACTAAACTTGAACCCCGCCTGATCTAACAATGTCAAAGTTTCAGTTAAGTCTTGTAAATGGTCCTCAAATGTCCTGGAATATATCACATCATCCAGGTACGCTAACGAATGCCTTCCCAAAACTGGCTAAGTATGAAGTTAATGGCCCTCTAAAAATGACGAAGGCACTGTCTTTAATCCAAATGACATCCTACGGAATTGATAAGTATGCCTGCCATCAGAGAATGCTGTTTTTTCCTTATCCTGTTCCACAACTGGAATCGCCCAATATGCCAATTTCGCGTCCAGATTTGAGAAATACTTGGCAGCACCAAATTGATCAATTATCTCCTGAATTCGGGGTAAAGGATATACATCACCCTTAATTATTTCGTTCACCTTCCTGTAGTCAACACAAAAGCGATAACTACCATCAGGTTTGTGAACTAACACAACAGGAGAGAGCCACGGTGACGTACTAGGCTCTATCACGCCCTGCCTCAACATTTTCTGGCACTCATCCCTGATAACATTCTTAGCCTGTGGCGGCAGTCTCCATTGTCGGGTGTACACTGGAGGATGATCTCCAGTAGGAATAGTGTGTTCAGTCCTATCCAGGAGACTAATCTGGTCATCATCTGTGGCAAACAGTCTTGGCCAGTCTACGCAAGACCCCCCCTCAACCACTTCCTGTCTGCCTGAGAGATGCTGTAAGTCAAGTGCCGAATGCACTACATTGTGCGGTGATGGCAGGTGTCTCCCCCTGGTTTCCATGCTGAAAAATTTCAGCTTCCTCTACCACTGTAGCCTGAGATACTCTGTCCCCGACTCTGAACCTAAAAGTCTTATGAGAGAGGTTGACGACCGGAATGATGGCACCTTTGTCAAGCACTGCAATAAGGTGATGGGGAATCAATAACCTGTCACACCTCCCAGCCACCTGATGGGTGGTACCTGGTTGGATGTGACGCCCTACGGATACTTTCAGGAATTTAACGGAATGTGGGGGCAACTTTGCTTCGTCAGTGCATGCAACACACATGACCTCCTGTTGATGTCTTGAAGAGACTGAATTAAAATTTTGGGGAAATTTGTGTTTTATTTTTGTTTTCTCTGTACTGACGCCACAACTGGGAGATGGTCAACCATCTTGAGGCTTTTGGGTATTAATTTCTCATGTAGTTTCTCCGTGTGGGCGGTTGACCATATTTGGATATGGCCAGTGTGGGAACATTGTTGTCAATCGAGTGTTTATAGTTTTACATTGATTTATTCCCATATTTGGTTGCCGTAATATTGTATGGAATGTTGTACCAGTATTTACTATTCTTTAGTTTGATAATGTTTTGAATATTAGTGCTGCATTTTGTTGTTAGAATTTCCACAATGTGTATGTGGACGTTTAGTTGATTTTTGGTAGAGACGCTTGGCCTGCGGACCAAGGCGTGGGCAGAAGCGTGGCGGCTGAAGTCGAGAGGAGTTGTGGTTTAAGTTAAGTCATTGGTCACTGTTATTTTAGCCCATATAAATGTTAATTATCTGGTTAGATGATATTGTATATGTCTCTCTAATTAATCCATGTTGTGGCGATAGTGCTCATGTCTCAATAAGGAGGTTATTCTATGATTTGCATGCTGAAGAATATTTCTGGGTATATATTTATACATTTAAATAATGTTATGTTTGTCCCCCTTAGCATAAATATATTGTTCTCCATTTTATGCAGTGGATGTATATTTACCCCTAGACAGTTGTTGGCAAGGCCGATTTATTATCCTTTTATTGCCTGCGGGGAGAAAGAACCTTATTAGTCTCAAGAGTGGTAACAGTGCGTCGTTCTCGGTCGTCCCGGTTTGGTCGTGCCAGGGTTCCAGCCTTGGTTGGTCGAGGTTTTCCTTTGGTGCCAGTTGTTGCCTCTGCGGATGCTCAAGAGCCTTTATCATCTTGTTGGTATTGTGGTCACTCTGTGCGGCACTTGGCTTGGGGTTTGCGTCGGCCCTTTTGCGAGTCGCCCTGCGATGGGGGGGAGTTCGGTGGGAGGCTGGCTCTTTTTGCTCACACTTCACCATCACCGGTTTCCTCTTGGGTTCGTCACCGGGTTCGGTGCCACGGCGCCCTTCTCTTCCCTCGCTCGATGTGTTCACGGACGTCTTGTCTCTCGGTTGGGGCTTTGTGACCAATGCTCACCAGTCCGGCAAGGACTGGTGGCTATGTCCTGGCCAGGACATAACCAGTCCTTCAGGTGGCTATGCTGGACGTACAGCCGCCTGGAGGTGGATCTCTTCACGTCGGCGTGGTCTCGGCGTCTTCCTCTGTGAATGGAGCTGTTCCCCGACTGCGAGGCCATCGCGGTCGATGCTTTTCGGCAGGATTGGTCGCGGTGGGGGTTCCTGTACTTCTTTCCCCCGGTTCAGCCATTGCTCCAGGTCCTGGCTTGCTTGTAAGCCTACCAAGGGAGGCTTACAAGCTTCTCCCTACCAAGGGAGGCTTCTTCTCCTGGCTCCATGGTGGCCGGCCCAGCCTTGGTTTCAGGCGCTGCTTGCTTGGTGTTGGAACCCAGGTTTTTTTTAGTGGCTCCGCCTCTACCTGCAGATCGGGCCAATGAGGTGCCTGGCTGGTTTGATTTACTGCTCTGCACTTCGCGTCAACTCTCTCTGACGCGGGTGTATCGCATTTCTATGGTGATCAGGTGGCTTCTTTGATGATGTCCCAGCTGCGGTCTTATTCGAGGCAACAGTATGAAGTTTCTTGGTGTCTTTCCGTCAGTTTCTTTCTCTTGAGAGGTTTTCTTTTATTTTGGACCGGGTTTTTTTTTTTCTTTCCCTTTTTGTCATTCTTTCTTGTTTTTTTATGGTCGGCATCTCATGCTGAAACCTGTTTCCTTAGTATCGTGCTGAATTGGCAGAGCTGCTCCAGCTTGCATTCGGGGTGGAAGTCACTTCTCTTCCATTTTGCAAGATTTCACGTGTGTTATTTCACCTCTGGCCTGCTCATGCACTGCCAGCTGAGCCTTCCTGGTCTTTGGACTGGGTTCTTTCTTTCCTCGTTTTGTTGTGACCCCTTCGGTTCAAGATGGTTTCCGGAAGGCCTTATTTTTGTTGGCCTTGGCTTCTGGGGCTCGGGTTAGGGAGCTTCATGCGTTTCTCCAACGCCGGGGATTCTGTTTTTTTTGGTCCTAGGTGTCGTTTTGTTCGGTTGCGGCCCTCTCCTTCTTTTCTGGCGAAGAATGAGACTGCAACATCTGGAGGGGTCCTCTCGTGATGGATGCTTGGTTGGTTAGGTTGAGTGTGCCATCACGTGTTGTGTCTGGTGGTGGCTTTACGCTGCTACCTGCGGACGGGTCCGTGCCGGTGGACGTTCTTTGGGTGGGATCCAGTTTTTCTGGTTCCCTGTTCCAGGGCTCGTGTCACAGGTTGTCCACAATGTCATAAAATCCAGAAAGCCTGAAGTCTACCTTTGTACCCATGATGTGACGAAGCATGCGGCATTCGCTGCAGTGTTTGGTAACATGTCTTGGGTCGACATTAAGGCTTGGGGGTTTTGAAGGTCGAACAGGGTCTTGGGCGCCAGGTATCTCGTGAAATGTTCCAGGGGCCTCTCTAACCTTGTGTCACTTTGGGGTGACTGTTGCAGCCGACAGTTCCTTCTTTGCATTGAGACATGCAGTGCTGCCGCCATCCGAGTAAGTCTCTTTTTTTTCTCTCGAACTGAGAAAGAACCAGATCCGTGGCTAGCAGACCAGCTGCGAGTCCAAACCAGCCAGTTGTTGAGGTAGGCCAAACACCTAAGAAACAAAGAAAGGTCACCATGATCCCTTTTTGATTAGCTCTCAGATGATGTGTGAGCACTTGGTGTGGTTCCAATTGCCGGTATTTTCGTCTCGCACTATGGTTCAGTTTTATGCTCCGATCATCCAGGAGGCGGTTTCCTTGTTTTCAAGTTCAAGTTCAAGTATGTTTATTGAGATAAGCAATAAATACATCTCAAAGGGATAGAGTAGCTTAGGCTATTTCTACCCCCCTTCCCCCCATCATCCTTGTTTTCACCTGTCTCACGTGTCGAAGGCTGCGACGGTCCAATTTTTTGACTTGGCATATGGGCCTTGACACTCATTTTCAAGCTTCTCCCTTTTGTCCTGTTGTCTTTAATCTGTTAATAATAATAATTTTATAATGTTCATAAATACACAGAAATGTAATAATAATAAATTATAATCTGTCAATAATAACATAGTAATAAACATAATAATAATAATAATAATTTATAATGTTCATTAGTCTGTTAATGGTATTCTTAGTTCATTCCTGATGGTGTTCATTAGTCTATTGATGGTGTTCGTCAGTCCGATGATGGTGTTCATTAGACCGTTGATGGTGTTCATTAGTCCATTGATGGTGTTCATTAGTCTATTGATGGTGTTCGTCAGTCCGATGATGGTGTTCATTAGACCGTTGATGGTGTTCATTAGTCCATTGATGGTGTTCATTAGTCTATTGATGGTGTTCGTCAGTCCGATGATGGTGTTCATTAGACCGTTGATGGTGTTCATTAGTCCGTTGATGGTGTTCAATAGTCCGTTGATGGTGTTCATTAGTCCGTTGATGGTGTTCATTAGTCTATTGATGGTGTTCATTAGTCCGTTGATGGTGTTCATTAGTCCGTTGATGGTGTTCATTAGTCCGTTGATGGTGTTCATTAGTCTATTGATGGTGTTCATTAGTCCGTTGATGGTGTTCATTAGACCGTTGATGGTGTTCATTAGTCCATTGATGGTGTTCATTAGTCTATTGATGGTGTTCGTCAGTCCGATGATGGTGTTCATTAGACCGTTGATGGTGTTCATTAGTCCATTGATGGTGTTCATTAGTCTATTGATGGTGTTCGTCAGTCCGATGATGGTGTTCATTAGACCGTTGATGGTGTTCATTAGTCCATTGATGGTGTTCATTAGTCTATTGATGGTGTTCGTCAGTCCGATGATGGTGTTCATTAGACCGTTGATGGTGTTCATTAGTCCATTGATGGTGTTCATTAGTCTATTGATGGTGTTCGTCAGTCCGATGATGGTGTTCATTAGACCGTTGATGGTGTTCATTAGTCCGTTGATGGTGTTCAATAGTCCGTTGATGGTGTTCATTAGTCCGTTGATGGTGTTCATTAGTCTATTGATGGTGTTCATTAGTCCGTTGATGGTGTTCATTAGTCCGTTGATGGTGTTCATTAGTCCGTTGATGGTGTTCATTAGTCTATTGATGGTGTTCATTAGTCCGTTGATGGTGTTCATTAGTCCATTGATGGTGTTCATTAGTGCATTGATGGTGTTCATTAGTGCATTGATGGTGTTCGTCAGTCCGATGATGGTGTTCATTAGTCCGTTGGTGTTCATTAGTCCGTTGATGGTGTTCATTAGTCTATTGATGGTGTTCATTAGTCCGTTGATGGTGTTCATTAGTCCATTGATGGTGTTCATTAGTCCATTGATGGTGTTCATTAGTCCGTTGATGGTGTTCATTAGTCCGTTGATGGTGTTCATTAGTCTATTGATGGTGTTCATTAGTCCGTTGATGGTGTTCATTAGTCCGTTGATGGTGTTCATTAGTCCGTTGATGGTGTTCATTAGTCTATTGATGGTGTTCATTAGTCCGTTGATGGTGTTCATTAGTCCGTTGATGGTGTTCATTAGTCCGTTGATGGTGTTCATTAGTGCATTGATGGTGTTCGTCAGTCCGATGATGGTGTTCATTAGTCCGTTGATGGTGTTCATTAGTCCGTTGATGGTGTTCATTAGTCTATTGATGGTGTTCATTAGTCCGTTGATGGTGTTCATTAGTCCATTGATGGTGTTCATTAGTCCATTGATGGTGTTCGTTAGTCCTGTTATGGCCTCAATGGGACGCAACCGGGTTCTTTTCTGGTGGTACGAAAGTTCTGGTATCTGGTCCCAAGTTAGTAGTGGCTTTCAAGGGGTGAGCTCAGTAATGCAAGTAAAACAAAAGGGGGAGGTACATTAAATACAACAGTTCATCACTTTATCCATATATATAATTATTTTCCCATCACCATATATATATATTTAACTCTTAAAAGGAAGTATTACTATATGTACACCAACGTCTCTCTCAGAAGACACTAAACACTCGACGAAGCTTAATCGATGCAGTCTTGTACCGTGTTTCCTCATCCGTGGTACTACTCTCAGTGGGTACCGGGAAACAACAATGAGTCAACCCTGGCCACGGGCCAGCCAAGCCACAATCCCACTAAGTGCCTCTTCGTGAAGGCCCACAACCACAGTCCAGCCTGTTGCTGTCAGGTACCAATCAGCCTCGCGCTGCTGGGCCACTTCACTTGCAGATACTAGGGTAGCGGGCCCTAGGCAGGTGCTTCGTGTAACTCGCTGGTTACTCTCCTCTTCAGCACCTGAGTCAGTCTTCTCTTCTATTAGCCAGCCCCGGGTACGGCGAATCCCGTCACTGCCACTCCACAGGCAGACAGTAGAACACTTCACAGTTCTCTTCCGGCGGCGGCTCACTGCTTCCGTAAAGCAGACTAGTGTAGAGACCTTGGCTGCCCTGGGTAGACTGCCTGTCCTTGTATCACAGCAGCCCTACGTCGACTCTGTGAATACAGGCACGTCAGCAGTACACTGGGACACTGCGTGGGACCACTAGGAAACATCACTTACTGGCTTAGACACATACATCCAACACCGCTTATGACAGATGGCGCTGCTTTTCTAAGCACCACCTCACTAGAGGTCAGCACCAGCTACCTCACGAGCTGACTAGGACAGGAATCTAGCGTCTCTTGCCGGTATATTCCTGTCGCCCCTAAATGGCGTCGTCCATGTTGTGGGGGGTTTCGGGAGCGGACTCACAGATGGCGTTGACGTCACTGCTCCGTGCTCTGACGATGAACTTGGGTTCGTAACAAGTTCGTTGATGGTGTTTGTTACTCTACATTACACACAAAAATCATAATAGTATGATGCATCAAATGAACAAATCCACAAGGGTCGTGATGAGGGTTCGGATCTACGTCTAAGAGAATCCCAGACGCTGCCTTAATCGACTGAGCTACGACATGGTAAAAGAATTGCAACCGTGAGTTCAACTTGACCTACCACGGATCCTGCAGCCTCTCCGAGACACAAACCAGGTTTTTACACAACTCCCCCCTGCACTCGAGCTATGTCAATAAGCTATTCTACCTCTTCGCCCTTACTTCATTACACCACAGAAATCACAATAGCGTGATGCATCAAATGTACAAATCCACAAGGGCCGTGATGAGGGTTTGAACCTACGTTCCAGAGAAGTCCGATGATGGTCTTCAATAGTCCGTTGATGGTGTTCAATAGTCCGATGATGGTGTTCATTAGTCCGTTGATGGTGTTCATTATACCGTTGATGGTGTTCATTATACCGTTGATGGTGTTCAATAGACGGTTGATGGTGTTCAATAGTCCGTTGATGGTGTTCAATAGACCGTTGATGGTGTTCAATAGTCCGTTGATGGTGTTCAATAGTCCGTTGATGGTGTTCAATAGACCGTTGATGGTGTTCATTAGTCCGTTGATGGTGTTCATTAGTCCGTTGATGGTGTTCAATAGACCGTTAATGGTGTTCAATAGTCCGTTAATGGTGTTCAATAGACCGTTGATGGTGTTCATTAGTCCGTTGATAGTGTTCAATAGACCGTTGATGGTGTTCAATAGACCGTTGATGGTGTTCAATAGACCGTTGATGGTGTTCAATAGACCGTTGATGGTGTTCAATAGACCGTTGATGGTGTTCAATAGTCCGTTGATGGTGTTCCTTATACCGAGGGCCACATTGCTGCCCTCTGGTTCACATTAAAGTCTTACAAATTTACATCACAATACATTTTCTAAAAAACTTATTTTTTACAAGTTTTTTGTGATAACCGAATATCTTGTAAGATATGATCTCAGGGCCTTCCTTGATAAGATTATACAGAGAACTGCCAACTTTTGATAAGATTAGGCAGTACCAGACCAACTCGTCAGCTCTATTAATACGCCTTATTTTATAGGTTACGGTTCGAAACGGACAAATTATAAATAATGAAAAGTAGCGTCTCACATATATTTACGTTTTCTGTGAAACGGTACGTTAGGTTAGGTGGGTGGCTTGGGTTTGTACGTGTCTGCTTAGGTTAACACTTAGTATTTTGTTTTGAACCAAGGAAAACGGGCTGTTTATCAGTGGAATTGGTGAGGACGCCGATAACTCGACCCTCAAGCAGCAACATTATCAGCGCTGCCAAAGTGGGAGGCACTGGAAACAGTTTTCTAATGCCAGTTGGTGATGTAGCAGGCAGTTTAATGCCAGTAGCAGGAGCCACATCACCCATCCTGGCAGTTTAATGCCAGTAACAAGAGCCACATCACCCATCCTGGCAGTTTAATGCCAGTAGCAGGAACCACATCACCCATCCTGGCAGTTTAATGCCAGTAGCAGGAACCACATCACCCATCCTGGCTGTTTAATGCCAGTAGCAGGAGCCACATCGCCCATCCTGGCTGTTTAATGCCAGTAGCAAGAGCCACATCACCCATCCTGGCTGTTTAATGCCAGTAGCAGGAGCCACATCGCCCATCCTGGCTGTTTAATGCCAGTAGCAGGAGCCACATCGCCCATCCTGGCTGTTTAATGCCAGTAGCAAGAGCCACATCACCCATCCTGGCAGTTTAATGCCAGTAACAAGAGCCACATCGCCCATCCTGGCTGTTTAATGCCAGTAACAAGAGCCACATCACCCATCCTGGCAGTTTAATGCCAGTAACAAGAGCCACATCGCCCATCCTGGCTGTTTAATGCCAGTAGCAAGAGCCATCTCTCTCAATCAGGTAGGTTAGTGCAAGAAGCAACAGTCAACTCTCTCAATCAGGTAGGTTAGTGCAAGAAGCAACAGTCAACTCTCTCAACCAGGTAGGTTAGTGCAAGAAGCAACAGTCAACTCTCTCAATCAGGTAGGTTAGTGCAAGAAGCAACAGTCAACTCTCTCAACCAGGTAGGTTAGTGCAAGAAGCAACAGTCAACTCTCTCAACCAGGTAGGTTAGTGCAAGAAGCAACAGTCAACTCTCTCAATCAGGTAGGTTAGTGCAAGAAGCAACAGTCAACTCTCTCAACCAGGTAGGTTAGTGCAAGAAGCAACAGTCAACTCTCTCAATCAGGTAGGTTAGTGCAAGAAGCAACAACCACCTCTCAAGTGGCACTCCAGGGAGGCCTAAAGTCTCAGTTGGATACCAGTTCCGTTTCTTTGAGATTCTCCTCGAAAGAGAGTGTTCAGTAGCCTGGGGCCAGATTCACGAAGCAATTACGCAAGCACTTACGAACGTGTACGTCTTTCCTCAATCTTTGACGGCTTTGTTTACATTTGTTAAACAGTTTACAAGCATGAAAACTTGCCAATCAATTGTTGTTATTGTTATAAACAGCCTCCTGGTGCTTCGGAGCTCATTAACTGTTTAATAATTGTAAACAAAGCCGCCAAAGATTGAGAAAAGATGTACAGGTTCGTAAGTGCTTGCGTAAGTGCTTCCGTGAATCTGGCCCCAGGTTCGTAAGTGCTTGCGTAAGTGCTTCCGTGAATCTGGCCCCAGGTTGGTAGAACTACCGTCTTCCCCATTTGTGGTCCTGAGTTCGAGGTTCGCATGGCCTAAATAGTGAATGAAATGTTATTTTCGACGTTTAAGTGGTTAGATATATAATTCAGTGTGCCCGGGGACAGGAAGACATAGTGTAGTCATACACATTTGGGTTTTATTTAGGTCCTCCCAAGGCTGAATTACAGACCCCGCCCAGGATACAACCCCACAACAAGCTGATTAACTCCTGAGTACCTACTCACTGCTAGGTGAACTGACGCATTAGGTGAAAGAAAATGTGTTCAACTGTTTCTGTCCCGCCCAGGATTCGAACCTGAAATTCTCGGTTGTGCGTCAAGAACGAACCCGACTGTACTACTGGGACCCTTGCCAATATATATATATATATATATATATATATATATATATATATATATATATATATATATATATATATATTATATATATATATATATATATATATATATATATATATATATATATATATATATATATATATATATATATATATATATATAATTGTTTTGTCCCTCATATCAAGCTATTTTTGTGTTATTCTTATCTTAAATTTTTATTTACTAAATATGCTCTTTCTTCATTAATTATCATCTTTGCTCTCTTACTGAAATCTTTATACGTGTTAAATATCAAGTCTCTGCACATACTTTCAAGCATTCACGATATCTATAAAACTCTGACTCGCAATGCCAATCCTGATCCTAACCTAACCTAGAAGGCTGTAATAGGATTCACGTTCACAACACAACAAATATCTCTCTGATATCCTAGAGTGACAAATATCTCTCTGATATCCTAGTGACAAATATCTCTCTGATATCCTAGAGTGACAAATATCTCTCTGATATCCTAGAGTGACAAATATCTCTCTGATATCCTAGAGTGACAAATATCTCTGATATCCTAGAGTGACAAATATCTCTCTGATATCCTAGAGTGACAAATATCTCTATGATATCCTAGAGTGACAAATATCTCTATGATATCCTAGAGTGACAAATATCTCTCTGATATCCTAGAGTGACAAATATCTCTCTGATATCCTAGAGTGAGACTCATCCACAGCAGAAATGCTATGCAAATCAAGGGGTCCCAAATTGTAAAGTGACCTCCCAAATGTAATTAAAAGCTCTACGTCTCCCAACCACTTTAAAAGAGAGATTAAGAAATATTTACTTGATAATCATTTAATTAATCTCTTATAATCGTCACCAGGTAACTAATTTCACTCACATTTTTCCTCGTAATAAGTTATTTTTATGATTACTTTTACCTTAAAATTTTATCTAGAATTTTTTATTTACTAAGAATTACGTCCTGTCAATATTTTACAAGATATAATGTCATCTAATTTCTTGCATTCCTCTGATAAAGTCCTTTATGACCCTTGTTTATTTTTAAATATTGGCGCCATTAAACTTATATTACTCTATGTTCTGTTATGTTCCAAGAATATGTTCCAAGATTAAGAATGAGAAAGTCCAGTTGCTTTACTAACTTACATCTTAGTATTTCCCTTTTGTTAATAATGTAAATAAACTATTGTACTGTTGCTATAACTACTGACTCCATATTGTAATAGGCTATCTATGTCAATCTTAAGTATCACCTTTTTTGTATTCATTTCTTATGTTCCATGAACGTTCTCTTTTTGTTACTTTACTTCTCTTTTGGTATTAACTGTTTTACCTCAATGCAATAATTGAGTGTTTTTAATGATTGTTGTCGAACACACACACACACACACACACACACACACCGGGTAAACAAGGATGAACTATTCAACACTGGTGGGACGCGAACAAGGGGACACAGGTGGAAGCTGAGTACCCAAATGAGCCACAGAGACGTTAGAAAGAACTTTTTCAGTGTCAGAGTAGTTAGTAAATGGAATGCATTAGGAAGTGATGTGGTGGAGGCTGACTCCATACACAGTTTCAAATGTAGATATGATAGAGCCCAATAGGCTCAGGAATCTGTACACCAGTTGATTGACGGTTGAGAGGCGGGACCAAAGAGCCAGAGCTCAACCCCCGCAAGCACAATTAGGTGAGTACAATTAGGTGAGTACACACACACACACACACACACACACACACACACACACACACACACACACACACACACACACACACACACACACACAATAAACGCCATGTTATGGAATGTGAAATAGGAGAACATAGACCCCACACAACCTATATATTTTCTGAAAAATCTTTAAAGGATTGTAATAAAGGAAGAGATCGAGGGTTCGTTCTAGATAAAACAAACTGTCACTTGAGGATCACATGAAGAACATTGTGCGAGGAGCCTATCACTCACAGTCTAACTTCAGAATTGCTTTTAATTTAATTAATTAAATACATGGATGGAGAAATACTAAAGAAATTGTTCACGACTTTTGTTAGACCAAAGCTGGAATATGCAGTGATTGTATAGTGCCCATATCTTAAGAAGCACATCAACAAACTGGAAAAGGTACAAAGACATGCTACTAAGTGGCTCCCAGAACTGAAGGGCAAGAGCTACGAGGAGAGGTTAGAAGCATTAAATATACCAAAACTAGAAGACAGAAGAAAAAGAGGCGAAATGATCACTACATACAAAATAGTAACAGGAATCGATAAAATTGACAGGGAAGAATTCCTGAGACCTGGAACTTCAAGAACAAGAGGTCATAGATTTAAACTAGCTAAACACAGATGCCGAAGAAATATAAGAAAATTCACTTTAGCAAACAGAGTGGTAGACGGTTGGAACAAGTTAGGTGAGAAGGTGGTGGAGGCCAAGACCGTCAGTAGTTTCAAAGCGTTATATGACAAAGAGTGCTGGGAAGACGGGACACCACGAGCGTAACTCTCATCCTGTAACTACACTTAGGCAATTACACTTGGGTAATTACACACACGACATGGGTTCAGGGATGGCAAGTCCTACCTCACAGGGTTACTTGAATTCTACGACCAGGCAACCAAGATCAGGCAAGAAAGAGAAGGGTGATCAGGCTGCATATTTTTGGATTGCCAGAAAGCCTTTGATACAGTATCACACAAGAGGCTAGTGAAAAAGCTGGAGATTCAGGCTGGAGTGAAAGGGAAGGTACTCCATTAGATAAAGAACTACCTAAGCAACAGTAGACAACGAGTCAATGTGAGGGGTGAGGTCTCAGATTGGCGAGACGTTACAAGTGAAGTCCCGCAGGGGTCAGTCCTTGGACCTATACTGTTTCTGATATATGTAAATGATCTCCCAGAGGGTATAGACTCGTTTCTCTCAATGTTTGCTGATGATGCAAAAATTATGAGGAGGATTGAAACAGAGGATGATAGTAGGAGGCTACAAGATGACCTAGACAGACTGAGTGAATGGTTCAACAAATGGCTGTTAAAGTTCAACCCCAATAAGTGCAAAGTAATGAAACTAGGTGGTGGAAACAGGAGGCCAAACACAGGATACAGAATAGGAGATGAAGTACTTAATAAAACGGACAGAGAGAAAGATCTAGGAGTTGATATCACACCAAACCTATCTCCTGAAGCCCACATAAAAGAATAACGTCTGCGGCATATGCGAGGCTGGCTAACATCAGAACAGCCTTCAGGAACCTGTGTAAGGAATCATTCAGAATCTTGTATACCACATATGTAAGACCAATCCTGGAGTATGCGGGCCCTGCATGTAGCCCGTACCTTGTCAAGCACAAGACGAAGCTGGAAAAAGTTCAAAGGTATGCCACTAGACTAGTCCCAGAACTAAGAGGCATGAGTTACGAGGAAAGGCTGTGAGAAATGCACCTTACGACACTGGAAGACAGAAGAGTTAAGGGGAGTCATGATCACTACCTACAAAATCCTCAGGGGAATCGACTGGGTGGACAAGGATAAACTATTCAACATTGGTGGTATGCAAACAAGGGGACACAGGTGGAAACTGGGTACCCACATGAGCCACAGGGACGTTAGAAAGAACTTTTTCAGTGTCAGAGTAGTTAACAGGTGGAATGCATTAGGCAGTGATGTGGTGGAGGCTGACTCCATACACAGGTTTCAAATGTAGATATGATAGAGCCCAGTAGGCTCAGGAATCTGTACTCCAGTTGATTGACAGTTGAGAGGCGGGACCAAAGAGCCAGAGCTCAACCCCCGCAAGCACAAATAGGTGAGTATACACACATACACACACACACACACACACACATGGAGAGATAAATTGGGAATCAAGGAATCCCCATGGCAGGGAAGAAACGTGGGGAGCAAAATTAGTAGATGTTATATACAGGATTTCCCTGACACAACATGTGAAGGAAGACACAAGGGAAGGGATACACCGAGCCTATTAGACCTGATTTTCACCCAGAACGTAGAAGACATCGAGAATTTGGAGCATGAAATACCACTAGGGACCAGCGACCATTGTGTCCTAGTCTTTGACCACATGATGGAACTCAAACTTGTGACCAAAGGACAAGAGGCCTGGGAAAGGAGAGTTGACTACAGGAAAGGGGACTACAGGAGGATAAGGGACCATCTGGGTAGAAGTGCAGTGGGAGGAAGAAATCAGAGAAAAAACAGTCCAAGAGATGCGATGGACCTAGTCACACAGAAATGCCAGGAGGCCGAAGAGAGATTTATACCAACAGTAAAGAAAAAAAGTAAGAAGGAATATAATAACCCATGGTTTAATAGACAGTGTCAAGAAGCAAAACTGAGAAGCAGGAGGGAGTGGAGGAAGTACAGAAGACAAAGGACAGAGGGCAACAGGATCAGATGCAACAGAGCTAGGAACGATTACATTAACATAAGAAGAGCATCGGAAAGAAATTATGAGAACGATATTGCGATCAAAGCGAAAAAGCAACCTAAATTACTACACAGCCATATAAGAAGAAAAATGTTGGTGAACGACCAAGTGACAAGACTGAGGAAAACAGAAGGGGCATATACAGAAAGTGACAAGGAAACTGTACTTGTGGTCGATCTCAAACCCATTTATGATGTGATGACTTATACTGAATATTGTAAGTAGCTCATCAAGATTGTAACTTACTTAGCTAAATGAATTGTGGGGTTCAGTCCCTGAGCCCATTATGTGCCTCTGTAACCCTTTCCACTACCGCCCACAAGATGGGTATGGGGTTTATAATAAATGAACTAAACTAAACTAATCTGCGAGGCACTAAATGCTAGTTTCCATGGAGTGTTCACAACCGAGCCTGAGCAACTCCCATTGTTAGAAAAGATTACCCTAGATGAAAGACTATCAGATATAGAGGTGACAGCAGAGGAGGTAATGAAACAGTTGACAACACTGGATGCAATTAAAGTGGTTGGACCAGACAAAGTATCCCTGTGGATACTAAAAGAGGCAGCGCAGGCCCTCAGCGTGCCTCTGGCAAGGATTTTTAATGAATCACTTATGTCGGGAGAATTGCCCAGTTGCTGGAAGAGGGCAAATATTGTACCGATTTTCAAGAAAGGTGATAGTGAGGAGGCACTTAACTATAGACCTGTATCACTGACAAGCATCTCCTGCAAAATATTTGAAAGAATAATTAAGCTAAGACTGGTTGCACACCTACAGAACATTAGATTTATAAACAAACATCAACATGGGTTCTGGAAAGGGAAATCTTTCCTGACAAACCTTTTGGGAATTCTATGATAAAATAACGAGGATAAGGCAGGACAGAGAAAGTTGGGCAGACTGCATATTTCTGGACTGTCAAAAAGCCTTTGATACAGTAGCGCACATGAGACTGCTATTCAAACTTAAGAGGCAGGCAGGAGTGAGCGGAACGACCCCTAGCATGGGTAAGGAACTACCTAACAGAAAGGAGCCAGAGAGTTACGGTAAGGGGGCGAGAAGTCAGACAGGCGAACAGTAACGAGTGGAGTACCTCAAGGATCGGTGCTAGAACCAATTCTATTTCTAAAATACGTTAACGACATGTTTACAGGAGTAGAATCCTACATGTCGATATTCACGGATGACGCAAAGTTGATGAGAAGAGTTGTGACAGATGAAGATTGTAGGATCTTCCAAGAAGACTTGAACAGGTTGCAAAGATGGTCAGAGAAATGGTTACTGGAGTTCAACATGAGCAAATGTAAAGTTATGGAAATGGGACGAGCTAGGTGATAGGAGACTAAAGAGACAGTACACAATGAAGGGGAACAGCCTACCTGTAACGACGCGTGAAAGAGACCTGGGGGTGGATGTAACACCTAATCTATCTCCTGAGGCACATATAAATAGGATAACGACAGCAGCGTACTCTACACTGGCAAAAGTTAGAACATCATTCAGAAGCCTAAGTAAGGAGGCATGTAGGGCACTTTACACTGTCTACGTGAGGCCAGTCTTAGAGTATGCCGCCCCATCATGGAGTCCCCACCTGAAGAAACACATAAGGAATCTGGAAAAGATTCAGAAGTTTGCACAGAAATTCGTCCCAGCGTTACGAGGGATGGGATATGAAGAGCGCCTGAAGGAACTGAGCCTTACGACACTAGAAAAAAAGAAGGGAGAGGGGTGATATGATAGGAGCGTATAAAATACTCATGGGGATTGACAGAGTGGACATAGACGAAATGTTTACAAGGAATATTAACAGAACGAAAGGACATTAATGGAAGCTGGAAACTCAGATGAGTCACAGAGATGTTAGGAAATTTTCTTTTAGCGTGAGAGTAGTGGGAAAATGGAATGCACTTAAGGAGCAGGTTGTGGAAGCAAATACTATTCATAATTTTAAAACTAGATATGATATGGAAATAGGACCAGAGTCATAAGTTGTAAACAACCGATGGCTCGAAAGGCTGGATCCAAGAGTCAATGTTCGATCCTGCAGACACAAATAGATGAGTACACATACACAAACACACACACACACACACACACACACACACACACACACACACACACACACACACACACACACACACACACACACACACACACACACAAACCATAACAAATGCAGTGTTTCCACAGGACTACTATGTAGTGAGGAAAGAGAGAGAAGGGAGAGGAGGAGGTGGTGTAGCTTTGCTGATAAGAAAAGGTTGGAGTTTTGAAGAAATGGTTAATCAGGGCTGTGAAGGTTTCAGTGACTACATATCAGGCACCATAGCAACTGGAGGACAGAAAATTATAGTAGTAGTCATATATATAACCCCCCACCAAACGACAGAAGACCCAGACAGGAATATGATAGAAACAACATGGCCACCATCAATATAATAGAGAGAGCAGCTTCTGTGGCTAGCGGGAACGGATCCAGACTACTAATTATGAGAGACTTCAACCACGGGAAGATAGATTGGGAGAACAGAGACCCATATGTAGGACCAGACACATGGAAAGCTAAGCTGATGGACGTGGCAACAAGAAGCTTTCTAAGTCAACACATCAAGGGGACCGACAAGAATGAGAGGAGAGGAGAGGATGAACCAGCTTTGCTTGATCTGATATTTACCCTAAATGAGTCGGATATAAGGGAAGTTAAGTTGGAAGCCCCCTTGGGAATGAGTGATCATAGTGTATTGAGCTTTGAGTACCTGGTTGAGCTAGGAATTATCTCCCCCCCCCATAAAGAACTGGGAAACAAAGGGCTGGCGTACCGAAAGCGAAACTATGAGGAGATGAATAAATTCCTAAGGGATATGCCATGGGACACAGAACTCAGAACTAAGTCCGTACAAGACATGATGGATTATGTCACCCAAAAGTGTCAAGAGGCGGTAAACAGGTTTATCCCAGCCCGACAGGAAAAAAACCGAGAAGCAAAAGAAGAATCCATGGTTTAATAGGGAATGTATGAAAGCAAAGGAGCTGAACAAAAGGGCGTGGAGGAACTTCCGAAATAACAGAACACCAGAAAGTAGAGAGAGATACCAGCGAACCAGGAACGAGTATATTAGTGTGAGAAGGGAAGCTGAGAAAAGGTATGAAAATGATATAGCTAATAAAGCCAAGATCGAACCAACGCTACTACACAGTCACATCAGGAGGAAAACAACAGTGAAGGAACAGGTGATGAAACTTAGAACGGGTGAGGACAGGTACACAGAGAATGACAAAGAGGTGTGTGAAGAACTCAACAAGAGGTTCCAGGAGGTCTTTACAATAGAACAAGGAAAGATCACGGCGTTAAGAGAGGTGGCAGAAAACCAGGCGACCTTGGAAGGGTTCGAAATTACAAGAGGTAAGGTCAAGAGGCTCCTATTGGAGCTGGACGAGAGAAAGGCTGTTGGGCCGGACGGAATCTCACCATGGATATTGAAAGAGTGTGTAGGAGCACTTTGCTTGCCACTCTCCATATGCATAGTGTATAGTAAGTCACTGGAAACGGGAGACCTACCAGAAATATGGATGATGTCTAATGTAGTCCCAATATACAAAAAGGGTGACAGGCAAGAGGCACTGCACTACAGGCCAGTGTCCTTAACTTGTATACCATGCAAGGTGATGGAGAAGATCGTGAGAAAAAACCTAGTAACACATCTGGAGAGAAGGGACTTCGTGACAACCCATCAGCATGGGTTCAGGGAGGATAAATCTTGCCTTACAGGCTTAATAGAATTCTACGATCAGATTACAAAGATTAAGCAAGAAAGAGAAGGATGGGCGAACTGCATTTTTTTGGACTGTCGGAAAGCCTTTGACACAGTACCCCATAAGAGGCTGATGCATAAGCTAGAGAAACAGGCAGGAGTAACTGGTAGGACGCTCCAGTGGATAAGGGAGTACCTAAGCAATAGGAAGCAGAGAGTTACAGTGAGGGGTGAGACCTCAGATTGGCTTGAAGTCACCAGTGGAGTCCCAAAGGACTCTATACTTGGACCTATCATGTTTCTGATATACGTAAATGATCTCCCAGAGGGTATAGACTCATTCCTCTCAATGTTTGCTGACGACGCCAAAATTATGAGAAGGATTAAGACAGAGAAGGACAGCTTGAGGCTTAAAGAAGATATGGACAAGCTGCAGGAATGGTTGAACAAATGGTTGTTAGAGTTTAACCCAAGCAAATGTAATGTAATGAAGGTAGGTGTAGGGAGCTGGAGACCAGATACAAGGTATCATTTGGGAGATGAAATACTTCAAGACTCAGAGAGAGAGAAAGATCTGGGGGTTGATATCACGCCAGATTTGTCCCCTGAAGCTCATATCAAGAGGATAATATCATCGGCATATGCCAGATTGGCTAACATAAGAACGGCCTTTAGAAACTTGTGTAAGGAATCTTTCAGAACATTATATACCACATATGTCAGACCAATCCTGGAGTATGCGGTTCCAGCATGGAGTCCATATCTAGTAAAGCATAAGACTAAACTGGAAAAGGTTCAAAGGTTTGCCACCAGACTAGTACCCGAACTGAGGGGTATGAGCTACGAGGAGAGACTACGGGAATTAAACCTCATGTCACTGGGAGACAGAAGAGTTAGAGGGGACATGATCACCACATACAAGATTCTCAGAGGAATTGATAGGGTTATCTTGAGATGATTTCGGGGCTTTTTAGTGTCCCCGCGGCCCGGTCCTCGACCAGGCCTCCACCCCCCAGGAAGCAGCCCGTGACAGCTGACTAACACCCAGGTACCTATTTTACTGCTAGGTAACAGGGGCATAGGGTGAAAGAAACTCTGCCCAATGTTTCTCGCCGGCGCCTGGGATCGAACCCAGGACCACAGGATCACAAGTCCAGCGTGCTGTCCGCTCGGCCGACCAGCTCCCATCAGAGCTGGGTAGATAAAGATAGACTATTTAACACAAGGGGACACAGGTGGAAATTGAGTGCCCAAATGAGCCATAGAGACGTTAGAAAGATTTTTTTCAGTGTCAGAATAGTAGACAAATGGAATGCATTAGGAAGTGATGTGGTGGAGGCTGACTCAATACACAGCTTTAAGTGTAGATATGATAGAGCCCAGTAGGCTCAGGAACCTGTGTATTAGTTGATTGACCATTGAAAGGTGGGACCAAAGAGCCAGATCTCAACCCCCGCTAGCACAGCTAGGTAAGTACAACTAGGTAAGTGCACATGCCTTATTATGGAATGTGGAATTGGAGAAAATAAACCAGACATAACTTACAAAGTATGTGAAAAAGAACTACTGAAATTGGAATATGCAGCAGTTGTATGGTGCCCAAATCTCAAGAAGCACATAAAGAAACTGGAAAAGTTGCAACGGTATGTTACAATTTTTTATTTATTTTTTTTTTTTTGAGATATATACAAGAGTTGTTACATTCTTGTAGAGCCACTAGTACGCGTAGCGTTTCGGGCAAGTCCTTAATCCTATGGTCCCTGGAATACGATCCCCTGCCGCGAAGAATCGTTTTTTCATCCAAGTACACATTTTACTGTTGCGTTAAACAGAGGCTACCATAATGGCTTCCATAACTTAAAAATAAGAGTTACGAGGAGAGACTAGATGCATTAAACATGCCAAAACTAAAAGATAAAAGAAAAAGAGGCGATATGACCACCACTTACAAAATACTAACAGGAATCGACCAAATTGACATGCATTCCTGAAACTAGTAACTTCACGAACACAGATTCAAGCTAAGGAAACAAAGGTGCCGAAAAAAATATTAGAAAGTTTTCTTTTGCAAACAGAGTGGTAGGCGGCTGGAACAAGCAAAGTGAGGAGGTGGTGGAGGCCAGTTTCAAAGAAGGTACAATAGGTATGTGAGATTACATAAGATTGGTATTTTTATATTCTTGCAAAGCCACTGACAGACGGGACCAAAGAGCCAGAGCTCAACCCCCGCAAGCACAATTAGGTGAGTACACACAGCGTTTCCGGAGTTTTGGGCATTACTACAAACGGGGGGATATTTGCTGTATAAAGATTCTCTCTCTCTGTCTCTCTCTCTTTCCTTCCTCTTCTCTCTCTCTTCTTCTTCACTCTCTGTCTTCTCTCGTCCCCTCTTCTCTCTCTCTCTTCTCTCTTCCCCTCTTCTCTCTCTCTCCTTATATATTTCTCTCTCTCCTCTTATCTCTCTCTCTGTCTCCTTCTTATCTCTCTCTCTGTCTCCTTCTTATCTCTCTATCTCTCCTTCTTATCTCTCTCTTATTCTTCTCTACTCTCTCTCTCTCCTCCCTCTCTTCTCTTGCTCTCTCTCTTCTCTCTCTTTACTCCCTCTCTCTCTCTCTCTCTCTCTCTCTCTCTCTCTCTCTCTCTCTCTCTCTCTCTCTCTCTCTCTCTCTCTCTCATCTCTTCTCTCTTTACTCTTTCTCTCTCTCTTTTCCATCTCTCTCTTTCTCCCTCTCCCCTCCAATCTCTCTCTCATTCTCTCACTCTCTCTATCTTTCTAAATGCAACAAAGATAATTATACCTAATAATTTCAATAATTAATAATTAGAATTAACGTTTTAAAATGCTTTGCTCCAAAACGTTATATCATAACATTTAAACCACGTTTTATTAAAACGTTATGACCTCACTTTTTATTCTCGTCTTTACAAATTCTCACAACACGTATATTAAATGTAATTAAAAACGTGCCCAAAACAATAAATGTCGTTTTTAGCACGGTTAGAAAACGAAAAATGATCGCTCGTGACCTGAGAGGAACTCTCGAGGGGAAACACAGGTCTGGATAGCGTGGCGTTTATTTACAAGAGACGATAACGTCACACCGGTTATAGGATACATGACTGTCTTTGTACAATACTTATAAAACAATAGGGCCTCTGCAGCTAACCTAAGTAATACTTAATCCTACAAAATACCTTAATTCAACAACTCTGAAATTAAAAATATATATATTTTTATAGCATTTATATGTAGCATCCCAAAGCTAAAGTTACCATGTGCAGTCTGGAATGCTACTGTAGTGTATTTATTTATTTATATTTTTATATATATATACATATATACATATATATACGCTGTATATATATATATATATATATATACAGCGGGGTTTATGCGAGTCCATAGCATGGAAGTTTTCACATTCTCGTAAAGCCACTAACATGCATAGCGTTTCGGACAGGTCCGTAATCTAACAGATAAATTTAATTAGGTAATTTGTAGCAAAATTGGAAAAAAGTTAACAGGTACATTGTAAGAAAATTTGAAGAAAATTAGTAAGTACATTACAGTGAAATTTGAGGATTATCAACAGATACATTGTAGCATAATTTGAGGATTATTTCTAGGTACATTATAGTAAAATTTGAATTTAACATAACAACCATGATATAAGATGATGATAGTGAACACAACTGGTTTGTATTGACTGACTGATGGTAGGAAAATATTATGGATAACTGCAGGTCTACAAGAACATTCTGTCATTCTCTCATGTGTATTATACATATATAAAACGCTAAACTATAATGCCAATCCTGATCTCAAAAGCTTCATAGAAGGTTGTATCAGAACCCATGAGCATCACACCAGAAATAAATACAGTTTTGATATTCCTAGAGTACGACTTAATCAAACTAGAAATGCTCTACAAATCAAGGGGCCCAGAATGTGGAATGACCTTCCCAACCATGTTAAAGACTGTACCTCTCTCAACCAGTTTAAGTTAAAAGCGAAGCTATACCTAATAAATTCCCTGTAACCTACCTTACCCTTCTATTGTCAACCAATGTCTGTTTTTTTCTTTAAAGAGCGCTGTTTGTCGACATAATTGTATTTGTGCTGCTTTTTCATCTATGTTTTCATTTCTTGTTTTCATTCTACTCATTATGCTCAATTAGTATTAAGCTTGTCATTTAAGTTTATCATGCCCGAAACGCTTTGCGTAATAGTGGCTTTAGGCATTGTATGTACTAGCTATACCTATAAGTTAAACAATCCTCGTAAATATTTATTGTATGTATGTACCTTACCTAAATAAAATTGTATTGTATTGTATTGTAACAGACACAGAAACCAAACCAAGGTTTCACACAATCCCCCATTGTGGGATTGTGTGAAACCCTGTTTCGGCTTCAGTGGACAACCTGTCCTCTAACAAAGAACCTCACATATCGATCGTATGCGTTAGATAAGGCCAAAAATTGTCGTACTAGAAAATGGAAAGCGGCTCACGAAAGTAACGTACTGTCCCATTTTCTGTTTTGGGTCTTCTGGTAGGTTAGGAGAGGACTTTTTAAATTTACCGTTTTCTGGACGATGGGAAACCTTAGGAGGACGGGCTGCAGTAGAAGCCTCAAAGAATCCTCGTGGGTGCAGAAGTACCCTAAGTTGCAATCCTTTTTACCATGTCATGGTCTAGTCTAGTGCCTGTGCCTGGGAACACTCAGTGCATAGGTTCGAATCCTCACCCCGGCTCCAATGGATTTTCACATTTATTATTAATATTGCTGTTATTATTATTTGCATATTTTCATGCTCTTCACAACATTTTGACACTGACCCAGTGTCAAACAACAGTTAATACCATACGTCTAGCAGTGTCGTCAATACCAGTGTCAGTTTGACACTGACACAGCTTTTGACACTGTCAACCACCAAAACCTTCTTCTTAAATTACATCATTATGGAGTCAGAGGTCAATCCCTTCAGTCTTACCTTACTGACAGGCTCCAGTATGTTTCTGTGAATAATTCTATTTCTCCCACCTTACCCATCAACATTGGTGTTCCTCAGGGCAGCATACTTGGCCCTTTCCTCTTTCTCATCTAAATTAATGACCTTCCAAATGCCTTTCAACAGCTCAAGCCAATCTTATTTGTTGATGACACAACTTTCATTTTCTCCAGTCCTGACCCTCTTGCTCTAAATGTTACAGTAAATACTGAACTAAATAAAGTCCATCTTTGGCTAACTGCCAACAAACTCACCCGTAACATTAACAAAACTTTCTATATTTTGTTTGGTAATAAATCCTTAAATCATATTAATCTAAGAACAAGCAATATACAAATTAGTAACAAAGTAGATAGTAAATTCCTTGGTGTTCTCATCGATAACAAGCTAAATTTCCAGGGACACATTCTAAATATATCAAAAAAAGTTTCTAAAACTGTTGGCATTCTTTCTAAGATTAGATATTATGTACCTCGCCCTGCCCTTGGTGACACTATTACTTTCTCATCTATCCTTATCTCAATTATGGTATTTGTGTTTGGGATTCTACTACCAAAAATCATTTACATCTTCTAATTACTCAACATAAAACTGCTATTAGAACAATATCTAATTCTGGCCCCAGACAGCACTCGGTACTCTTACTCAAATCTTTGATTATGTTAGATATTAAGTCACTGCACATCCTTTCATGTTTACTCTATATATATAAAACTCTGAACTGTAATGTCATTCCTGACCTTAAATGCTTCCTAGAAGGTTGTAACAGAACCCATGAGCACCACACCAGAAACAAATACCTATTTGATATTCCAAGAGTGCGCCTTAACCCAACTAGAAATGCTCTACAAATCAAAGGACCCAGAATGCAATCGTGTCAAAGGCTGCACCTCTCTCAATCAGTTTAAGAGAAAAACTAAATACTACCTAATAAGCTCCATGTAACCTACCTTACCCCCTAAATGTCAACCCATGTCTTGCTATTTTAAACAATACTGTTTGTTTACCAAGTTGTATAAATGCTGATTTCTGCCAAGTTCCCCCTTCCCATTTTTTCCGTTTTCAACACAATTTTCTTAAATCTCAATTAGTACTAAGCTTTAGGCTAAGCATTTTTTTCCCAAACCTTGTCCGAAACGCTATGCGTAGGCTTTAGGTATTATTTTAGGTACTTTAGGCTTTAGGTACGCTTTAGGTATTATTTGCACCAGCTCTATCTATAAATCCACTATGCGTAGGCTTTAGGCATTATTTGTACTAGCTCTATCTATAGATCCAACATTATGTTTGTAACTCATCTTCTATATATGTATTTTTACCTGAATAAACCTTTTGATTTTGAACATCAGTCACATATATTACAGGAAACTTAAACGTTTCTAATGAGCTCCTGTTGCAGATACCTGTGGGGAAGCTGTAGATCAAGAATCATCAGTGAACGTTGATAAGAGCGCTTGGCCTTCATCACACGACAACTCAACATGGCTGAGGAACCCTGCAAATGTCCTGAGAATATGAGAGAAACTCTGCCCTTAGTAAGTACAGACTTTATTGTATTATTATTATTGTTATTATTATTGTTATTATTATTATTTGTATTATTATTATTATTATTATTATTATTATTATTATTATATATCAATGAGAAAATTCACAGGAGCCGTGATGAGGATTCGAACGTATGCGCTGGGTATTCCCAGACACATGGTCTAAACGACTATATCACGACATGGTCTAAGAGTGGTAACCTGGGGTACTACTGTACCCACTAGGATTCCCAAGGCTTTCACTGAAGCTAAACCAGGGTTTCACACAGTTCTCCCATGAGGTTCGAATCCTCATCACAGCTCGTGTTGATTTTCTCATTGGTATATTACGATAATGTGATTTCTTTGTGTATTGAAAGAGGAGCGTCAGAGGTGGAATTACTAGATGACAGAGCCGGAGTGCATGGGGGTTTATCACAGTTTGTTAAAAATTGTGATTCAGTCATGCATGTGGGGCTCTAGATGACAATGACTCGGGGTTCAGGCACAGTGTGTGGAAAATTTTCACCAATTCTACAAATTGGTGAATATAAATAACTTACAAATACTCAACGTTAGATCCTACAGTGGTTTATGTGACATTTGTTAAGTCATAGATTTTCACATTATACCACATTGCAGAGGGGAAAATCTTTAAGTTAGCTACTGTCATCTATAATTAAATAATTCACCATAAAAATTTATTTTATATATTTATTATCTCAATGTCATGAGAATAATATCCAAAATGAAGGGATAAGTAATTACTATCCTAACCATAACACATTTTGTTTGTGGAGAGATATTCCTGCATAGGCCCTAAACCTCTGGCTGGCTCACTAAGTGTTACTCGTTTCTGTCATAGATAGGCAGAGGATGCGTATTTGTGACTTATAATAATAATAATAATAATAATAATAATTTTTATTTAGGTAAGGTACATACATAAAGAGATTTTACAAAGTTTGTTGGCTTTATAGATAGAGCTAGTACATACAATGCCTAAAACCACTATTACGCAAAGCGTTTCGGGCAGGTTTATTTATATATATATATATATATATATATATATATATATATATATATATATATATATATATATATATATATATATATATATATATATATATATATATGTCGTACCTAGTAGCCAGAACTCACTTCTCAGCCTACTATGCGAGGCCCGATTTGCCTAATAAGCCAAGTTTTACTGAATTAATATATTTTCTCAATTTTTTTTCTTATGAAATGATAAAGCTACCCATTTCATTATGTATGAGGTCAATTTTTTTTATTGGAGTTAAAATTAACGTAGATATATGACCGAACCTAACCAACCCTACCTAACCTAACCTAACCTATCTTTATAGGTTAGGTTAGGTTAGGTAGCCGAAAACTTTAGGTTAGGTTAGGTTAGGTAGGTTAGGTTGTCGAAAAAACATTAATTCATGAAAACTAGGCTTATTAGGCAAATCGGGCCTTGCATAGTAGGCTGAGAAGTGAGTTCTGGCTACTAGGTACGACATATATATATATATATATATATATATATATATATATATATATATATATATATATATATATATATATATATATATATATATATATATATTATGTAAGTAAGTCTTATAACGATGACTTCCCAATGTGTTTAACAACTTCTGAGCTATTAAATCTCAGTTGAAAACTTATTTCGTTTGTAACTCTGCACTGTTTTAGATAATGTTCCAGTGGTCTATCTGGCATTTCTCCCCAGTACTGAAATTTCCTCTCATCTTCTGGAACCTGTAAACCTATTTCCTATGAACATGGGTATTCAAGCCTAGTGTGATGCAAGTGGCCTTCTGTTTTTTTTATTGCTCCCATATAGAACAATGAGTCAAATAAGTGCTTTAAAGTTAGTTGAATTCTTTTACCGACCAGCAGATCCTGATATTGAAGCTTCAACTGCAGTGTCATTTCCTATTATCCCTACATGACTTCACTTCCAGTTCATAGTTACCTGTCGACCTTGACTTGTGAGTGTTTGAATTAATGCTATAACATTTGTGGTCAGATGGATATTGTCAAGTAAGTACTCACCTATTTGTGCTTGCGAGGGTTTAGCTTTGGCTCTTTGGTCCCACCTCTGAACTGTCAATCAACTGGTGTACAAATTCCTGAGCCTACTGGGCTCCATCATATCTACATTTAAAGCTGTGTATGGAATCTGCCTCGACCATATCTCTGCCTAATGCATTCCATCTGTTAAGTGTTCTTGTTGCAAGGTTTCAGTGGCAGTTCTCGAATTTGCCTGTATGATACAATGTCGCTGTTCAGCAAAATCATACTCTAAAGTCTTTTGAATAGCTAGCATCTCTGACTAAAAGACTGAAGACACATTTGAGAATCTCAAACAACATAAATTTTCTGCCAAACATCAACTCCAGATTCTTGTCTCTGTTGGTCTACAGATCCAACTGTGAAGTATGTGAAGCAGCAGATGGGGATTAGTCAGATTCTTTTCCTTGACTAGCATAATCTTGAAGTCTGCTGACAGGGATTCCCAAGGGGCTTGCATAACGAAGTCTACAATGTATTTCGTCGACACCTCTCTCAATGATTGTATTTGTGATTTCGAATGTATTGATAGATTTTATTGTACAATGAGTCCACCTGTTGCTATTAGAAGCTCTTCTGTCCCAAGTTAGTGCTCCGCTACCATGAATAGTGGCCCCATCATACTGGGGCCACGTGAGTAACATAATAGGGACCATTCAAGCTTGTTCGCACAAATGTTACTCATGTGGCCCCTGCATGATTAAGTGATTTGATGAAATATATGTCAATATTTTTTTGGGTTTGAACTGTCTGGATTCGAATCCTTCAGGGGTGAGGAGTTTTCTGCTGCATATTACCTTGGGGACCATTCAAGCTTTTTCGCACAAATGTTACTCACGTTGCCCAAGCATGATGAAGGAATTTGGTGAAATACCTGTCCCCAAATTGGTCAAAAAGAGCTATGGAAAGCGGGTTAAAGGTCTGACATCTTCCAGTTCTTTTGAACAGTCAACATGGCCCGGCAGTTAAAATACTGGACAGGCCAAGGTGCATAGAGCCCCGGCTGCCTGAGTTCGAATCCTTCAGGGGTGAGGGTATTAATGGTGTCTGCATAGTCATGGGATGTACCATGTTTTTCTTCACTGTCGAGGGAAGTTGAAAAATTAACTCTCCAAAGTTCACTTTTACATTATATTTTGATGGTCTAGCGCCTAGGGAAGCGATTCGCAAGGCACTCCTTACATTTTCAAAGACAAATTTTCCATTGATTGATTGATTGATGAAGATTAAGCCACCCAAGAGGTGGCACGGGCATGAATAGCCCGTAAATGGTGGCCCTTTTGAGCCATTACCAGTATCAAAAGATGATACTGGAGATCTGTGGAGGCGCAACTGCACCCTGCGTGACGGGAGATGTCTCCCGGACCAAATGGTGACCAAATGGTGAAATTTTCCATACTCTGCCAATGCTTATATTTGCTTGGGGTGAGGTGATACAGGACATGGTTTGTGATTAACAAGCGGATCAATGGCCTATAATACCCATTGCACCATTGATCCACTTGTTCATCTCAATCATGTCCTGTATCACCTCACCCCAAGTGAATATAAGCATGGGCAGAGTATGGAAAATTTGTCTTTGAAAATGTAAGGAGTGCCTTGCGAATCGCTTCCCTAGGCCCTAGACCATAAATTTACAGTAGTGGGAAAATGAACTTTATAGAGTTAATTTTTCAACTTCTCTTGACAGAGAAGAAAAATATAAGAAATATGGAGAATCTAGAATCTAGAAATATTGCTAGAATCACACACACACATATATATATATATATATATATATATATATATATATATATATATATATATATATATATATATATATATATATATATATATATATATATATATATAATATATCATATATATACCACGACCCAGAGATGGCTTCTTAAACCTTGCTGGAATCAACCTCACTGAGAACCAAATTACTCTCTTAAATCTGGGTATAAACTGTCACGTTATGTCCAGACCAAGTGAGATGGCCTGGAAAGTGGAGTTGGAGATCCTATTGGACGATATATTCCACCTAGAGAAGCAAAAGAAGGTTACCACTAAAGACACCTTGCAAGCAGAACTTTTTGCAAAAGGAGGAAAGTTTCGAAGTAACTACAGAAGCACCATACTGTCCCCCGAACTCAAAGCAGCAGCTAAGAGCCTTTGTGAGAACAAGGAGATAGTCATTAGGAGAGGTGACAAATCGCCAATATACGTCATTCTTAAAAAAGACGATTATCTGGCAAAAATGAACCTCATACTCTCTGACCAAATTAAATTCCAAATGGAAACGAAGGACGTCGTGTTGGTCGAGCAGTTAAGGGATCCTGTACGCCAGCAGAGTGCTCCTGGCAGTATGGGTTCGAGTCACTTCTAGGGTGTGAGTTTTCAGTTGCATATAGTCCTGGGGACCAGGACTATATGCAACTGAAATATATATATATATATATATATATATATATATATATATATATATATATATATATATATATATATATATATATATATATATATATTTCAAAGTCTCCCCACCAGGGTCGAAATACTGACCCTCCCCAGGATGCAACCCTTGTGGGGGATATCTACCATTGATTAATTTATGATTATTTAGAATGGACTGTATTTAATTGTATTTATTACTTAATTATTACTTCTGAGGGGACTTTATTTTTATGATTTATTATCACCAGTGAACTTCCTTTCACACATTTGGGGGTTTATAAATGCAGTTGACCACACCGTAGTGAAACGGTTGATATAATTTTATATACTAAACAGTAATTAAATAGTTAGTAACAATTTTACAAATGGGTTAGTTATAATATTAAACAGTCTCAGCTGTTTCTGTAGTGTTGGCAGGTCATCCAACATCAGACTTCCTCGGACCCGAGTATACCTTACTGGACCGGTATTAATGGTATCCGCCTGGTCATGGGATGTACCAATTCAATTGTTGTTTCATGTGATCAAAATTTACCTGCTAAAAAGTTACATTGTAAAAACTGACGACTACATGTAAAGCACAGGTGTTACACATGAAATTTGCATTATTAATAATAATAATAATAATAATATTTATTTAGGTAAAGGTACATACATAAAGAGATTTTACAAAGTTTGTTGGCTTTATAGATAGAGCTAGTACATACAATGCCTAAAGCCACTATTACGCAAAGCGTTTCGGGCAGGAAAAAACACTAATGACTAAAGCTTAAAACTAATGGGTAAAAAGAACAAAATGTGTTGAGTACAAATAAAAATAGAGGTAAAAGAGGGGGGAACATTGTTGAAAAAGCAGCACAAATACAATTACAAATTATTACAGAAAATTACATTCAAACAGCGTTGATTTGAAAAACAAGAAAAAACAAAAAACATACACGGGTTGACAACAGAGGGGTAAGGTAGGTTACAGGGAATTTATTAGGTATAGCTTCGTTTTTTTTTTTTTTTTTTTTTTTTTTTTTGAGATATATACAAGAGTTGTTACATTCTTGTAGAGCCACTAGTACGCGTAGCGTTTCGGGCAAGTCCTTAATCCTATGGTCCCTGGAATACGATCCCCTGCCGCGAAGAATCGTTTTTTCATCCAAGTACACATTTTACTGTTGCGTTAAACAGAGGCTACAGTTAAGGAATTGCGCCCAGTAAATCCTCCCCGGCCAGGATACGAACCCATGACATAGCGCTCGCGGAACGCCAGGCGAGTGTCTTACCACTACACCACGGAGACTGCTAACTGGTTGAAAGAGGAAACTGGTTGAGAGAGGTACAGTCTTTAACATGGTTGGGAAGGTTATATTATAATAAAGACTTCTTACCCTTGCGAGTGGTGTTTTCCTGCAGCATAAACAACTAACCTATTTATGAGTCATGTAGCCATAATAACAAGCAAATATAAGGGTTAGTTAGAAATTTAACACTTCCCTTTGTTTTGCAAAGTCTCGGCAGCAAATAGCAACTATTTTGAGTCACACTGCCTTCTTGGACTCGCTGGAAGTAATTTTCTAATCGTTGTGGGAGGCACACTCTCGCGGCTCAATTCCACCAACAATAATAATGGCTGCCTTCCCCTATCTACTGCCTCGGGCGTCATACTCTTCAGCGTTTCACTGAGATTTGGAAGGAGGATTTGGTTTGATGTCAGATTTCTATTGAATAAATAATTAATTTAGATGACTCGTTTTGTTTTGTTTTCAGTCCTGAGACTGATAATTTTAATGTAACATTAGCTAAATAGATTTTGTAGAACGTCACAGCAAATATTCTCGTTTTCTAGAGCAAAATTTGAAACTTATGCAATCTTTTTATGATTAACTAATATGTTTATTTATAATTGTATTAAAATAACCAACATCATTTTATTTCTGCCTGTTGCATTAACAATTTATGGGTGATGTGGAAGTTTTCCCACAACCTTACAACAAGCTGACTAACTTCTGGGTACTTTTTTTTTTTTTTTTTTTTTTTTTTGATATATACAAGAGTTGTTACATTCATGTACAGCCACTAGTACGCGTAGCGTTTCGGGCAAGTCCTTAATCCTATGGTCCCTGGAATACGATCCCCTGCCGCGAAGAATCGTTTTTTCATCCAAGTACACATTTTACTGTTGCGTTAAACAGAGGCTACAGTTAAGGAATTGCGCCCAGTAAATCCTCCCCGGCCAGGATACGAACCCATGACATAGCGCTCGCGGAACGCCAGGCGAGTGTCTTACCACTACACCACGGAGACTGTAGCTAAATAGAGTCTGTAGCTAAAACTTATTTACTGCAAGATGAACTGAGGCATTAGGTGATAGGAATGTGCCCAACCATTCCTGTTCCACCTGGAATTCGAACCTGGAACTCTCGATTTTTAGTCGAGAACGAACCCGACTGTATTACTGGGAATCTTATATATTATATTATATGCTTAAAGATTATATTCAGTTGCGATTTTGATTTCTCCTTCAGGTATTGAATTTGCTTCTTGAATGTCACTTTAGAATCTATCCACGCTCAAAGATATTGACATTATGTAACCTACTGAAGGTTAGTTGTAATTATTTTTATAATTATAATGTTTATTTAGGAAAGAGTACATACATAGAAAATGAGTTACATGGAGAATGTTTGATTTCTACATAGAGCAAGTATGTACTGTGCCTAAAGCCACTAATACGCATAGCGTTTTGGGCAAAATGTGGAAAAAACTTAAAAATTAAGACTTAAAACTAATTGAGATCAAAAGCATGAATTGAACTGAAGTAGAAAAAAAGAGTGACAATAATTACATGTTGAATGAATTATTACATGGAACAGCAGAAACTGCAACAGAACAGCAGATAGTGATTGTAACTATATAAACTGTTAAACTACAATTTTATATAGCTTGATAGCTAATACTTGAATAGCTTGAGTTACCTCATCCTTCTGTGTGTATTTTACTTCAATAAACTTATTTTAATTTCAAGTTCAATTTCTAAGCTTATGCATAAAAGATACCAGCAGTTTTACAAGTTAGTCATTAATCATTAAAGTTTGATAATAGCAAGACATTTAGGATGTATTGGAGGTTACAAGGAGTTGATTAGGTAGCACTTAGTTTTTATCTTAAACTGGTTGAGAGAGGGACAGTCTTTGACGTGATTGGGAAGGTCGTTTCACATTTTGGGACCCTTGATTTGCAGAGCATTTCTACTTTGATTAAGTCGCACTCGGAATATCAAATGTATATTTGGTTCTCGTGTGGAGCCCATGGGTTCTGTAAAAACCCTATTGAAAGCGTTTAAGGTCAGGATTAGCATTACAGCTCAGAGTTTTATATATAAAGAGTACACTTGAAAGGATGTGCAGTGACTTAATATTTAACATATTCAAGGATTTAGGCAAGAGGGTCCGGGTGCTGCCTGGGGCCAAAGTTAGTTATTGTTCTAATAGCTGATTTGTGTTAGGTAATTAGAGGACGTAGATGATTTTTGGTAGTAGAACTCCAAGCACAGAAATATTCCCTGATATCCTCAAAAAAGCAAGAGTAACGCCAGTCCATAAAGGAGGCAATCCGGCGGACATAAACAATTATAGACCAATATCAAATCTACCCATTCTATCACAAATATTTGAAAAAATTATTTACAAACAGCTCTATTCCTACCTCGTAAAATTCGACATACTCAGCCCCTGCCAGTTTGGCTTCCGGTCCCAAAAGAGCACCAATGATGCAATCATTAGTCTCCTTGACATTATCTACTCAGCCCTTGACAAAAATGAGTTTCCGATTGGACTCTTCATTGACCTAAGAAAAGCCTTTGATACTGTTAATCACAACTACCTCTTATTTAAACTCCAGCATTATGGAATCCGAGGCCTTGCCCTTGACTACATCCGATCCTATCTTAGTGACAGACATCAATATGTAACCATCAATTATACAACTTCTTCCACTCTACCAATTACCGTTGGAGTGCCACAGGGCAGCATCTTAGGACCTCTTCTATTTCTTATATATATAAACGATCTGCCTAATGTCTCTAATATTCTCAAACCTATATTGTTTGCTGACGATACTACCCTTATCTACTCAAACCTCAACCCACATACACTAAATAATGTTGTGAATAATGAATTAAAAAAAGTCCACTTATGGATGTCAACGAACAAACTAACATTAAACATCGAAAAGACTTACTACATCTTATTTGGAAGCAAATCATCAAATGCAATTCAGCTACAGATAGACAACATTAACATCAGTAATAAAAATGATGGCAAGTTTCTTGGCCTATTCCTAGACAAGAGACTCAACTTCAGCACCCACATTCAACACATAACTAAGAAAGTCTCTAAGACAGTTGGTATACTCTCCAAAATCAGATATTATGTTCCTAACTCTGCTCTCCTCTCACTATATTATGCACTAATCTACCCCTATCTTAATTATGGTATTTGTGCATGGGGGTCTACCACTGCAAACCACCTTAAGCCCATCATCACACAGCAAAAATCTGCTATCAGAATAATAACTAACTCTGCTTTCAGACAACACTCAGCTCCCTTGTTTAAATCCCTAAACTTGCTAAATATTAACTCCCTCCACACATTCTCTTGTGTCAACTACATTTACAAAACCCTGTTCTTAAATGCAAACCATGCTCTGAAACTCTCCCTGGACAGATGTAATAGGACCCATTATCACCACACCAGAAATAAATATCTCTTTGATATCCCCAGGGTCAAACTTAATCTGTGTAAACACTCTATGCAAATTAAGGGACCTAGTCTATGGAACTCACTCCCTAGTGAATTGAAAAACTGTAAAACTTTTGCCTTATTTAAAAGCAAAACCAAAAAGTACCTAACTTCATCTATTTAGTTTCCTACACTGAGCTTTAAATTTGCTCTGTACCTAGTGTTACCCAATCTCCTAATTTTTTATGTAATATCAAACAACCTTATCATTGTGTTCATTGCTGTCTTCTTTTATGTGCTAGCCATATGCTGTATTGTGACTACCAATTTTTGTCAACTACCATTCAAGCTGTCATTGCAATCAATCTTATATTGTTTCTGCTGTATTGTGCCTACCAATTTGTTGTCAACTACCATTTTAAGCTGTCATTGCAATCAATCATAGCTACCTATGTGCTTTAATATACTGTACCTATAATTTTCTCTCATCTTTTTTTTTCATTCCATGTAATCTGTTATCATTTTTTTGTATATAAATTTTGCAAGTATTTACCTCCTTAAAATTTTCTTAGATTAAGGACCTGCCCGAAACGCTGCGCGTGCTAGTGGCTTTACAAGACTGTAATTACCATATTTGTATCCTCACATTCCTTATGTACATTCTTGTATATGCATAAATAAATAAATAAATAAATAAATAAAAGATACCTAATATCTTGAATGCGTAGGTGCCTGTCTGGAGCGTTGCCATCTAGTGTCATTGACTAAGATTTCTGTGCAGATAATTTTAGCCCTAAAATGATGCATTCTGGTGTTACTTTATCTTGCGCCATTTGTGCTTTATTCAAAAGTGAAGGACCTGTGACGATTACTGCTATGTCTTCAGTATAGCTCAGCAACTTGATCCCTTTTGATTGATCAACACATTGATGGTGAATATCATTAAAACTCCACATTGTTTACATTTTGATTCATAAAGAAACACACCGAGAAATGCTAGGCCAATATTGTCACTCCAATGCATTTAACCTAAAGTTACAATATGAATATGTCACCTACATCGTTACTAGTTATGAGGTTCTACCAACGTAACTTGATTATCTGCATACCAACCTTTATCTCCATAAAAGTAGAATTAAATAGTTAATTATTTTATTTGTAAATTCATACAAATATCCCATGAGATCTCTGAATAGGACCTAATGTATATAATTTAAAGGAATAAACATCCCATACCCAAAATGTTTCACAGTGTCAAAGGTTAAAAATAGATATTTTTCCAGGTATTCGAAATAAAAACGTTCTTCTGAAATTCTCACATATCAATCTAAGACCTTTCAGTGGAACTTCTATGCAATCAATCGACTTACCAATAATAAAACTTTCATATAACTTAATATTTTTCCCTAAGGTTTGATGAAGGTATACAATTTCTAAGTCATATACAAATCAACAATTTTGTGAAACATAACCAATTTACCACTGATATCTGTTAGTATAAATTCCATGCATAACTGGAGGGTACTGCAAGTTTCAACTCTGAAATTATGCAATACTGAGATGGTAAAATCTTAAACTAATACATAAAAACCTTGAAGGTCTGTTAATATGTTACAATATATTATAAAACAATTGTCATTTTTTTAAACAATAACACAGGAATGGAGACGCTTTTTTAGTAAAGGCACTGGCAAAAAGCTCCAAACCAGAGTGGTTTACAACAGGTTTTTGCCAAAACCATAACACATAGTTAAAACAATAACATCCGGTTAGAAAGGGTGAGAAGTACTGTATACAAATCCACAAGAATTTGTGAATGCATCAAATTGTTCATTTTATGCATCACGCAATTGTGATTTCTGTTTGAAAGAATGAGAAGTAATGAGAAATAAGAGTAAATGAGTAAAGATAGAGAAATGAGAAGTGGCTGTTGCTGAAATCATAACATCCGGTAAAAATAATAACATCCGGTTAAAAAAGGGTGAGTTCATAGACTGTTCATTTACAAAGGGAGTAGTCTATTACATACCATCTGTTTAGAATTCTAGAGAGGACAGTCTATGCAATACCGTCTGTTTCTGAAACCGTAGGGGACGGTTGTAGTCGTCAATTACACTACTGATATTTGGCCAGAAGGTGATGATTGCTGACAAATCCCGGCAGGGACTCAATGATATATTTATATTATGCTAGTTATCTTTAAAAGTTTATGTTTCTAATTGATTTTCTTCTTTAAATTTAGTTATTTGTTATGTCGTCTGTCTTTATATTTTATCTATTAATGTTGCTAAAATTGAGAGCATTGGCATAAATCACTAATAAACTTGAAATTTTGTCAATTATACTAATATAAAGTATAACTGAAAGGATCGGTGATAGGTACATATTGTAATTTTTAATTATAAATATATATAGAAAGTGTTTTACATTTTGTAAATTCTGCTAGTTTAAAAATGTTCAGCTATTTAGGTGTAGAGTTTTTAATATAACTGTCTTTATTTGACTGTCTTTATTTATCTGTCTTTATTTGACTGTCTTTATTTAACTCTCTTTATTTGGCTATCCAGAACTATCTCTGAGTCTTTATTTCATTGTCCTTATTTTCCTGTATATTTAATGTTTTTTTATTTGAATGTGTTTATTTTCAAGTCTATTTAACTGTCTTTTTTATGGATTGTCCTTAATTCTCCCACCCTAGGCATTAACATTGGTGTTCCCCAGGGCAGCATACTTGGCCGTCTCCTCTGTCTCATTTACATTAATGACCTTCCAAATGCCTCTCAACACCTCAAACCAACCTTATTTGTAAATGATACAACCTTCATTTTCTCCAGTCTTAGCCCATTTATTCTGAATGATACAGTGAATACTCAACTGAATGAAGTCCATCTTTAGATAACTGGTAACAAATTACCCCTTAACATTGATAAAACTTTCTATATTTTGTTGGTAATAAATCAATTGATCAAATTAATCTAAGAATTAACAATATCCAAATTAGTAACAAAGTAGATGATAAATTCCTTGATGTTCTCATTGATAACAAGCTTAATTTCCAGGGACACATTCAAAACATACCTAAAAAATAAATCTAAAATGGTTGACATTCCTTCTAAAATCAGATATTATGTATCTCACCCTGCCCTGGTAATGCTCTATTACTCTCTCATTTATCCTTATCTCACATATTGTGTCTGTGCCTGGGGTTCTACTACCCAAAATGATCTACGACCTCTAATTTCTAAACACAAATCAGCAATTAGAATAATTACAAACTCTGGCCCCAAACAGCACTCGGCCCCCTTACTTATTAAACCTTGAATATGTTAGATATTGACCTTCCCAATCACGACTATCCCTCTCTCAACCACTTTAAGAGAGAAACTAAGTACTACCTGATCAACTCCATGTAACCTGCCTTACTTCCTAAATGTCGACCTATGTCTTGCTATTATTAAATATTAATTATAAATGACTAAACTAGTAAAACTGCTGATATCTTTTATGTATAAGCTTCAAGATAATTGTAGTCCTTCTGTTAATTTAGTTAACATTACTATCTGCTGTTCTGCTGGAATTTCTGTTGCTTCATACAACATGTAATTATTGTCATGTTTTTATTTTTGTTCTTCTTCCGTTCAATTTTGGTTTTGATCTCAATTAGTTTTAAGTCTTATTTTTAAAGTTTATTTTCCCACTTCGTGCCCAAATCACTGCACATATTAGTGGCTTCAGACATAGTATATACTTCCTCTATCTAAAAATCCAACATTCTTTTTGTGTCTCACTGTGTATGTATGTACTTTTCTTTCAATAAACATTATTATTATTGTAATTATTATTACTTATTTGAATGGCTTCAACATTTTTAATGCCTTTTCTTATATTCTTGTGGCTCATAATTGTGAGCACGGGGAAGGAATTATAAAAATAAGCTTTTTTTACTATACAAAAAATTCCTATCATACACTTGCCATTCTCAGGCCGCGCGTGAGGCTGCTATGGAGGGTCGGGTGCAGCATGTGAGAGCTTGGCTCAACGCTGGAGGGGATGTCAATGCCACTACCACGGTCTCTGACAAACTTGGACCTGGCATGTCTCTTCTGGCTGCTGCTTGTTACCAAGGCCAGGCCGTTGTGGTACGGGAACTGCTCAAGAACCCCATGACACATCTCAACACCCGTCATGACACGGAGTGTGGCATGAACTGTACCCCAATGTATATAGCTGCCCACTCTGGATATGACGACTGCGTCAGTGTTCTCCTTACCTCAAAACTGAAGGTATTTTTAAATTTTGCACTTTTATTTACATATATCTACAACCCTTAATTACCTCTGACCCCAAATTACTCAAAAAATCAGCAATTACATCAATCATAAATTCCAGTCCCAGACACCACTCTGCTCTTACTAAAATCTTTGAACATGTTAAATATCAAGATTCTGTGCACACTCTCAATTGTTCTGTCTATATATACTTTCCTATTATGAAAATAGATGTAAAGAAGCAAAAGGCAACATGAAAAGCACACGGAGAGCCATCTCTAACATCCTAGGATCTGAACATCATTCACATATCCAGATAAAACTCTCCATGGATGGTTATACACCTGCAACAGATTTAGAAACGGCAACTATACAATACAATACAATTTTATTTAGGTAAGGTACATACATACAATAAATTTTTACAAGGATTGGTTGACTTATAGGTAGAGCTAGTACATACAATGCCTAAAGCCACTATTACGCAAAGCGTTTCGGGCATGAATTTAATAGCTTCTAACTGACTAGCTGACTAACTTAATAGCTTAATAACTGAATTTAATAGCTTCTTTTAATCAGTTGGTGCTAACCAACATATGGACAGATGTTGTGTCCATATGGACAGAATAATGTTGTGTCCATCATTCACTCACTAAAAACCAAAGCTGGGAATATTAATGAAATACCATCCATGGTATACAAGAGTGTCTCCCATGCCCTTGCGCCTCCCATAACTCTGCTGTTCAACAAATCCCTAGAGTGTCATACCTTCTCTGATATCCACAAAAAAGCACTAGTAACGCCAGTTCATAAAGGAGGCAATCAGACAGACATAAACAATTACAGAAAAATATCAAATCTACCTATATCATCAAAAATATTTTAAAAAATTATTTACAGATAGCTCTACTCCTACCTCATAAAATTCAACATACTAAGTCCCTGTCAGTTTGGCTTCCACTCCCAAAAGCGTACCAACGATGCAATTGTTAGTCTGCTTGATATAATCTACTCAGCCCTTGACAAAAATGAGTTTCCGATTGGACTCTTCATTGACCTAAGAAAGGCCTTTGATAATGTTAACCATAACTACCTCTTACTTGAACTCCACCATTATGGAATCTGGGCCTTTCCCTGAACTATATCCGATCCTATCTTAGTGATAGACAGAAATATGTAGCCATCATTGATATAACTTCTCCCACTCTACCATTAACCATAGGAGTGCCACTGGGCAGCATCCTAGGACCTCTACTACTTCTTATATACATCAATGCCTAATGTCTCTAACATTCTTAAACCTATATTATTGGCTGATGATACTACCCTCATCTACTCAGACCCCAACAAACACACACACTAAATAATGCTGTGAATAATGAATTAAAAAAAGTCCACTTGTGGATGTCAACCAACAAACTCACACTAAACATAAAAAAAGACCTACTTCATCTTATTTGGAACAAAATCAACAAATTCAATTCAGCTTCAGATAGACAATGTTAACATCAGCAATAAAAATGATGGAAAGTTCCTTGGCCTATACATAGACAAGAGACTCAACTTCAGCACCTACATACAACACATAACTAAGAAAGTCTCACAAACGGTTGGTATACTCTCTAAAATCAGATATTATGTTCCAAACTCTGCTCTCCTATTAATATACTATGCGCTAATCTATCCTTATGGTATCTGTGCATGGGGTATCTGTGAGCATATGGTATCTGTGCATGGGGTTCAACCACTGAAATCTACCTCAAACCCATCATCACCCAGCAAAAATTTGCTATCAGAACAATAACAATCTCTGCTTTCGGACAACACTCAACCCCTTTGTTTAAATCCCTAAACATGCTAAACATAAACTCACTCCACACATTCTCTAGTGCCATTTACATTTACAAAATCCTGTTCTTAAATGCAAACTCTTCTTCTGAAACTTTTCCTGGACAGATGTAATAGGACCCATAATCACCACACCAGAAATAAATATATCTTTGATATCCCCAGAGTCAAACTCAATCAGATTCAGATTCAGATTCAGATGTTTATTCAGGTAAGGTATATACATACAAGTGATGTTACATTAATGGATTGATATATAGATAGAGCTAGTACATACAATGCCTAAAGCCACTATTACGCAATGCGTTTCGGGCAAGAAAAACATTAATATCTAGAACTTAATACTAATTGAGCATAAAGAATAAAAGATGTTGAGAACAAATACAAATAAAGATAAAAAAAAAAGGGGGAACATGACTGAAAAAGCAGCACAAATACAATAGGTTGACAAACAGTGTTGAATAAAAAAAAAAAAAAAAAAAAAAAAAAAAAAAAAAAAAAAACAGACATGGGTTGACAATAGAGGAGTGAGGTAGATTACAGGGAATTTATTAGGTAGTGTTTAGTTTTTATCTTAAACTGGTTGAGAGAGGTACAGTCTTTAACATGGTTGGGAAGGTCATTCCACATTCTGGGCCCCTTGATTTGCAGAGCATTTCTAGTTTGATTAAGACGTACTCTAGGAATATCAAAACTGTATTTATTTCTGGTGTGGTGCTCATGGGTTCTGTTACAACCTTCTATGAAGCTTTTAAGATCAGGATTGGCATTATAGTTTAGCGTTTTATATATGTATAATACACATGAGAGAATGTGCAGTGACTTAATATCTAACATATTAAGAGATTTGAGTAGGGGTACCGAGTGATGTCTGGGGCCAGAGTTGGATATTGTATCGTTATATTGTTTTGTTATATTATATTGTTAGATATAATCTGTGTAAATACTCTATTCAAATAAAGAGATCTAGTTTATGGAACTCATTCTAAAACGAATTGAAAATCTGTCCAACGTTTGCCTTATTCAAAACTAAAACTAAAAAGGTACCTAATATCCTTACAGTTTATTTCTGGTGTGGTGATATTTATTTCTGGTGTGGTGATTAGAGGTTTTATTACATCTGTCAAGAAAGAGTTTCAGTTCAGGATTTGCATTTAGGAACAAGGTTTTGTACATGTAAATAGCACAAGAGAATGTATGGAGTGAGTTTATGTTTAACATGTTTAGGGATCTAAACAAGGAGGCTGAATGTTGTCTGAAAATAAAAAACAGAGTATAAAAATTCGCTCCCCCATTTACTAGATCAATAATCATTCATAGTTTGTACTTGTCTCTTGTCCAGAAGATAAAGTTTCTATCCCCAGCTGACTTGAGATATACTTACACATGTTATATATAATCCTTAACATCAGTCAACATTGATGAAAGCTTCCAACATAATCATCAACAAACATGAGTAAACTCAGGTAAACTCAGGTAAACTGAGGTAAACTCATGTAAACTCAGGTAAACCGAGGTAAACTCAGGTAAACTCAAGTAAACTCAGGTAAACTGATGTAAACTCAGGTAAACTGATGTAAACTCAGGTAAACTGATATAAACTCAGGTAAACTGATGTAAACTCAGGTAAACTCAGGTCAGTGACGTGTGGCTGCCAGTTCGATGCCCTGTATATTTATTAACATTTTCTCCTATGGTTGTTGGTCTTTGCTTTTATTTTAGAAGAGTTTGAGGGGTGAATATTGTCTTGTTGAATCCTTTAAAGCATTTTCATAGTCTAATGATCGGCAGTTAGAGCTGACAAATACCATTTATTTCCCTGACGATTGTAATATTGAACTTTATTTTTAAAATTATAATAAAATCCAAGACTATTCTTTTCAGTGCCACATTGATCTGTCAGTTCCTGCAAGAATAGCAGGCAAAGTAAACATGACTGCTATCATGGCTGCTGCCGCTCAAAGACACTGGAAGGTCGTGTGGATAATCCTTGACGTCCACGTCAAGATGACATGTGAAGAAGCAGACTTTGTCATCACCAAAGCCGCTGATAATAATCAGTGGGATATTGTACATCAGGTCCTTAGACGAAACTTGCCGTTGCCAACTAAGACGTTCAAGAGCTTGATCCAGAGAGCTGACGATCAGGGGCTGTGGGAAAGTGTGTTCACAGTCCTCCAGCAGAATTTTAGGTATAAGGATGAATGTCTTTGTGAAGTGCTGTCAAAGATGGTGACAAGGCGGCACTGGAAGAGGATAACCGAGTTACTCACTTTAGTGGATACGAAGTTCGATGAGGCTTTGGCTAAGGCTGCCCTTGCCGAAGATCTTGAAGAGGTTAGAAATACCATCAAGAAATATGACGAAGAGACGCTGGACGGGACTCGGCTGGTGGTGGCAGCAGGCGGGACGAGTGACGAGGTTGCCTATCTCCTCTACCGCTCCTACTGCACCGGTAAAGACGTGGTTTATAAGAATTCTCTACTCCTAGCTGCCATGAATGGCCACCTAGAAATACTGATGCAACTGTTCGACCGTCATTTAAAATATTACACCTACAGTTTTCTTAGTCGGGCCAGGCACTTAGCAGCGGAGGGAAGATTTGAAGATACCGAAAAGCTTCTTCAAACTGCATTATCATCGAAAGCTAAAAGTATGTGCTCTTGAACGCACAGATAGATTACTGGTTATTAGTGAAATAATCAGTAATATTAGTGAAGATTACTGATATTAGTGAAATTAGTGCCATATATAGTCTAGGTTTAAATTTAAAATACCCAAAGTCATTGATAAAGCTGCCTAATTACTCGTAACACTTTCTTTAGTTTGATAAAAGTAAGAAGAATACAATAATTATGCCATTTAATGATAATTTCAATGAAATTCATACATTACTATAATAATTTCATATCACTGTAGCATTTACAAATCATAAAAAGCCATCTCACTTCAAATTCCATTGGATGTACGTATAAAATTCTCTGTAAAGATTGTAATAAGTTCTATGTTGGTCAAGTAAGTATAAACATCTTTACCAAAGAATAAATTAACACAAATATATTATAAGAACAGGTCAAGAGTCCAATGCATTGTTTGGTCACTTAATGGATTTTAATCATTCAATTAATAGGACCAATTCATGCAAAATTGTCGGGTAAATCAATTACAAAAAACAATTTTATTAAATCTTAATTTATAAAATGTAGTGAATTAGATAATATTAATGTAAGTCCATGATTATATAAATTATATAGCTTTATAATTTGTAAGATTTGTGATAGGTGTAAAATTATGTAAAGGATAAGTGTATGTGTGGTACATTCCAAGAATGAGGCAATACCCATTTAATTATCCAGTAATTCATGTCACTGGTACTGTGTACGTTTAGGGGTGATCCTGGATGACATGGGTTCGAATCCTGGCCGGGTCAAAGAGTTCTTAGTGATATATGGCTTGCGCGTTCATGCAGCTTTCTCATATATATATATATATATATATATATATATATATATATATATATATATATATATATATATATATATATATATATATATATATATATATATATATATATATATATATATATATATGCGAAAAATCCACAGAGAAATATGAAATGAGGTGAACGTTTCGGCTTGTTAAAGTCTTTGTCAAAGGCAAAGGCTTTAACAAGCCGAAACGTTCACCTCATTTCATATTTCTCTGTGGATTTTCCGCATAAAATGATCAGTGTTTTGTGATCGTCAATTGCATATGTATATATATATATATATATATATATATATATATATATATATATATATATATATATATATATATACTGTATATATATATATATATATATATATATATATATATATATATATATATATATATATATATATATATATGACAATGTCAGACCACGGAGGAAAAATGAAAAGAAGAAGATGGTGAAGAAGAAGATCAGAAGATGAAGAAGATGAAGATGAAGAGCAATTTGGTGAGCATCAGAAGATGCTCACCAAATTGATTGGGAGATGGCTTCTTCAATAACGAATTGTAAAAGCACCTATAACAGAAACATAATTGAATCTGCTTTGATACAGATTACAAAAGAAAGTAATTTGAACATTAGCAGTGGTCTATATAACTTAGATCCATTTTTAATAGATCAATTAAAGGGCGATTTAAGTAGGATCATTGGAACACATTTGTCTCACTAATTCATTGTATATATTTACTATTTTATGCTATAATTATCTCTTTGTGGGCCTGTATGTGGTTGCTGCATCAGATGGGCCAATGGGCTGCATCAGATGGGCCAATAGGCCCTCTTCAGTGTACACGTATTGTACCTCACTTCACTCCACCATTCTCTCCTGCCATTTATGTCCAGTACTCGATCTGTAAAATCACTCCTTCTGAAGATGTATTAATATACGAAAGTACTTAAGGAAATTTCTGTTTCATTTTTCCTCCGTGGTCTGACATTGTCACATTTTTAATCACGTGTTTATTTTCGTGATATACAAACACACACACACACACACATATATATATATATATATATATATATATATATATATATATATATATATATATATATATATATGTCGTACCTAGTAGCCAGAACTCACTTCTCAGCCTACTATGCATGGCCCGATTTGCTCAATAAGCCAAGTTTTCATGAATTAATTGTTTTTCGATTACCTAACCTACCTAACCCAACCTAACCTAACTTTTTCGGCTACCTAACCTAACCTAACCTATAAAGATAGGTTAGGTTAGGTTAGGTAGGGTTGGTTAGGTTCGGTCATATATCTGCGTTAATTTTAACTCCAATAAAAAAAATTGACCTCATGCATAATGAAATGGGTAGCTTTTTTTTTTTTTTTTTGAGATATATACAAGAGTTGTTACATTCTTGTACAGCCACTAGTACGCGTAGCATTTCGGGCAAGTCCTTAATCCTATGGTCCCTGGAATACGATCCCCTGCCGCGAAGAATCGTTTTTTCATCCAAGTACACATTTTACTGTTGCGTTAAACAGAGGCTACAGTTAAGGAATTGCGCCCAGTAAATCCTCCCCGGCCAGGATACGAACCCATGACATAGCGCTCGCGGAACGCCAGGCGAGTGTCTTACCACTACACCACGGAGACTGCTTTATCATTTCATAAGAAAAAAATTTGAGAAAATATATTAATTCAGGAAAACTTGGCTTATTAGGCAAATCGGGCCTTGCATAGTAGGCTGAAAAGTGTGTTCTGGCTACTAGGTACGACATATATATATATATATATATATATATATATATATATATATATATATATATATATATATATATATATATATATATATATATATATATATATATATATATATATATATATATATATATATATATATATATAAACCCTTTTTCTTTGGAACATCCCTTTGTGGCCTCAAGAAGAAAGATGGTGGAGTCAGACCCATTGCCGTGGGTAACACACTTCGGCGCCTTGTTGCTAGGGCAGCTGTCAGAAAAATTAGCATAGACGCTGCGACGATGCTTCGACCCCATCAACTAGGTTTTGGTGTCCCCCATGGCTGTGAAGCAGCAGCTCATGCAGCATGAGCCTATATCAAGCACCTCCCAGAAAATAAGGCATTAATTAAATTAGACTTTAAAAATGCCTTCAACCAGGTAAAAATGGATGTGGTACTGGAAGCAGTTCGAACAAGCTTTCCTTCTCTACTCCCCTTCGTCTCAGCAGGGTACAGTAGGGAATCGACGCTGCTGTTTGGGGAACATGAAGTTGTTTCTGCAGAAGGTGTCCAGCAGGGAGACCCACTTGCCCCTTTTCTTTTTTGCATGGCTGTTAAAGAGGTCACAAGCAGGTTGACCAGCGAACTCAACATCTGGTTCCTGGACGATGGCACCCTGGCAGGGACACAGGAGTCCCTGCTAGAAGATCTACAGCTGGTGAAATCTAAGGGAGAGGAGTTAGGACTCACCCTAAACCCATTAAAAAGTGAAATCATCTCATCTAGCCAACCAACCATAGATGTAGTGCGAATCATATTGCCAGGAGCCCAAGTGATCGCTCCCACCGACAGTGTGCTGCTAGGGGCACCTCTGGGCTCGAGCGCCATTGAGGTAGTCCTCGAAGAAAAGCTGAACGACCTGAGGAGGATAGAGGGAAGAATAGGGGCTTTGGACGCCCACGATGCTTTGTACCTTCTCACAAGGTGCCTGGCTTTGCCCAGACTGACCTATTTTCTAAGGTGTGCTCCCTCCTTCGACTGCCCAAAATTAACAGAATATGACACACTCCTAAGGTCAATAACCGTGAAAGTGTTAAACCTCTCCCTGCAAGATGACCAATGGGACCAAGCAACGCTCCCAGTTAGACTCGGGGGAATAGGTATTCGCAAGGCGACACAGTTAGCATTGCCAGCATTCTTATCCTCGACCAGTGCAACAGGTGAATTAGTTAAGGAAATACTACCGGAACACCTAAGAGACTCCATTGGGATTCATGATCCCAAATTCGCGGAAGGAGCCGGTCAGTGGGACACTCTTGTCAATTCTCATCCTCGATCGACTTGTCCAAATGACTGCAAACAGTCCAAATGGGATAGCCCCATAGTGGAGAACATCGCCACATCATTGCTGGAGGCAGCTTTCAGGAAGGACAAAGCGCGTCTTCTAGCTGTGCAAGCGCCCCATGCCGCGGACTTCCTGTTGGCAGTCCCTAATTCCGCCTTGGGCACCCGCCTGGACCATCGGACCCTAAGTATTGGTGTTGCTCTGCGCCTTGCCGCCCCTATCTCCACCGAGCACCGGTGTATTTGCGGCCATGCACGGGCAGACCAATACGGCAGTCATGGTCTCATCTGTCGTAAGACACAGGGAAAGATTGCCAGACATGAAGCAGTCAATGACATCATCAAGAGTAATTTGGCTTCAGCTGGGTGCCCAGCACAAAGGGAACCTCAGTTGTGCAGACCTGACAACAGCCAAAAACGCCCAGATGGAGTCACCCAGCAGCCGTGGAGGGAAGGTAAACAGGTCGTGTGGGACTACACGTGTGCATCCACATTGGCTGATACCTATCTACCTTACAGCGCAGCTGAGGGAGGCGGGGCGGCCACCTTCAGGGAGACCCAGAAAACTAACAAGTACAGGGACCTAGAACGTTGTTACAGGTTCGTGCCAATAGGCTCTGAGACTCTGGGCGCCTGGGGTAAATGTGCACTTAAGTTCCTGAAGGAGCTGGGCGAGGAACTCATTGGGAAGACTAGAGACCCAAGAGCGGCCAGTTTTATGTTCCAGCGCCTCAGTGTCGCTGTTCAGAGGGGAAATGCGTGCTGTATCTTGGGTACGCACCCGACCCCCGAGGAGCTGGACGAGGTCTTCGAACACTGATTGGTATATTGTTATATAAGTGTGTGTTTTCTGTAAACTGTAGCATTGCAATAAAATAAAAAAAATAATAACAACTGCACTGGCTTCCAGGTTCCAGGTTCAGGTTTGACTAGTACATAATAAGGTACCTGAATGTAGGTATGGATCAAATTTAGTCATCCACTTGGGCATGACTGGAGCAACATTGGCATTAAAGGTTTGCAAACCCCTACTCATTATCAGACCAGTCTCAACTCAGGGTGCAAAGCATAGAAGGAATTTACCACATGACCTCTTCTCCTGCAATGCGTGCAATACCTGCCAGTGGTCGGAACAGCCGAACCCACTGCAGGCTTAATCACTACATTACTTGAGGTTGACAACCCTGTCTGTTGTTTCTCAGATTTAGGCTTTACAGGAGAAGGGTTCAGGGGAGAAGGTGAAGTAGCTGGTCGGGTCTGGAAAACATGAGTTTTAGGAGCATAATGATTAGTTATAGCATTATAATGATTAATTGGTGCTCTAAAAGGCACTTTAGTAAGTAATTCATGCTCATCAGCTAGCTTGGCTCGTTTCATAAGATCAGTGGTTTGTTTATTTTCTGCCATAAACAAAGATAATTTCTCTGGTAGACATCCCAATACTTTCTCAGCTACTATGAGGTCTCTCAAAGTCTCAAACTCTGTAATATTAAGTGCTTTAACCCATTTATCAGTGATTTAATTTAACCCGTACAAAGTCAGAAATAGTATGGTCATGTGCTCTTTTTAAACTTCTGAATTTTTGTCTATGTGCCTCTGGGATCTGCTGGTATGCATTCAAGATGCTCTGTTGAACAAATTTAAAATCGAAAGAATTCTCAGCAGGCAAAGATGCAAATACCTCCTGAGCTTTACCCTAAAATTACCCTTGCATAATGGCAACCCATTGATCGACAGGCCAGTTCATGCTGACTGCTAATTTCTTAAAATGCAAAAAAAAATATTCCTGGATCTTCTTCATTAAACTTAGGTAAATCTACATGTTTACTGTACTTGGAAGAACTATTTGTACTCTCTGGATTATTACTAGTGTTACCCAAACCTGCTGCAATTCTCTGCTGTTCTAACCTGTTATTATTTTCAGCCATATTCTGCTGAATTTCTAATTGTTTAGTTTGTTGCTCTGCTAGATGTAATTGAGCCTCCAACATCTGTTGCGTAGTCTCCAATTCAAGTTGTTTTTGTTGGTTCTGCAACTCCAACCTCTGTTTGTCTGCTTCCAGTCTAGCCATTTCTAATTTAGTCTCCATCTCCAACTTTAAGATTGCCACCTTGTCACTTGACTCTTCTTCTAACTCTCCTAAACACTCCTCGTCAAGTTTCTCCTCCTCCACCAAGTGTGTGACAATAACTCTTAACTCTTGAGCTTTCAACATTTTACTGGAAACTGCTAGGTTCAATTTATCAGCCAGCAATAACAAACCAGACTTCCTCAAGTCTTTAATTTTACCCAAATTTGGCTGTTCCACCAGCACAGCAACTTGATCCTCCATGGTTGGCTCAATTATCACAACTTAGCACTTGTAACAACACTGAAAATTATGCTTGGCCCCTGGCACAAGCTGAACACTTACCTCAAATCGTGAAGCATTGAGAAGTTGTCACAGCAGCTCAGATCGACATAGAAATGCACAACGGCTTGATTAGGTGTCACTAGATAATCACAGAGTACCTAGGAAGGCAATTGCTATTAATAATTAGCACTGTCAATTTGTACATACATTTCAGGGAATTAAGGTTTAAGCTCCCCGACAGTGGCCCTCATTTGTCACAACCCTCGAGACTTAGTAAGGTTCTCTTCCAACAGTAATCAAAGTATAAGAAAATCGGCCTTGCCAAAAAGTGTCTAGGGTATGAATAAAACACTGCATAAACGGGAAAACAATATAACTATGCTAAGGGTGACACAATATAACACATAAATGGTAAAAATATAACAGCCAGAAATATTCTTCAGCAAGCAATAATATCAATGAAATTCCTTACTAAACACAGACCATCTCTTAAAAGACATGAATGAATAAATGGTGTAGCACAATTAGTCATACAAAGAGAATTAACTAAGTAATCAGCTAAAATAACAATAACCACAGACTTAACTCAAATACATGTCTCCACTCGATCAGCTCAGCCATGCTTCTGAGTAAATCCTGGCTCGCAGGGCAGGCGTCCTACCAACATCAACTAAGCATCCACATGAACTCTTGTGAAACTCTACTAACAAAAGTATAGTACTAATAACCATTAATTCCATAATCTTAAGAGTATATAATACTGTTACATTGCTCTCAAGAATTTAATGGCAAACAATAATAAGAATTAATCAAGGTTGAAATATAAACGCTAGCTTGACAACCAGCCCCAAACCTGGACACATCCAAATATGGTCATCCCCCCACACGGAATAAACCACACTCCCTCCAACAGGAAATAACTTGCTCTCAAGCCTCATACAAATATAATGCAACTCAGGCACACTACAGCATGTTAAAATATACATCATACAAGTCTAATATCATACAATGTCAACCGGATACACAACTGAATACTATACTAATTATAGAATAGAACAATAATTATTAATAAGCATCATGATAATGTTGGAATCCATGTAGGATTTGTAACAACCCTATGTAACCGTGCTACTAGCTAGGCTTGTGTGATATGTAGAGATATTGTGTAGTATAGGCCAGTGTTTCTGGGCATCCCTAAGTGTTTGTGTTGTGATAGGGTACCACGTGGGGCTTACTACCCCGAGCTGCTTCAAGCTTTCGAGTTCTTTTCAAGTAGACTTTACCCTAGCTTGTCGTAATTGTATAACCTGGTATCCTGCCTATGTGGACCAAGGCTTTTAACATAAGATAGTGTGGTAAAGTAGTTATTGTTATGATAGTAATGTATATGGGGGGTTGTTAGAGGGGGTTAATAAATAAGTAATATTACAGGAGTTTCCATTCTCCCTGTGAAGGGGATCAGTGATCTTCCGCTAGACTGACAGTTATTTTAAGCCACTATTTTAATATTGTTTTATGTTCTTATTGGGGGCCGGGCCTATCTGATCTCCACTAATTTTGATACATTCTGATTCTAGCTGTTGGCCCTTCCCATTAATACTCATTACCCCATAACAGTAAGCAAATTCATAACAAGCTCCCGGACAGGCCCTCACTTGCTATAAATTTGCTTACTGTTATGGGGGGGGGGGGGGAATGATCGAAACTGATCGAAACTGTGAACGCCAAGAAATCCGGACTCCACCTGCCAAAGATCATTGGGGAATATAAACCTTTATATGCGTATGGAAATGTCAAGACACACAAGCCTGGAAACCCACTTCGGCCAATCATTAGCCAGATACCCACACCCACGTACAGACTGGCGAAGCGACTCAACGGCCTGCTGACTCCTTATGTTCCTTGCGCCTTCAGCCTGAAGTCTCCAAAGGAATTTGTTGACTTACTGCGGGGCACACGGGCCATAGGGATAAGAGCCTCGTTGGACATAGAATCGCTGTTTACCAACGTACCTGTGGACGAGACAATCGGGATGATAGCCGACAGAGTGTATCGTGATCCAGCCTGTACTCCTCTTGACATACCAGAAAATATTCTGAGGAAACTACTCCAAGCTTGTACTAAAGAGGCACCCTTCTTGAGCCCGGATGGGCACATGTATAAGCAAGTAGATGGGGTCGCCATGGGTTCTCCCCTAGGTGTCCTGTTTGCAAACTTCTACATGGGTACCATCGAGCAAAAAGTCTTAGTCGACATGAACTTGAAACCGGCCATATACTGCAGGTATGTTGACGACATTTTTACACAGGTACCTGATGTCAGACATCTGCAGGAGCTGAAGGAGGCATTTGAGCAGAGTTCCGTGCTGCGTTTCACTTACGAGATGGAAAAGGATGGGAAGCTGCCCTTTCTAGATGTAACAGTCATGGAAAAGAGCGGAGGTTTCCACACTGCAGCCTAAGGAAACGAACATAGGAATGTGCCTAAATGCCAACAGCGACTGCCCAGACAGGTACAAGAGGAGTGTTGTTAACGCATTTGTCGACCGTGCTCTCAGCCACAGCTCAGAATGGAAGCAAGTCGACGAAGAACTCTGTAGGGTAAGGCAGGTCCTAGTCAACAACGGCTTCTCCAATGGTTTCGTGGAAGACATCATAAGAAGGAAAGTGAAATGCCATGCAACCTCTGAAGAGACAACTAACACAACACCTATACCCTCTATTAGACTATTTTACAGGAACTTCTTTTCCACAGCTCATAAAACGGAGGAAAGGGTCCTGAAAGATATTGTTAATAGAAACGTTATCCCTACAGACAAAAATCAGAAGATACAACTGACAATTTACTATAAAACCAGAAAAACGGCCAGCCTACTCATGAGAAACTCTCCAGACACAAAACAGAACGCTTTAAAGGAGACTAACGTCGTCTATGCCTTCAAATGCCCTCTTGGGGACTGTAAGCTCCAAAAAACCCAGTATATAGGCAAGACAACAACATCTCTTTCTAGGCGTTTAACGATGCATAAGCAGCAGGGCTCCATTAAGGAACATATAATCTCTTCCCACAACCAAACCATCGCCAGAGAAATCCTAGTAAACAACACAGAAATCATCGATAGATACAGCGATAGCAGACGGCTTGACGTTTGCGAGGCACTACACATCAAGAAGTCAACACCAGCAATCAACAGCCAATTAATGCACAACTATATTCTACCCACCTCAAGACTCCGCTCCAATATAGAAGCATCAAGAAATATGGACCAATAGGCTTTCTACAATCACTTCTATTCAATACCCATTGTTTCGTGTTCTGTCTTGTGTTGATGAAATTAATACCCTATTACAGCCCGTCCTCCAAAAATGGGGTGGTAAATGTAAGAAGACAAATAAGTGCAATTATGTACTATTCATAGCAGTTAGGAATTGTACTTATTTTCACTTAGTATTAAATCGTACTGTCAGATATATTGTGAATATTTGAGTTTACCTGAAAAACTGAATAGAAAACCACAACCTCACCTAACCGTCTTAGTTTTTGAAGATAATAATTGTATTGCTTCTTAATTACAATTAGTACTTAACATATAGCTATATTGATATTACAGTTTTATAAAACTAATAAAACAAAACTAAAATATATTAATAAATTCTAAAGTAACAGGATATTTTAAAATTTTGTATAAAGTCTATATTGTTTAATTAACCTGAAAAAGAAATTCCTGATATTTAAAACTTGTATATTGCAAATCGAAATTGAAAACGTCATCCTAAAATTCTGAGTGACTTAACAGAAAACGAGAAGAATTAAAGTGGGGGAGGGAGTTGGGTCAATGTAACAGCCCCATAAGTGCAATTATGCACTGCTTATTACAGTAAGAAAGTGTACTTATTACACTTAGTATTAAATCGTACTGTCAATTCGGAGGATGGGTTGCCTATTAATGCCACCTCACCCCATCCACCTCTCTCAAATGTAGATATAAAAACGGAGATGCGTAAGTTCTATTCAGTTGTGTATTTGTAAACTAAAGTCTTTGAAAATGTAATAAGTTTTACGAAACGCGCTCGTGTCGCGTCAGACTAGAAATAAAAATGAATTTTGGAGAATTGATTTTTGATTTACCTCCAACAGTGAAAAGAAATGTACGAAAGATTGAAAAAATTCGTGTTAGAATTATTAATCTTACTTTTTCCGTCATATTTAATAAAATATATATATATATATATATATATATATATATATATATATATATGTCGTACCTAGTAGCCAGAACGCACTTCTCGGCCTACTATGCAAGGCCCGATTTGCCTAATAAGCCAAGTTTTCCTGAATTATTATATTTTCTCAATTTTTTTTCTTATGAGATGATAAAGCTACCCATTTCATTATGTATGAGGTCAATATTTTTTTATTGGAGTTAAAATTAACGTAGATATATGACCAAACCTAACCAACCCTACCTAACCTAACCTAACCTATCTTTTTAGGTTAGGTTAGGTTAGGTAGCCGAAAAAGTTAGGTTAGGTTTGGTTAGGTAGGTTAGGTAGTCGAAAAACAATTAATTCATGAAAACTTGGCTTATTATTCAAATCGGGCCTTGCATAGTAGGCAGAGAAGTGCGTTCTGGCTATTAGGTACGACATATGTATATATATATATATATATATATATATATATATATATATATATATATATATATATATATATATATATATATATATATATATATATATATATATATATATATATATGCGAACAAGCCAGAATGGTCCCCTGGACAATATGCAACTGAAAACTCACACCCCAGAAGTGACTCGAACCCATACTCCCAGAAGCAACGCAACTGGTATGTACAAGACGCCTTAATCCACTTGACCATCACGACCGGACATAATGAGGTGATAGCCGAGGCTATTTGAACCACCCCACCGCCGGCACTCGGATAGTTATCTTGGGCATAGCATTTTACCAAATCACCTCATTCTTAGGGGCACACGTGAGGAACACAAATGCGAACAAGCCAGAATGGTCCCCTGGACAATATGCAACTGAAAACTCACACCCCAGAAGTGACTCGAACCCATACTCCCAGAAGCAACGCAACTGGTATGTACAAGACGCCTTAATCCACTTGACCATCACGACCGGACATAATGAGGTGATAGCCGAGGCTATTTGAACCACCCCACCGCCGGCACTCGGATAGTTATCTTGGGCATAGCAATTTACCAAATCACCTCATTCTGGGGTGTGAGTTTTCAGTTGCATATTGTCCAGGGGACCATTCTGGCTTGTTCGCATTTGTGTTCCTCACGTGTGCCCCTAAGAATGAGGTGATTTGGTAAAATGCTATGCCCAAGATAACTATCCGAGTGCCGGCGGTGGGGTGGTTCAAATAGCCTCGGCTATCACCTCATTATGTCCGGTCGTGATGGTCAAGTGGATTAAGGCGTCTTGTACATACCAGTTGCGTTGCTTCTGGGAGTATGGGTTCGAGTCACTTCTGGGGTGTGAGTTTTCAGTTGCATATTGTCCAGGGGACCATTCTGGCTTGTTCGCATTTGTGTTCCTCACGTGTGCCCCTAAGAATGAGGTGATTTGGTAAAATGCTATGCCCAAGATAACTATCCGAGTGCCGGCGGTGGGGTGGTTCAAATAGCCTCGGCTATCACCTCATTATGTCCGGTCGTGATGGTCAAGTGGATTAAGGCGTCTTGTACATACCAGTTGCGTTGCTTCTGGGAGTATGGGTTCGAGTCACTTCTGGGGTGTGATATCGAGTTTTCAGTTGCATATTGTCCAGGGGACCATTCTGGCTTGTTCGCATTTGTGTTCCTCACGTGTGCCCCTAAGAATGAGGTGATTTGGTAAAATGCTATGCCCAAGATAACTATCCGAGTGCCGGCGGTGGGGTGGTTCAAATAGCCTCGGCTATCACCTCATTATGTCCGGTCGTGATGGTCAAGTGGATTAAGGCGTCTTGTACATACCAGTTGCGTTGCTTCTGGGAGTATGGGTTCGAGTCACTTCTGGGGTGTGAGTTTTCAGTTGCATATTGTCCAGGGGACCATTCTGGCTTGTTCGCATTTGTGTTCCTCACGTGTGCCCCTAAGAATGAGGTGATTTGGTAAAATGCTATGCCCAAGATAACTATCCGAGTGCCGGCGGTGGGGTGGTTCAAATAGCCTCGGCTATCACCTCATTATGTCCGGTCGTGATGGTCAAGTGGATTAAGGCGTCTTGTACATACCAGTTGCGTTGCTTCTGGGAGTATGGGTTCGAGTCACTTCTGGGGTGTGAGTTTTCAGTTGCATATTGTCCAGGGGACCATTCTGGCTTGTTCGCATTTGTGTTCCTCACGTGTGCCCCTAAGAATGAGGTGATTTGGTAAAATGCTATGCCCAAGATAACTATCCGAGTGCCGGCGGTGGGGTGGTTCAAATAGCCTCGGCTATCACCTCATTATGTCCGGTCGTGATGGTCAAGTGGATTAAGGCGTCTTGTACATACCAGTTGCGTTGCTTCTGGGAGTATGGGTTCGAGTCACTTCTGGGGTGTGATATCGAGTTTTCAGTTGCATATTGTCCAGGGGACCATTCTGGCTTGTTCGCATTTGTGTTCCTCACGTGTGCCCCTAAGAATGAGGTGATTTGGTAAAATGCTATGCCCAAGATAACTATCCGAGTGCCGGCGGTGGGGTGGTTCAAATAGCCTCGGCTATCACCTCATTATGTCCGGTCGTGATGGTCAAGTGGATTAAGGCGTCTTGTACATACCAGTTGCGTTGCTTCTGGGAGTATGGGTTCGAGTCACTTCTGGGGTGTGAGTTTTCAGTTGCATATTGTCCAGGGGACCATTCTGGCTTGTTCGCATTTGTGTTCCTCACGTGTGCCCCTAAGAATGAGGTGATTTGGTAAAATGCTATGCCCAAGATAACTATCCGAGTGCCGGCGGTGGGGTGGTTCAAATAGCCTCGGCTATCACCTCATTATGTCCGGTCGTGATGGTCAAGTGGATTAAGGCGTCTTGTACATACCAGTTGCGTTGCTTCTGGGAGTATGGGTTCGAGTCACTTCTGGGGTGTGAGTTTTCAGTTGCATATTGTCCAGGGGACCATTCTGGCTTGTTCGCATTTGTGTTCCTCACGTGTGCCCCTAAGAATGAGGTGATTTGGTAAAATGCTATGCCCAAGATAACTATCCGAGTGCCGGCGGTGGGGTGGTTCAAATAGCCTCGGCTATCACCTCATTATGTCCGGTCGTGATGGTCAAGTGGATTAAGGCGTCTTGTACATACCAGTTGCGTTGCTTCTGGGAGTATGGGTTCGAGTCACTTCTGGGGTGTGAGTTTTCAGTTGCATATTGTCCAGGGGACCATTCTGGCTTGTTCGCATTTGTGTTCCTCACGTGTGCCCCTAAGAATGAGGTGATTTGGTAAAATGCTATGCCCAAGATAACTATCCGAGTGCCAGCGGTGGGGTGGTTCAAATAGCCTCGGCTATCACCTCATTATGTCCGGTCGTGATGGTCAAGTGGATTAAGGCGTCTTGTACATACCAGTTGCGTTGCTTCTGGGAGTATGGGTTCGAGTCACTTCTGGGGTGTGAGTTTTCAGTTGCATATTGTCCAGGGGACCATTCTGGCTTGTTCGCATTTGTGTTCCTCACGTGTGCCCCTAAGAATGAGGTGATTTGGTAAAATGCTATGCCCAAGATAACTATCCGAGTGCCGGCGGTGGGGTGGTTCAAATAGCCTCGGCTATCACCTCATTATGTCCGGTCGTGATGGTCAAGTGGATTAAGGCGTCTTGTACATACCAGTTGCGTTGCTTCTGGGAGTATGGGTTCGAGTCACTTCTGGGGTGTGAGTTTTCAGTTGCATATTGTCCAGGGGACCATTCTGGCTTGTTCGCATTTGTGTTCCTCACGTGTGCCCCTAAGAATGAGGTGATTTGGTAAAATGCTATGCCCAAGATAACTATCCGAGTGCCGGCGGTGGGGTGGTTCAAATAGCCTCGGCTATCACCTCATTATGTCCGGTCGTGATGGTCAAGTGGATTAAGGCGTCTTGTACATACCAGTTGCGTTGCTTCTGGAAGTATGGGTTCGAGTCACTTCTGGGGTGTGAGTTTTCAGTTGCATATTGTCCAGGGGACCATTCTGGCTTGTTCGCATTTGTGTTCCTCACGTGTGCCCCTAAGAATGAGGTGATTTGGTAAAATGCTATGCCCAAGATAACTATCCGAGTGCCGGCGGTGGGGTGGTTCAAATAGCCTCGGCTATCACCTCATTATGTCCGGTCGTGATGGTCAAGTGGATTAAGGCGTCTTGTACATACCAGTTGCGTTGCTTCTGGGAGTATGGGTTCGAGTCACTTCTGGGGTGTGAGTTTTCAGTTGCATATTGTCCAGGGGACCATTCTGGCTTGTTCGCATTTGTGTTCCTCACGTGTGCCCCTAAGAATGAGGTGATTTGGTAAAATGCTATGCCCAAGATAACTATCCGAGTGCCGGCGGTGGGGTGGTTCAAATAGCCTCGGCTATCACCTCATTATGTCCGGTCGTGATGGTCAAGTGGATTAAGGCGTCTTGTACATACCAGTTGCGTTGCTTCTGGGAGTATGGGTTCGAGTCACTTCTGGGGTGTGAGTTTTCAGTTGCATATTGTCCAGGGGACCATTCTGGCTTGTTCGCATTTGTGTTCCTCACGTGTGCCCCTAAGAATGAGGTGATTTGGTAAAATGCTATGCCCAAGATAACTATCCGAGTGCCGGCGGTGGGGTGGTTCAAATAGCCTCGGCTATCACCTCATTATGTCCGGTCGTGATGGTCAAGTGGATTAAGGCGTCTTGTACATACCAGTTGCGTTGCTTCTGGGAGTATGGGTTCGAGTCACTTCTGGGGTGTGAGTTTTCATTTATATATATATATATATATATATATATATATATATATATATATATATATATATATATATATATATATATTTATCATTTCATTTATCATTTATTTATCATTTCATAAGAAAAATATTAGAGAAAATATATTAATTCATGAAAACTTGGCTTATTAGGCAAATCGGGCCTTGCATAGTAGGCTGAGAAGTGCGTTCTGGCTACTAGGTACGACATATATATATATATATATATATATATATATATATATATATATATATATATATATATATATATATATATATATATATATATATATATATATATATATATATATACTAGGTACGACATATATATATATATATATATATATATATATATATATATATATATATATATATATATATATATATATATATATATATATATATATATATATATGTCGTACCTAGTAGCCAGAACGCACTTCTCAGCCTACTATGCAAGGCCCGATTTGCCTAATAAGCCAAGTTTTCATGAATTAATATATTTTCTCTAATATTTTTCTTATGAAATGATAAATCTACCCATTTCATTACGTATGAGGTCAATTTATTTTTATTGGAGTTAAAATTAACGTCGATATATGACCGAACCTAACCAACCCTACCTAACCTAACCTAACCTATCTTTATAGGTTAGGTTAGGTTAGGTAGCCGAAAAAGTTAGGTTAGGTTAGGTTAGGTAGGTTAGGTAGTCGAAAAACAATTAATTCATGAAAACTTGGCTTGTTAGGCAAATCGGGCCTTGAATAGTAGGCAGAGAAGTGCGTTCTGGCTACTAGGTACGACATATATATATATATATATATATATATATATATATATATATATATATATATATATATATATATATATATATATATATATATATATATATATATATTGTGACGATAATCTCTTTCAAGAGAGATTGAGCCTGCTCTTCTCTACATCAAGTTACGTATGCAGATGACACAAAACTCAGTATGAAAATTATCTTGGCTGAAGACATTGAAAAACTCCAAGCTGATATTAATAAAGTTTTCGACTGGGCATCAGAAAATAACATGATGTTTAACAGTGATAAATTCCAGGCACTCAGGTACGGTAAAAATGAGGACCTTAAACATAATATAGAGTACAAAACACAATCAAATGTACCCATAGTAGGAAAACAGCATGTAAAGGATTTGGGAATAATAATGTCTGACGACCTAACGTTTAAGGAGCATAACCAAGCAAATATTGCGACAGCCAGAAAAATGATAGGATGGATTACGAGAACTTTCAAATCCAGGGATCCCATCACAATGGTTGTACTCTTCAAGTCACTTGTGTTGTCCCGTCTTGAGTACTGCTCAGTACTCACTTCCCCCTTCAGAGCAGGAGAGATTGCTGAATTAGAGGGAATACAGAGAACATATACGGCACGCATAGACGAGATAAAGCACCTAAATTATTGGGATCGTCTCAAAGCTCTCCAAATGTATTCACTAGAAAGAAGACAAATTCAGAGAGGTGGTGGCACTGCTTTTTACTACCACCAAGAACTAACATGCTTAAAAGTAATTAGAACTAGAGACTGTTGTGGGGAGTATATCTTCTCCAGCTTCAGAGTCAAGGGTGCCGAGTCTGTCCTGTCTGTGGGTGCAGTCTATAGAACTCCTAACACTGATGTGTCCGAATTCAACTCTAACCTTAGAAATCTAATACTCGATAACAGACTGAACAAAAACCATCTAATTATCGCAGGGGACTTTAATATTAACCTCTGCGAGCCTGAACACCCTACTGCTGTTAGCTTCCTCAACTGTATGAATTCCTGCTTCCTCATACCCTTAATCACTAGACCTATCTTGAGGCTATCTTGAGATGATTTCGGGGCTTTAGTGTCCCCGCGGCCCGGTCCTCGACCAGGCCTCCACTCCCAGGAAGCAGCCCGTGACAGCTGACTAACACCCAGGTACCTATTTTACTGCTAGGTAACAGGGGCATAGGGTGAAAGAAACTCTGCCCATTGTTTCTCGCCGGCGCCTGGGATCGAACCCAGGATCACAGGATCACAAGTCCAGCGTGCTGTCCGCTCGGCCGACCGGATCCCCTAAAGAATCACTGATAGTACCTACTCCCACCTACTAGAATCACTGATAGTACTGCCACGACGCTAGATCACATCTGGACAAACATAACCTCTCCGCTTACTTCAGGTATACTCACCGATAGCACTACAGACCATTACCCCACATTTCTCTTAACTAACATTAGCAAACCACCTCTAGAGTCAAGGGAGTTAAGTTTTAGGCTGCACAATGACACTGCTATAGACAATTTTATAACTGCCGCTGATAATGTCAACTGGGAGTACGAGTTAGGTAACATAGTGGACATCAACCTAGCAGTGCAATCTTTTCTTCAAAAAACTCTTAGCCTTTATAACACCCACTGTCCTATGCTTACAAAACAAGTCACAACCAAAAGGCTTAACAATCCCTGGCTTACAAAGGGAAAACTTAAATCCATTAATAAAAAACTTGACCTTGAGACGAAGTATAGGTTAGGAATTGTCTCCAAAGAATTCTCAAAGAATTACTCGTTATTGCTATCTAAGATAATTAGACGAGCCAAAACTAAATACTACGAAGATAAATTTACCCAAATAAAGAGCAACATTAAAAAAACTTGGGGCACAATTTCACAAATATTGAGATCAAAGAAGATTTTAAATAACAAACCAACACTCCTGTCCAATAACGATGGTCAGCTTTCAGCCTCAGATTCAGCTATTGAGTTCAATAGGTTCTTCTCTTCCATTGGGTCATCCCTTGCAAATGATATTCCATCTTCCAGTACCGATGTTAAGGACTATCTTACAGGTAACTATCCACAGTCTGTACCTAAAGCCTATTAATTCCACTGACGTCAATGAGATAATCCTTTCCCTTAAAACCAAGTCTAGTGCCCTTGAGAAGATACCAACTTTAATTTACAAAAAAGCCTCCAGAACTTTAGCCCCTGCTATTGCATTACTCTTCAACAAGTCACTTGAACTCCAAACCTTTCCAGATATCCTAAAAAAAACGAGAGTTATCCCTGTACACAAATGTGGTGATCTCACAGATGTTAACAACTACAGACCTATATCAATCCTGCCTAACTTGTCAAAAATTTTTGAAAAGCTAATCTACAAGCAGCTTTACTTTTATCTAGTCAAACACAAAATACTTAGCTCTTGCCAATATGGCTTCAGACCCAAAAAAAGCACTAACGATGCACTTATTAGTATGCTTAACTTGATTCATGCAGCTCTTGATAAAAATGAGTTCCCTGTTGGGTTATTTGTGGACCTGCGTAAGGTTTTTGATACTGTCAACCACCAAAACCTTCTTCTTAAATTACATCATTATGGAGTCAGAGGACACTCCCTGCAATACCTCAAATCCTACCTTACTGACAGGCTCCAGTATGTTTCTGTGAATAATTCAATTTCTCCCACCCTACCCATCAACATTGGTGTTCCTCAGGGCAGCATACTTGGCCCTCTCCTCTTTCTCATCTACATTAATGACCTTCCAAATGCCTCCCAACACCTCAAACCAATTCTATTTGCTGACGACACAACCTTCATTTACTGCAGTCCTGACCCCCTTGCTCTAAATGCCACAGTAAATACTGAGCTAAATAAAGTCCATCTTTGGTTAACTGCCAACAAACTCACCCTTAACATTGACAAAACTTTCTATATTCTGTTTGACAATAAATCCTCTAATCAAATAAATCTCAAAATAAACAATACCCAAATTTGTAACAAATTAGATGGCAAATTCCTTGGCATTCTCATTGACTACAAGCTGAATTTCCAGGGTCACATTCTAAATATATAAAAAAAAGTTTCAAAAACTGTTGGCATTCTTTCTAAGATCAGATATTATGTACCCCGCCCTGCCCTGGTGACTCTCTATTACTCCCTCATCTATCCTTATCTCAACTATGGTATTTGTGCTTGGGGTTCTACTACCCAAAATCATTTACGTCCTCTAATTACTCAACACAAAGCTGCTATTTAGAAAATATCCAACTCTGGCCCCAGACATCACTCGGTACCCCTACTCAAATCTCTGAATATGTTAGACATTAAGTCACTGCACATTCTCTCATGTGTATTATACATATATAAAACGCTGAATTGTAATGCCAATCCTGACCTCAAAAGCTTCATTGAAGGTTGTAACAGAACCCATGAGCACCACACCAGAAATAAATACAGTTTTGATATTCCAAGAGTACGACTTAATCAAACTAGAAATGCTCTACAAATCAAGGGACCCAGAATGTGGAATGACCTTCCCAACCATGTTAAAGACTGTACCTCTCTCAACCAGTTTAAGGTAAAAACGAAGCACTACCTAATAAATTCCCTGTAACCTACCTTTCCCCTCTTGTGTCAACCCATGTCTGTTTTTTTTTAAAACAACGCTGTTTGTCGACCTAATTGTTATTTGTGCTGCTTTTTCAGCCATGTCACCCCCTCCTTTTTTGTCTTTATTTTTATTTGTTCTCTACACATTTTATTCTTTACACTCAATTAGTATTAAGTTTTAGTCTTTAATGTTTTTCCTGCCCGAAACACTTTGCGTAATAGTGGCTTTAGGCATTATATGTACTAGCTCTATCTATAAATCGATCAAATTTTGGAAAATCTCTTGTATGTATGTACCTTACCTGAATAAACATTTATTTTATTTATTTTATTTTATTTTTATTTTATATAAGCCAGCGAGTTGAGAATAGCAAACCAGTACAATCTCTAGTCAAGAATGTAGTACTCGGCATAGGCAGTTCTAATCGACCCAAGTCGCTACAGCTTCGACACAGAGCAGACAGCAGACTACGACCGCATCGAGCCGCCACGTACGCTCTCGCTTCCCGAGTTCAGACACACAATTCTCAATTGAGCCGCCACGCTCTCCCACATAGAGCTCCACGACTCCGGCCACACTCAGCTCTCTGCTCTGCTCCAGGTTTCATCTCAACGTCTACGACACTGCTGTATCCAGGACTACTAAATAAATATGAAACTCACTAAACACTGTGTATCTAATCAACCCAACAACGTAACACAATCGTACGTTACATTGGTGACCCCAGAGAGTTTCGACGATACCCAGCCACGATGGACTACAACATGGATTCTCACTGGACCTTCACGCCTGCTCTTGCTTGCTGTGGACCACCTTGTGCCACCTGTCACGGAACGCTGCCAACATCCTCGCCACAGTTATGATTTTCACCGCGATCGTCTCTTTATTTTCATCAACTACAGCTTGCTGCAAAGCGAGTGTTACTTACTCATCTGACAGTTTCATCAGCAGCAACTACATCATGTGGGATCTACAGCCTGTCCTGCCGATTCTCCGTCGCTGCCAGGGCACTGCTTGTTCTACAGGGACTCCCAGGACAGCTGCTCTTTCGTCAGACTCATCTACACGTTCACTGCATTCTGATACTGTGCCGACTCAAGCACCTTGCGCAGTACAGGACTTACAGCTTGCGTTTCCAACTCTTCGTCGCCTCCAGGACAATTTAGCTCTTGTAGTGATTCCCTCGTTGTCCTAACTACGTGCCTACATTACCTCATATTGTTCTGGTGCCCGAGCTCATCCGCCCCGGATCTAAATGCTCCACCAACGACCCAAGGACGTGTAGCGAGTAGATTATCCCAATAATATACTCGCTCCAAATGCATTGTTAATATTCCTGTCAACCTTTGGAGATGAATGAGGTGAGGCGTTGCCCGGGCAACACGATGAGGTGTTGCCCGAGCATATAAGCAGCAGAATAGCAAACATTAACTAGTCTACTTTCAAGTGTGGTCTAGAGCAGACACTTGCGAGATACTGTACCAACGCTCAGTGCGCTCAACTCACACCAAAGTATCACCTGTGTACTTCTGTATATTCGACCAAATATATATATAGTATCTTAGTAACCAATGTAACGGTTCTATTGTTACGTAAAGTATGGTGACAAATAAACACAGAAACTAAGATATATATATATATTTGGTCAAATATACAGAAGTACACAGGTGATACTTTGGTGTTGCCCGAGCATATAAGCAGCAGAATAGCAAACATTAACTAGTCTGTATATTCGCAATGTAACGGTTCTATTGTTACGTAAAGTATGGTGACAAATAAACACAGAAACTAAGATATATATATATATTTGGTCGAATATACAGAAGTACACAGGTGATACTTTGGTGTTGCCCGAGCATATAAGCAGCAGAATAGCAAACATTAACCTTGACCTTCCCAACCATGTTAAAGACTGTACCTCTCTCAACCAGTTTAAGTTAAAAACGAAGCTATACCTAATAAATTCCCTGTAACCTACCTTACCCTTCTATTGTCAACCAATGTCTGTTTTTCTTTAAAGAGCGCTGTTTGTCGACATAATTGTATTTGAGCTGCTTTTTCATCTATGTTTTCATTTCTTGTTTTCATTCTACTCATTATGCTCAATTAGTATTAAGCTTGTCATTTAAGTTTATCATGCCCGAAACGCTTTGCGTAATAGTGGCTTTAGGCATTGTATGTACTAGCTCTACCTATAAGTCAACCAACCTTTGTAAAAATTTATTGTATGTATGTACCTTACCTAAATAAACATTTTATTTTTTTATTTTATTTTTATAGTCTACTTTCAAGTGTGGTCTAGAGCAGACACTTGCGAGATACTGTACCGACGCTCAGTGCGCTCAACTCACACCAAAGTATCACCTGTGTACTTCTGTATATTCGACTAAATATATAAAGTATCTTAGTGTCTGTGTTTATTTGTCACCAGACATCCCTCCAGAGAGAACCGTTACATTGGTGACCCCAGAGAGTTTCGACGATACCCAGCCACGATGGACTACAACATGGACTCTCACTGGACCTCTACTGCTACTGTTTGCTGTGATGGAACACAGCCAACACCCTCGCCACAGCTATGATTTTCATCGCGTCCATCTCTGCATTTTCATCTACTACGGCTTGCTGCTCCACGATCGTTACTCACTCATTTTTCTCTTGTAATGTATCTTTCATTTATCAATTCTGATTGAACTTACCTACTTAATATTATCTGCTAGATTAAGGACCTGCCCGAAACGCTGCGCGTACTAGTGGCTTTACAAGAATGTAATTACTGTACTATCCAATGTATTCTCACAAACCCAATGTACCTTCTTGTATATATATAAATAAATAAATAAATCTGACAGCCTCATCAATGATTACATCATGTTGGATCTACAGCTTGTCCTGCCGACTCTCCGTCGCTGCCAGGGCACTGCTTGTCCTACGCCCACGACAGCTGCTCTGTCATCAGATTCATCTACACGTTCACTGCATTTTGATACTCGGCCGACTCAAGCCCTTTGCGCAGTACAGGACTTACAGCTTGCGTTTCCGACACTTCGTCGCCTTCAGGACAATTCAGCTCTAGATGTGATTACCTCGTTGTCCTAACTACGTGCCTACATTACCTCCTAATGTCCAGGGTGCCCGAGCCCATCCGCCCCGGATCTAAATGCTCCCCCAGAGCCCCAAGGACGCAACAATTATATTTATGCACATTCTTCTCTCCTGCTACACCGAGCTTGTCCACACACTGCCTACATCTTTTGGTACCAGACTACAATTTCCAGTCAACAATGTAGTACTCGGCGTGTACAGTCCTAATCAACCCAAGATGCTACAGCTTCGACACAGCAGACAGCAGACTACGACCGCATCGAGCCGCCACGCTCTCGCTCCCCGAGTTTAGACACTCACAATTCTCAATCGAGCCGCCACGCTCTCGCTCCCCGAGTTCAGACACTCACAATTCTCAATCGAGCCGCCACGCTCTCCCATATAGAGCTCCACGACTCCGGCCTCACTCAGCTCTCTGCTCTGCTCCAGGCTTCGTCTCAACGTCTGCGACACTGCTAAATCCAGAGACACATCCGCCGACTACGCAGTTCACTTTTCGACCACAGTTACCAGCAGCACCGCCACCTACGACAACGGACGATCCTGTACGACCTCCCACCCTACGACTTCAGTTAGATGACATCAGCGAAGAGGAGGAAGTTAACTTTGATGGTTATGTAACGCGTATTTTTAATCAAGTATTTTTCCTTTCATTCCCTGGGAGGCGGAGTTGTGTAGCGAGTAGATTATCCCAATAATATACTCGCTCCAAATGCATTGTTAATATTCCTGTCAACCTTTGGAGATGAATGAGGTGAGGCGTTGCCCGGGCAACACGGTGAGGTGTTGCCCGAGCATATAAGCAGCAGAATAGCAAACATTACTAGTCTACTTTCAAGTGTGGTCTAGAGCAGACACTTGCGAGATACTGTACCGACGCTCAGTGCGCTCAACTCACACCAAAGTATCACCTGCGTACTTCTGTATATTCGACCAAATATATATATAGTATCTTAGTGTCTGTGTTTATTTGTCACCAGACATCCCTCCAGAGAGAACCGTTACAGCCGCAACAATCATGCACATTCTTTTCTCCTGCTACATCGAGCTTGTCCACACACTGCCTGCATCTTTTGGTACTGGACTACATGCTCCATAGCGACCCAGGGAACAGTAGACTCATATTTTTTTGTTGTATTGCTTTTCTTCCATTCCCTGGCAGGGGGAGTCCTGTAGCGAGTAAACCTATACTCGCTCCTTTATCTCATCATCTTAATGGCATAACTAATTACACAAGCTATAATCCTATCCCTATTTACAGGTAACGTTTTTTCCACCCTCCTATATATCTTACTGTGAGGTGTAGTCACTGTATATAAGCCAGCGATTTGAGAATAGCAAAGTCACGCAGGGTGCAGTCGCACCTCCACAGATCTCCAGTGCAGTATCATCTATTGATACTGGAGATCAATAGATGACCACTTACGGGCTATTCATGCCCGTGCCACCTTTTGGGTAGCTTAATCTTCATCAATCAATTCGAATAGCAAACCAGTACAATCTCCAGTGAAGAATGTAGTTGTAACGGTTCTATTGTTACGTAAAGTATGGTGACAAATAAACACAGACACTAAGATACTATATATATATTTGGTCGAATATACAGTACACCGGTGATACTTTGGTGTGAGTTGAGCGCACTGAGCGTCGGTACAGTATCTCGCAAGTGTCTGCTCTAGACCACACTTGAAAGTAGACTCTGGTTAATGTTTGCTATCCTGCTGCTTATATACCCGGGCAACGCCTCACCTCATTCATCTCCAAAGATTGACAGGAATATTAACAATGCATTTGGAGCGAGTATATTATTGGATAATCTACTCGCTACAGAACTCCCCCTCCCAGGGGATGAAAGGAAAAATACTTGATCAAGGAACTTAGCTGGTTAGTGAATTGTACGCCCTGCTCGCGTTACATAACCATCAAAGTTAACTTCCTCCTCTTCGCTGATGTCATCTAACTGGGGTCGTAGGGTGGGAGGTCGCACAGGATCGTCCGTCGTCGTAGGATCAGGTTGTGGTGCGGCTGGTAACTGTGGTCGAAAAGTGAACTGCGTAGTCGGCGGATGTGTCTCTGGATTTAGCAGTGTCGCAGACGTTGAGACGAAGCCTGGAGCAGAGCAGAGAGCTGAGTGAGGCCGGAGTCGTGGAGCTCTATGTGGGAGAGCGTGGCGGCTCGATTGAGATTTGTGAGTGTCTAAACTCGGGGAGCGAGAGCGTGGCGGCTCGATGCGGTCGTAGTCTGCTGTCTGCTCTGTGTCGAAGCTGTAACGTCTTGGGTTGATTAGGACTGTACACGCCGAGTACTACATTGTTGACTGTGGAAATTGTAGTCTGGTACCAAAAGATGTAGGCAGTGTGTGGACAAGCTCGGTGTAGCAGGAGAGAAGAATGTGCATAATTGTTGCGTCCTTGGGTCGCTGGTGGAGCATTTAGATCCGGGGCGGATGGGCTCGGGCACCAGGACATTAGGAGGTAATGTAGGCACGTAGTTAGGACAACGAGGTAATCACTGCTAGAGCTGAATTGTCCTGGAGGCGACGAAGAGTCGGAAACGCAAGCTGTAAGTCCTGTACTGCGCAAAGTGCTTGAGTCGGCAGAGTATCAGAATGCAGTGAACGTGTAGATGAATCTGACGAAAGAGCAGCTTTCGTGGGCGCCCCTGTAGAACAAGCAGTGCCCTGGCAGCGACGGAGAGTCGGCAGGACAGGCGGTAGATCCCACATTATGTAGTTACTGATGAAGCTGCCAGATGAGTGAGTAGTGATCGTGGAGCAGCAAGCCGTAGTAGATGAAAATGCAGAGACGATCGCGATGAAAATCATAGCTATGGCAAGGGTGTTGGCAACGTTCCATGACAGGTGGCTGCGGTCCACAGCAAGCAGCAGCAGTGGAGGTCCAGTGAGAGTCCATGTTGTAGTCAATCGTGGCTGGGTATCGTCGAAACTCTCTGGGGTCACCAATGTAACGGTTCTATTGTTACGTAAAGTATGGTGACAAATAAACACAGACACTAAGATACTATATATATATTTGGTCGAATATACAGAAGTACACCGGTGATACTTTGGTGTGAGTTGAGCGCACTGAGCGTCGGTACAGTATCTCGCAAGTGTCTGCTCTAGACCACACTTGAAAGTAGACTCTGGTTAATGTTTGCTATCCTGCTGCTTATATACCCGGGCAACTCCTCACCGTATTGCCCGGGCAACGCCTCACCTCATTCATCTCCAAAGATTGACAGGAATATTAACAATGCATTTGGAGCGAGTATATTATTGGATAATCTACTCGCTACATAGTACTCGGCATAGGCAGTTCTAATCGACCCAAGGCGCTACAGCTTCGACACAGAGCAGACAGCAGACTACGACCGCATCGAGCCGCCACGTACGCTCTCGCTCCCCGAGTTCAGACACTCACAATTCTCAATTGAGCCGCCACGCTCTCCCACATAGAGCTCCGCGACTCCGGCCTCACTCAGCTCTCTGCTCTGCTCCAGGCTTCGTCTCAACGTCTACGAGACTGCTGTATCCAGGACTACTAAATAAACATGAAACTCACTAAACACTGTGTATCTAATCAACCCAACAACATAACATAATCGTACGTTACATAAGTATATTGTGTTTGGCTAGACAAGAGTAAAGCTGCTTGTAGATTAGTTTCTCAAATATTTTTGACAAGTTAGGCAGGATTGATATAGGTCAGTAGTTATTAACATCTGTGAGTTCACCACACTTGTGGACAGGGGTTACTCTCCTACTACTTAAACCTACTTAAACTACTTAACACCTACTTAAAATTCTCTTAGATTAAAGACCTGCCCGAAACGCTGCGCGTACTAGTGGCTTTACAAGATTGTAATTAATATCCTATGTATCCACACAATCCCAATGTACCTTCTTGTATATAAATATATAAAAATAAATAAAAATAATAAAAATAGAACAGCTGTGAACGCCATCTAGTGCACAAATACAGGAGCGCCCAAAATACTTTAACACAATACACATATACAGACATGCGTGTGGCTTCTGACGTTGTTTTTATTAAATAATATTACATATTAGGCGTTTAACTCTAATAAGTATTATTATATATACCACATAGTAAACGTAATAGTAGTTTAGCCCAAAACTGGCTACAGTTTTGTGCGTTCGATCATGTTTGTGGCCACTGGGATGTGTTGTGTTTACGCTGGCGGGCGACGTAAACAATTCTAAACGTCATTTGAAACTCCGCCTACTGTAAAGGAGGCTGTACGTGTCTGGACTGCACTATAACACTTCGGGGCCCTGATGCTTCACCTATTTAGCCATATCAGCGCTTTTAACCTCAACATGGAGTGTATCATAGACCGAGAAGACTGTTAACTGTGAGGAATGACTGGTCATGCAAGCTGAGGTAAGGTCGTGAGTAATGATGTGCGAAAAGCTATTCCAAGAGTGTTAAGTTTCTTAACCAACAGGTGCTGTTATTTTCGCCTAACAAGCTCATCAAGATTGTAACTTGCTTAGCTAAATGAATTGTGGGGCTCAGTCCCTGAGCCCATTATGTGGCTCTGTAACCCTGTCCAATACCGCCCACAAGATGGGTATGGGGTGCATAATAAAATAAATTAGACTAACTGTGTAGCCGCTCTTGTTACTGTAGGGCTTTTTCAACTCTGATATCCGGAGACTGATCAGTCTGTAGACCTCTGGCTATGGGTATTGTCACATCACATTGCTGTTTGGACAAAGTTCATTCAACAATTATTAAAATAGCATTTATAAATAAATATAAATATATATATATATATATATATATATATATATATATATATATATATATATATATATATATATATATATATATATATATATATATATATATATATATGTGTGTGTGTGTATATGTTGTACCTAGTAGCCAGAACGTCGTACTCGGCCTACTATGCAAGACCCAATTAGTCTATTAAGCCAAGTTTTCCTGATTTTATATATTTTTCTTTTTTTTCTTATGAAATGATAAACCTGCCCATTTCATTATGTATAAGTTAATTTGTTTAAATTTCAGTTAAAACTAATGTAGATATATGACCGAACCTAACCAACCCAACCTAACCTAACCTATCCTATCTAAACCTAAACTAACACAACTACATCAGTAATCTATGTTCTTAATATAATATAATGATAATAATTCAAATAAACTTATTGGAAACAATTT